>NC_039358.1:120945287-121284847 GCF_003573695.1 Papaver somniferum | reverse complement strand
TGTATACTTCTCAGCAACTATCTCTAGGTTTGCGAATTTTGGATCCTTAAGTTCTTTGGAGTAAAGAGATCCTCTACCAGCACCAAGATTAGCGAACTCTAGCATCAGACGGATGCAGTCCCCACTTAGTTGGAAGATGGCTCGCGAAAATCCCGAATGAGCGAGAATTTCATAAAATAAAGGAAGATATGGGTTATAAAGAGGAATAGGGAGACCTGCGAGAATTTGACCTAGCAAAATTATGATTGATTGATCATTACAATATTGATCATAGAAAAGCTTGACAGAAAGAATTGATTTGGCATTCTCACCAGGAATGGTGGAGAGTGTGAAACCTTTATCAGCAAGATCTTTTTGGACATCTTGTAAATTCTTCTCATATCTATGACCATTTGGAGCCATGTTTGAATATAGAGTATGGGAATGTATAGAAAGTAAAAGGATTGAAGGAAGAAAAAATTACAGCAGCAGAATTTGTAGAAGAATAACAGAGTTGCAGAGATGAGAGAATAAAAATATAAGAGAAAGTAAAAAGAAAAGTGGAAAAAGAGGGTAAGAAGAGTATATAAAGAATATTTTTTACTCGAAGAAATAAATACCATTAAGACGAAGAGACGTGAGCGGTTGAAAAGTAGCGGTTACAGAAGACGTGTCAAGAAATAAATGGAAGAGAGAGTACGTGTGATAAATGTGGAATATTAGAGATAAACAGCTGCGGCATTTCTCACATCGTTCTCTACTTTGCAGAGAAGATATGAGAAGAGGCAAGATGTAGGATCAAAATTTCGCAATGACAATGTTTCAGCGAAGTTATCAATGACACAGCATAACAGCGTCGCAGAACAGTTTCAGAAATGATAGAATAAATGACGTCATCTAAGGTCACGAGAAAGATGTGATAGTCTTGCGAAGATTAGAGAGTTTACGAAATTAACATCTGTAAGGTTGCGAGAATGTCGCAAATCATATCCGAAAATAAAGGACAGATTAGCTGTCATCCACTATGTATTTCCTTATAAATAGTCATTCGAGTTGTAAAGAAAAGGGGGATGTTTTTTGAGTAAGAAACAAGTAAATAGGAGAGAGAAAGTTCAGAGCAGAGATCCTTCTTGACTTATATATCTTTCTTGTAAGAACATTCACAAATTAATCAATAAAATTAAGAGTGTAAACCTAAAAATGGGCTGATCAACAATGAAATCATATGAGGGGTGTAGTGTAGGATTTCCTGCAACTACAACAGCTTAGCGATTATGTTTTCAATATGCACGACTTGAAAGATACATTACGTAATGAAACAATTCAAGTCAAATATTACTAACCTCAAGTGGAAGGATGATGTCGTCGTTGTAGCTCCTTACTTCTTCACATTCTTCAAGTCTTCACGTAATACTTGTAATGTCTCATATCCTAATACTTTCAAGATAACCTATACGAAGTTGACTCTAGTAAATAATCAAGCGACTCTTTAAATGAGTTTTGGTTCACTAAAATAGGACAACCAAACTTGACATACCAAGGCTTGGTGGGTTCAACCGAGCTATGCTCTAACATAGCAATTGATATTCACTGTTAGATGAACTCCTGATTTAAGATTCAAGCTAAGTCTGCTTAGAAACTAAGCAATCAATCTCCATCGTTAGATGGTATTAGCTTGATACACACAAATAAAATATATCTATATTTAGATATGGATGAACCGTACCTAAACGTGTATAACTTGTAGGCCCAATAACAGTTAACCGAAGTTAGCTATATGAACATTTATAGTTTAGCCACATTCATCTAACACTTCTAGATCAAATATGATGATCAATCAATCATGATAGATAATCAAATGAATTTAAATGTGCTTTAATAGAGTTATTCAAATATTCAATATCTCAGAGAAATATCTATAAATAATTTGAAACATATTCGGTTTGGTTTGTAGTTGTGCAAAGTATTATGCAAGAACCAATTCATGAATATAATGCCACGGTTTGCAAAACAAGTTCGTACACCTTATTTCATTAAAGTTCCAAGGACTTTAGTTCGCAAACTGATTTCAAACGAATGTAGGATCAGAGTTTCGCAACGACAATATTTCAGCGAAATTATCAACAACACAATACAACATCGTCGCAGAACAATTTCAGGAAGAATATAATAAATGACGTCAGCTAAGATCACGAGAAAGATGTGATAGTCCTGCGAAAATTAGAGAGCTTGTGAAATTAATATTTGTAAGGTTGCGAGAATGTCGCAAATCATACCCAAAAATAAAGGACAGATTAGCTGTTATCCACTATGTATTTCCCTATAAATAGTCGTTCAAGTTGTAAAGAAAGAGAGAGAGATCTTTTTTGAGTAAGAAACAATTAAATAGGAGAGAGAAAATCTAGAGCAGAGATCATTCTTGATTTCTTTATATTTTCTTGTAAGAATATTCAAATATCGATCAATAAAATTAAGAGTGTAAACCTAAAAATGAGTTGATTAATAATGAAATCATATGAGGGGCATAGTGTAGGATTTCCTGCAACTACATAATGGCGCTAGAAACAGGGAGATTGAAGATTGAAAGTTGAAGATTGTTGTTGAGAATATTCAAATCAAGAAATTGATTAAATAAATCAGTGAACCAGTTAAAAGAAAGATGAATAGAATTAATGAAGATGACAAAAGATTGGAGTGTAATATGATAACAAAAACGATGGTTAATGAATTCCATGAAAACATCAAAGGAAGAATACATAAACGAAATTTTGAAGGAAGGAAAGTTATGGCGGTAGAAAATACATCACCCTTGAAAGATTGGGAAAAGCAAAAAATTACATTCATGGCGGCAGAAATACCAAAAGAAAATTTGAACCACACATCTCCATTGGTTATCACAGTGCCTATTACGCGAAAAGAGAAGGAGACAACGACAAAATCCACAGGAGAATGGATATTGAACAGAACTTTAATCGATACAGGAAGTTCAGTGAATATAATATTTTATCACGCATTCCGGGGAATGGGATTTAAAGATGAAGAAATGTCCAGTTCAACATATTTTGTTCACGGCTTTGGAAAATCCACAACAAAACCTAAAGGAGAGATAGTGGTACGAATTCCACTTGTAGAAATCGAAACACATGTAACGCTGTGCGTAGTGGATATGGAATCGCCATATAATATGTTATTAGGAAGACCATGGATACATGCGATAAAAGATGTAGTATCAACGTTTCATCAATGTATTAAATTCCCCACACCAAATGGAGTAGGTGAAATCAGAGGATATGTTGACAATGCGAAATTATATCATCAAATTGAAGTAAAGCATTATGAAGGACAAGCAAAAAAGAAACAATTTCGCAGAAAGTTGGCAAAGGAAGCAAAGAAATAAGAAGAATTTAGAGTATATATGATAAGGGCAAAAGAAGGCAAAGGAATACCCAGCGAAATTTCGGAAGAAGGAGAAGGACATATGAAAACAATAAAAGAACCAACACCAATGGGAGAAGCTAAACCCAGTTACACTGCCGCAGAACCAACAAAAGAAATAAACGTTGGGACTATAGAAGAACCTTTAATATTGAGAATTGGAACCAAAATGGATGTGGAAGAAGAAGAAAGAATTGTTAACTTGTTGCGAGAATATAAAGATGTTTTCACAGGAAGCATGGATGAAATACCGGGAATAGATCCATCAATTGCATGCCACAAGTTGGAGATTAACAAAAATGTGAGACCATTTAAACAGAGAATAAGAAAAATTGCAACAACTTACCATTCCCAAATAGAAGAAGAACTACAGAAAATGCTTGATACGGGAATCATAAGAGAAGCTAAATACCCAGAATGGATAGAGAATATGGTCATTGTCCCAAAGAAAAACAAAGGAATTAGGATTTGCATAGATTTCAATGATTTAAACAAAGCTTGCCCCAAAGATAGTTTTTCGTTACCAGATATTCCTCAAATGGTGGAATCCGCAGCGGGAAACGATAGAGTATCATCTTTAGATGGGTACAAAGGGTATAACCAAATCCCTCTTGCTGAAGAAGATCAAGAACATACTGCTTTCTTTTCCCCTAGAGGTTTATATTGTTACACGAAAATGCCATTTGGTTTGCGAAATGCGGGAGCGACATACTAAAGGATGGTAGAGAAGGTGTTCGCAAAATGGATACAAAAAACATTAAAAGTATACGTGGATGACATGTTAGTAAAGAGTAAAGAAGCTAAAGACCATGTACAAGACCTGAGGGAGATTTTTGAACAAATGCGGCAATATAACATTAAATTGAATCCTGAGAAGTGTACTATTGGAGTTGCATCGGGAAAAATTTTAGGCTACATTGTATCAAAGGAAGGAATACAGGTTGATCCAGAAAAAGTGCAAGAAGTTCGTGACATGCCTACACCAGCAACAATAAAAGATGTACGAAAGTTGAATGGGCTTCTAGCTTCGCTGGGGAGATTCATTTCGCGATCATCAGACAAATGCAAATATTTTTTCGATATACTCAAGAAGGGTGCGAAATTTAAATGGACTGATGAATGTGAAAAAGCTTTTCAAGGGATCAAAGAACATCTTATGAATACAACTATTTTACAAAAAGCAGAATCAGGAGAAGAAATATTTATCTATCTTGCGACGACGTCGCATGCATTAAGTGCTGTGTTATTGCGAGTAGACGCAGTAGTGGAGAAACCCATTTATTACATTAGCAAAACTTTTAATACTGTCGAGAAGAATTACTCAAAGATTGAGAAGTTAATCTTAGCATTAGTTTATGCATCATTTAAGCTCCGCATATACTTTCAAGCGCACAAGATAAAGGTATTAACAAAAGTACCAATTGAATCAGTGATGAAGAATTCTAAAAGATCAGGAAGAGTGGAGAGATGGAATGCACAAGTAGGCCACTTTTATATTAAATATGAAATTTTTTCTTCACCAAAATCACAAGTTGTTGCAGATTTCTTGGCAAAATTTCCATTAGAAGAAGATGAAGCAGTAGAAGAAATGATGGATGTAGAAGAAGAGCATGGAGATCCAAAAGATTTATTAACAGAACCAAATAGATGGGAGATATTGGTAGATGGATCATCAAATGGAGAAGGAAATGGAGTTGGAATTGTTTTAATTTCGCCAGAAGGAATAAAGATGGCTTTTTCATTCAGATTGGAATTTGCATCCACTAATAATGAAACAGAATATGAAGCTGTGATACATGCCTTAAAATTCGCAATAGAAATGAAACTAGAAAATGCCAGGATCACTAGTGATTCGCAGCTAGTTATTCGCCAAATAAAGGGAGAGTATACTAAAAATGAACCATCCTTGAAGAAATACAAGAAGCTGGTTGAAGAATTGTCAGCGAAAATCCCAAAAATAAAATGGAGGCACATTTCAAGAAAGGATAACAGACTCGCATACGCTTTTGCTTTCATCTCAAGCATGATGACAGATCCAACTGCGAGATGCATAAAAATACAAACACTTCTGTCATCATCAATCAATAAAGAAGAAGAAGACGTGGATGTGATGATAATAGACAATGCAGAAGAAGAACAAATGAACAATATCGCAGACTGGAGAAGGGAACTTCATGCATATTTAGCGAAAGGAGAAACACCAAGAAATAGATTGGAAACACACAAATTAAAAAGCCGTGCAACGAGTTATGAATTAAGAGATGGGTTGCTATACCGAAAATCCTTTAACGGACCATCACTCAGATGTTTGACACGAGAGGAAGGAGAAAAAGTGCTAAAAATGTTACATAGTGGGGATGCTGGCAATCATAGCGGAGGAAGATATTTGGCACATAGAGCAAAAACGCAAGGTTATTACTGGCCATACATGCACGAAGATGCAAAACGAATATCAAGACGTTGCGAAGATTGTCAGCGGCATGGAAAGAAAATACATGCACCTGGAGCACCACTATCATCTTCAACCAGTGTGTGGCCTTTTGGAAAGTGGGGCTTAGATATTGTGGGACCATTTTTACTAGGTTCTGGACAAAGAAGATATTTAATAGTCGCAACAGATTATTCCACAAAATGGACACAAGTGAAGGCAGTACAGCATATTCGCGACAAAGATATCTTTACATTCATATTCGAAAATATCATTTGCAGATTTGGAATTCCTGCACAGTTGGTATTTGATAATGGAAAACAATTTGAAGGACAGAATATAGAAATGCTACTTAATGCATTCAAGATAAAATGTGGAAAGTCTACTCATTTGTATCCACAAGCTAATGGGCAGGTAGAAGCAACAAACAAAACAATTGCAGATATATTAAAAAAGAAATTGGAAGGACATCACAGAGCATGGTGCGAACAAGGACATAATGCAGTATGGGCTTATAATACAACTAGAAGAGAAGCTACTGGAATGTCACCTTTTTGTTAACATACGGAGTTGAAGCGGTGTTACCAACAGAAGTTGTTATTCCGACAACAAAAAGAGAAGCTTGGGAGAAAAATCTTAGTGCGGGCTTGATTTTAAATAAACTTGATTAATTAAAGAAAGAAGAGAAAAAGCTTTACAACATATGGAGAATTATCAGCGAAGATTAGCCCGAGAATATAATAAACGTGTCAAAATACGCGAATTTCAACCAGAAGAATTAGTTCTGCGAGAAACACCAATATATCAGCGAGAAAATGGTGGAAAATTAGCGAAAAAATGGGATGGACCTTACATCATTAAGGAGATAGTTGGAACATGATCTTATAGATTAATGGATCCAGAAGAAAGAGATGTTGGTCATAGATTAGATAGACGATGGAACAGATTGTTCTTAAAAAGATATTATCCGTAAGAAACTTTGAGAAGTTATGGATTCTGAAAGAATAATTGCAAGATTACTCATATCAAAACAAGATCATGATGTCACAGAACAATGACATAAAAGAAAGGGGCGAACCTTTATGGCGTACACCCTAGTTCGCGAATAAAATTTCGCAAGAGGCAAATGTAAGACCTAAAGTACGTCATATTAGGGGGTACCTGTTGCATGGCTCAGGGAAAGGCTACACCGCCACCGGAACCTGAGTCATGGAGATTTGGGGTCAATAAAACCCATCCGGGAGAGGCACCTTGGATTCTTAGCTTAAGCATATGACTTGGGTTGGGCGACTAAGGTAATAAGGACTCTCCCAAGGAGTGCAGATCTGATTAAGGCGTCGAGGTACACGGCTGAGTCAAGAGTGCCAGGGACGTTTGAAGTGTACCTTGCCATTCTTGACAAGTCTTGGCTTATACTGCACTCGGCCCGAAGAAAACCCCACTTAGGGTGCAGTCTCGTAACTATAAACCCTATAGGTAAAAGGGATAAGAGGCTGCGAAAACAACTGGTTGTTGTTAAGACTGGATGGGAGGAGCTAACCTTGTATGGTAGAAGTACGCCTCCTTGAAGGGGAAACCAGGGGGAAGATAAGGGCGGCACCCTCCATTAGGGAGCTGATGAGTTGTATCTCTTTCAGTGATAGATGAATCTGTTACTTCTTTAAGTTCATTTCTCAAAGAGCGAAGAGATTCCTCTTGGTCATCACATACTTTTTGAAGAATAATAAGTTGTTGTGAAGATATCGCCATCTTGTTTAAATAAGTTCGCTTCTCTTGAGATAAGGTTTTATTCTCATCTAATAAAGTTTCCATCCCTAAATTAGATTTAGTTAAAGAATAAGAAAGACGATATACTTCATTACTTAATAAATCTTGTCTTTGAACTAATTGGGTATTTTCATTGGTAAGATTATTTATATGATCAAGAGAATATGAATAGAGGTTATCTAATTGGTTATATTGATCCATCAAGATTTCTTTATCAACACGGGCTTCTTTAACAGTAGATTCAAATTGATATCTCTCCATTATTCGTTTCTGGTATAAAGCTTAACATGCGAAAGAGGATTTCAAGGATAATTAAATATGGGAAGGATAAAACCATTAAAAAGGCAAATTAAAGACACAGATAAGAAAATCATACCTCTCAATTCATCATTCTTCTTGCGAAGAATGTCACGAACCACCAAAACATTCTGAAGCTTCTGATTTTCGAGACGAAGAGCATTACATTCTTTTTCCAAAGTTGTCTGCGAAGCAGTTCTGTCAGAACCCAAATGCTTGCTCAGAATTTCGCAAACATTATACTTGATAGGATGAATAGAAGACTTCTTAACATCATCCAGAACTTCAGATTAAACTTTGAAGGAAATATCTATCCCTTACACAGTTTCTTTCGAAATAGGAAGAGACTTAGGTAGAGAACTGGTAGAGATAGAAGGTTGAGAAAAATTCTCAATGGGAAGAGAAGAGGTTTCATTCACAGAAGGATCAACAAGGGGGGTTTCAATAATTGAAAGGTCAGATGAAGAAATGAAGTCTGAGGCAGCTTTTTCGCGGATTGGAGATAAAGGTTTGTCTTGCGAAGATGTCGCAGGAGATTTAGAAGAGATGAGTAAGTGGAAGGGAACAGAAGTTGGAACAGTTTTAAGGTGGCGAGATTTCTTGAGAGGTTTATTAACATCTTTATCACCCTGCGAATTACAATCGAGATAAGAAACAGAGGCAACAATATTGTTATTAGAAAAGGATAGTGTTTCTTACTACCTTCTCATTCGCAGACTTTCTTTTATGCGCAACAACCTTATGCTGCGATTTGGGAATGTTAGGGTTCTGAACTGTAAATCTAGTGTTGCAGGCACTTTTGCTGAAATAACAAGAGTATGGAATCACATAAACAACATCAAATAAGGCAATAAAAAAGATCAATTTCAGCAAAACTCATAAAGAAGAAAAAAGAAAACTAACCTTGATGAATCCATGGAAAGCAATATCAGGGAGATTGTTTTGAAGAAAATTACGAATTATGAAGATATGTAGAAGAAATAGTATAAAGATGAAGAAGAAATTAAAATGATTGAAGAAGAAAGAAGAAAAATTGCAATATTGGAATTTGCAGAAGAACGATGAAGTTGTAGAGAAAATAAAAAGAAAGAAAAAGAGAGTGAGAAGGAATATATATAGAGGGAATTTTTCCTCGAGAAAATAAACACGATTAATACGGAAAGATATAAGCGGTTAAAAAGCAACGGTTACAAAAGACGTGTCGAGAAATAGATGGAAGAAAGAATACGTGTGATAAATGCAGAATATGAAGAGGAGAACAGTTGCGGCATTTCTCACATCATTATCTACTTCGCAGAAAATATATGAGAAGAGGCAAGATGTAGGATCAGAATTTCGCAACGACAATATTTCAGCGAAATTATCAACAACACAATACAACAGCGTCGCAGAACAATTTCAGGAAGAATATAATAAATGACGTCAGCTAAGATCACGAGAAAGATGTGATAGTCCTGCGAAAATTAGAGAGCTTGCGAAATTAATATTTGTAAGGTTGCGAGAATGTCGCAAATCATACCCGAAAATAAAGGACAGATTAGCTGTTATCCACTATGTATTTCCCTATAAATAGTCGTTCAAGTTGTAAAGAAAGGGAGAGAGATCTTTTTTGAGTAAGAAACAAGTAAATAGGAGAGATAAAATCTAGAGGAGAGATAAAATCTAGACCAGAGATCATTCTTGATTTCTTTATCTTTTCTTGTAAGAATATTCAAAGATCGATCAATAAAATTAAGAGTGTAAACCTAAAAATGAGTTGATTAATAATGAAATCATATGAGGGGTGTAGTGTAGGATTTCCTGCAACTACAACGAACCTGAGTTCATGAGTATGAATTTCCATACTTAGCGATTTTAGAACCTAACCACTATGTTTGCATACTGAGTACGTGAACCACAGTTCCGGACTTTGGCCTAGTCTTGTCGTTCGCAAACAGAGTACACAAACCACAGTTCCGAACTTAGCCTTGTCTAGACGTTCCTAAACATAGTATGTGAACCACAGTTCTGGACCTTTCACAGGTAAACCTGTTCGCAAACAAGAGTTCCGGACCTGAACTAGAACTTCACAGTTTTCATACAAGGTATACATACTGTGTTATATCCAGGCATTGGTAGTAGTTCTAAACTCGCATTTGATCATTGAAACATCCTTTGAAGACAACGATGGTAATCTTACACATACCACTAGTTTCAAGTAATTTTCAAGTGATTAATCGATCAATACGAACTTCCCAAGTTAACATCAAATGATTGTCTCACACAAATCATATAAGATGTTCAAGGTAATTTTCACATGATTATCTTGACTTAATATTTAGTTCCAATAAATAAATTATCTACAAGTAAACTCGTCAAGTAGATGATGAAGTTTAAGCTAAAGCTAAAAAGTTTCCAACACGTATTTCGATAAATATATAAACGAGATAAACTCGACTCGAAATTTCAAATGTGTATAATGTAAAAGTCTATATAGCTATACAACTTAGTCTCATTAGAAGATAGAATAAAATAGACTTTTGAGTGATAGATAAGTTTTAGTCTCCACATACCTTTTGTTGATGAAGTTCCTCCAAGCTCTTCAGTAAATCTTCTTCTTCAATTGGTGAACGTCGTGAAGTCTAAAGCTCAACTACACACTTCTATCCTAATCTACATAGCTATAAGTAGACTAGAAATCAAGTATATAGTTATGATCAACTAAACTTGACAAACAAGCTTGATATAACAACGCTTGCGAGTTTGACCGAGCAGTGCTCTAACACCCGTAACTCATACAATGTGTTGACTCAACTCCCCCAAATTATAACGTAGATGAAAATATATATGAAAATGCTGATTGAGACTAACGAAGTTAGATAATCATAAATTTTGTAGGTGCGCCTGTGTAAATCCTCACAAGACACAACTCGTCAATTAGACCACCTAATGGTTTAAAGGCTTCTTGCGCATGTGATTCCTACGAAAGTGAGTTAGGATTTAGAGTTACTTTGCATTTGGTTCCTAAGTTTTGGTATGTCATAGTGTTTGTATCCTAAGTGTCTGTGCAGAATTTTTTTTATGAACACTAGAAGAAATCTTAGATTGAATTTGGAGATTGATATTGCCTTGTTGACCACACACTCCATTTGTATTTGGTATTTTCACATCTTGATATTGTTGTTGATCTGATTGATGTGAAAATCAATTGGGTTTTTGTATTAATGTTGAAAAAAGGGTCCCAACGCGCTTCCAACTTTTTTAAGAGAAAACCCTTACTCTTCCCTCTATAGTCGTTTCATTTCTCTATGAATCAAAATATTATTTCTGTTTAATCATTTTTTTTTGCGTATCCAGGTGGAACTATGACACGTGGAGGCCATTCAGAGACTGCCATCACCCGTGTGTACCATACGAGTCGTAGTAGAAATTTGGGTTGGTACAAAATCATGTGTATTATGAACAACCTCACTGCTCATAAGACCGTTGGATTACTCGCCCGTTATTGGATCATCTACCAGAAACTCTCCCACTATCATCAAGTGAATATAACTAAAAACACACAAAAAACCTTTGTTATGGATATCGCCAGAAAAACAATGACATATTTGAAGCTTGAAACTACCCACACGATTATTCACACCACATCTCTTTATAGTCTTAAACCCTCACCATGCGCTACGTTTGTTACTCAAACCAGTACCTTGAAACCTCATTTTTAACTTTATTTGCACATGCATATCTATTATTTATACTCTTTATATTATTGTACTTTTGATGTACTTCGAATGGTATTGCAGATATACCCACAGGGACATACTAGTACTAAACAACACCAATTTGTCCAAAGGATTTGTCATAAGCACCAAGATGCTCACCCTCGATAAGACTTGGGATCCTGATGATATGACTGCCTGTCTGAATCCCATTGGAGAAGTGTCTAGCATCCATCTTAGTCTGACTAAAGACTGTTTGAAATTAAAGGATACTCAACCCATGATGTATTACAATCTGAATAGCCAATGCGACATTACAATTCAAATTAAATATCTTCTTATTTTGGCATCAATTATTTACAATCCATCTCCTCATTACTCTTACCAAACCTCAGTTCAATTTTCTTTACATCATGCCTTCTCCCTCTAATTCCAAACGTGAACACACTATTGCAAACTTGCTAGCCAAATGAATACATCTCTCAATATCCTTGAAAACCTTTTTCCTAAAGTTTACATTAACTTTGATAAAATCCTACCCAGGAAACAAATGAGTTGGAAATGATGCTTCATTTGGAGACTCAGCCGTAAATATCCCACGACCAAAAATCATTTATAGGTTCATAAATACAAATTGGGAGCTCAGAAGAGATTCTGGGGTTGACTTATGTAATTCTATCAAGTTCGGAAGCATGGATGACTGCAAAGTCTTTATACAAGGTGGAATTAGAGGAATATTTGGAAAATAAATTGTTCTTACTGAAGCCCCCCATCTGGTCCCGATTTCATCGATGAAGCCAACTTTATGTTGTCAAGATATGTGTGCTTATCAATGGAATCCTAAAACATATCATTGCAGATATAAACAACATTCTAAGACCTGCTGGTATATTCCAAGATCCTAAAAAACCTTATGGTAGAGACTCTGATGACAAGAACATGGAGGTTCTCTTGGATATCTTACTATACTAACAGTGTGTTCGGTTCACCAAATAGGAAGCCCGTTAATCGGATTACAAGGGAATCGGGAAAAAATAATTGGATTACAAGGAATCAATTCCTGGAGCAAACTTTTAGTGTTCGGTTCAGGGTTTTCAGGGAAGAATTCAAAGAATGAGAATATACAATATAAAATGACTTGTAAGGACTACCATGCTAAACTAGATAAACTTTAATTGTGATGAACTTCAATGTTTATACCGAGAGAGAATGGAGAACTTGACAGCAGCGAGATTAAGGATTTAGGGGTTCTGGTTAGAGAAGAGAGAGAGCGAATACCATAGGTGAAAACATATTTCTTCTAACTGATAAAAATTTATATGAGAGGGCAAATTTTTCAATTGACATGAACTCCACCTCAATTCCCGAGAATCGGTTTCCATTCCACTCCATGACGAGTGCAATTGAAAACAACGAATTTGAAGTAATCTGATTCTCGTGGAATCTGATTCCCTGAGATTTCGTCGTGTTCGGTTCAGATAATTCATCTGATTCCCCTGTAATCATATTAATGCGCTTCCAACTCGGTGAACTGAACAAGCTGTAATATAAAGAAAAGAGTTATTTTTGGTGAAGCCTGCTTTTTGGTTGGTCACAAAAAGACAAAATAGCTTGGTATCACCCTAATATTACTAATATGACCTTAAATATCAACCACTACTATACATATGTATTCAAGGGTGAAAATGTACATTGAATCAATATTTGTATATTCACAGGAATGCAATTGTTTTAAAAATAGATCAAAAAATTTAAAACTTAGATATCTTTCAAAATACACATCGGATTTTTGCAAAATTAGTATGTTTGGAAAGCTCTTTGAATTATCTATACAATGAGTAAAAATAAGAATGCTAAAATTTTATTTTAAGAATATTTTTTTCATTATTATCAAATTTGGTGTTGTTAAAAGAATCAAATTCAATCATGTGCATCGCACATGTGGTCTTACTAGTTAATATTATGAGAGCTTTGAAATATGAAATTGATGCTTATGAGACTCCATTTATTTCCCATTGGCTTGAACTCACGTATGCTCTAAATGTCCTTCAATTTTACAAAGTTTGTAGAGTCCCTGATCATTCTGGTCCTCCTTGTGAAGAAAGAATGAAGACAAACAACAGAAACCACCCCCACATACCCCAACTATCCCATCTACCCTAAAAAACTCTCAAAACCTCAATACCCCTTCACCAACTTCAAATGTCATAATCAAAACCCAGACCTAAAAAACTCTCAAACCCTCAATACCCCTTCACTAACTTCAAATGTCATAATCAAAACCCAGAGGAGAGGTTACACTTGTAGATGGGGAAAAACGATTTGCTGGTTTTTAAGGAATTGAGGAGACGATCGTACGGAGGAGACTCCTCGAACCGAGCGAAATGTTAAACCTCACACAGATGCACTGCTGCAAAGGGGGTGCTTTAGATTCGAGAGATCAATCTGTAGTACTCCGGCCTAAATCAAGACAATGACCGTTCCAGAGTAAATTCGGTCACAAGAGAGGATGGGTTGATCTGTAGGAGGGAAGCTGAGAAATATGTGGAATCAATGGTAATCAAAGATTGTGGGTGTGTGAATTACGAATACGATAAGCTCTGAGTGATTGAAATTGCTCAATTGAGAGTAGTTGCTCAATTGATGAGTTGATGATCTCGTGTTGTCGATGAGACGTGAGATTGATGATACTGTTGATGATGATTCAATCATGATTCAGAGACTTATTTATATTGCTGGAATTGTAGACACCATGATTCCATGAAGTGTGACAGTTGATGGAATCAAGGAGTGGGGAAGTGGAGATCGTGTTTGAAACCAGTTGCTCAACGTATGGAGACTTGGTCGATTTTCCACCCACTACCTCGTGAATTCCTTCAACTTATTGCACTACTTGCTCACATTCCATCGTGTGTTTGAACACACGTGTCGTAGACCGCCAGACCAAAACCCTAAGTGATATCCCCCCAAGTGACACGATTGACGTCTCGTGTTTTGTTAGTCAATTGATGACTTCGTGGTTTGATGAGACGATGAGTCCATGTAGTTGTTGAGTTGAAAATGATGTTCTGAAACTCGTGAATTGAACATGTCATGAGACAGAGGTATAGTTCTTATGATGAAGTGAGCAAGTATTGCTCATTCGATGGATCGTTGAATATTGATTGTTGAACCAATATTCCTTGGTTTGAACAAATATTTATCATCTGAGCAAGTGTTGCTCATGTGATGAATTGTTGAATATTTGGTCGTCTGAGCATGTGTTGCTCGTCTGGTGGATTATTGGCAGCGTACCAAAAATATTAATTAGAATACTGGTCGTTGAACCGAGCATAATTAATAAAATTAATGACCATGAGGTCGTCATAAAATTATTAAGGTTAGAATCTGGAATGATGATACTTGGATTCAGAAACCCTAATTTGATCAATTGATGATCAATTCATGGTTCGTCAGAATTTCAACCATGGGACGGAGGAGGGAGCGATTACATGGGACCGTGGATCAACCATGTAGTGTCCATATGCTCACGTGAGCAAATACGAAGAACTCCTGAAGAGTTGACGATTTGTTGGTGAAAGAATGATTAAATGCTGGTTTAATCATTTATTTGAAAACGCTCGTCTGAGCCTTAGGTGAGAAAACCTAATTAATTATGACGAGGCGAGGGACCGACCATGGAGTCATGAAACCTGCCCTGGGTTGCCCCGTGACCTCCTGACGATCACTTCATGAAAATCCAAAGTGTTTGGGAGAGTTCTGGACCTAATACGAGCAATTGTGCAAATTAGGTCAAAACTGTGAAAATTGATGGAACCGGCTTCCGTGAGCCAAATAGCCAATCTTGGTCGGTCTAGATAGTGTGCTCGTGTCCCCAAGGCATCCGCGTCTCAGGCCTGAGAATTTTGATATTTTCTGGCGTGCAATTGAGCATCCATTCGAGAAAATATGCAAAAATTAGGGTTTCTACGAAACTGAGGAAAACACCATGAGATGATGAAAAATAATTATAAAATAAGGAATGAGAGGCGTGGGACCACCGTGGTGAAGGCATGGTCGTCCGTTCGTGACCACGGTCCCGTGGTGCCTTTTCCTTAATTTTATAATATTTTGATGATTTTATGAAAAATTCATGAATTTTGAGAAATTTGATGAATTTTAGGAGTTTCCATGAATTGAAGGAGTTTTCATGAGTTCAAGGAAGCAAAAGATATTAAAATAATAAAACAAGGGCATGTGGGACCGTGAAAGTCATGGCCGGCCGGCTAGGGCCCGGTCCCACGAGTTTTCCTAATTTTATAATGATTTTATGAAAAATTCATGAATTTTGAGAAATTTGATGAATTTAGGGAGTTTCCATGAATTGAAGGAGTTTTCATGAGTTCAAGGAAGCAAAAAATATTAAAATAATAAAAAACAAGGGCGTGTGGGACCGTGGTAGGCATGGCCGGCCGGCTAGGGCCCGGTCCCACGAGTTTTCCTAATTTTTTAATATTTTTTAGGTATTTTGATGATTTGAGGGAATTTTTCCTAATTTGAGAGAAATACCATGAAATCAAGGAATTTGATGAATTCAAGGAAAACTAATAATAATAAAATAATAAAACAAAGGGGCGTGTGGGACCGTCTAGGGCATGGCCAGCCGGCCAAGGCCTGGTCCCACAAATTTTCATAATTTATTTTATTTTATTATTATTTGATGATTTGTGGAAAAATAACATGAAATCAAGGAGTTTTTTCATGAAATTAGAGAAATAATAATAATAATAAAATAATAAGGAACCTTGGGTGTGGGGCCGGTTGGGACCAAGGAATGGCCGGATGGCCAATGGTCACGCCCCACACTCCTTTTCTTAATTTTATATTATTTTTTATCGATTTATGGAAGTACCATGAAACCGAGGAGTTTCCTCAAGACGAAGGAGATTTGATAAAATGAGAGATTTTTCATCAAATCATGGAAAATAATAAAAATGCATTAAAATATAAAACTGGCGTGGGATTGACCACGACACGGTTGATCGGTCGTGTGTCCGTGCTCCCAGCACCCTGGTCAATATTTTTAATTATTTATTATTTTCTTCTCTATTTTGCATATGTTCATCGTTTCGTTGTATTTTTGAAATACTCGTTCGTGCGGTGACTGTTAGTGTATCATCGTTGAATACACCTTCACCAATTGAATCGGGGCTTACTTAGAGGTAGCTCAGACGCCCGGTTGTTGATTATTTATTACTAATTTTGGAATTCGGTGGAGAATAATTCACAAAACTGAGTAATAAGATGTTTATTATTAATTCATAGGATCAGCTGAGGATTCGACTACGAATTCATAATAATAAAGTGAGCGTTACCATTCCATGGGATCGTAGATTCGACCATAGAATCAGAGTAATTGAGATTTATCTATTACCATTTATGAGACCAGTTGTGGATTCAATCATGAAATCGGACTAATGAGATAATATAGTTATTTCTATTCTATGAGATCAAGCCGTGGATTCGATCATAGAATCAGAACAATTGTTATTGCCATTCCACGGGACCAGTCGTGGATTCGACCATGGAATATGAACAATTAGGAATAATTAATTTTGTGGCTCTATACTAGCAGAGCAAGCTGTCTAGGAGCATTAATTATCCCGATATGAGCTTATCGGTAAGTCATATTCTTTATATAGTCAGGGTAAACTCGTTTTTTGTTCCTGAAGACGTTATCGCTCTATACTAGCAGAGCAAGCTGCCTAGGAGCCGTCCATCTCGTGATGTTATATAGAAATAATCACTGAAAGTATTCAGTATTCATGAGATATGTCGTTGTTCAGTCGTGAGAATACATATCTACATTGTACTCTGAGAGAAAGTACTCTCTGTTGAGAATTCGATGAGAGACCAGTGTCTCGATACTCACGTCTAATTGTTGAATCAGAGCTTCGTATAATTATGAGTTTACGAATTTAGCCTTTGTCGAAAATCCACCATCTACATTAAGTCCCCTGCTTACTGAGGAAAGTTGTGTTCCTCAGTCAGCATTAAATGGTGATTTTCCGGCCATAAATAATAATACCAGTAATTGAACTTAGTCGTAAGTTGAGACGTTACCGGATTTAAAGAGCATGAGCAAACCACGACTTGATGAAGGCTTCAATGTCATGATTGGAGCGTCTTTTGATGAACATAAATTGGTGTTGAACCGCTGGTTTGGACGACGAGTCCGTGGTCGGTTAGGATTCGCGGGTCGGGCCCAATAAGGAAATCCTTAGAAAATTAGGTTTTGGAAATAAAATTGATATAAAAGGAATTAATCCTTTTCTCTTTTTTTTCTTTTAATTTTCTCACAACCGATCAGTGCTTCATCACCTCTCCACCACCTTTACGCTAGCAGCAGGAGGAAAAAATTCGCCCGCACTCCACCGTCCGCCGTCGTCCGATCACCGACCGGCCAGATTCCGGCTGGCATCGACCAGGTAAGCGCCGAATTTTTTTTCTTCCATATGTTATTACCTTCATGAGTTGTTCATGTTTTGATCATGATGAAGTTATATACATGTGTGTATATTAGTGTGAGTTTTATGAAAAACCCTCGTTTTTGAAAACGTATGTTCGTTCGATCGTTAGTTTTGTAAACTAACTATAATCCCTGATTTAGGAGAGATTTTTTTTTATATGAACCTAGGTTCAGTGATAAAACTTAGTTTATGAGTTTTCATGTGTACCAAGGTTTTATCATAAAAGAAGTGAATTTTCATGAAATCGGAATAATCCTTCGTTTTAAAGACAAATAACGATGACACGAAGGAAAATATGTATGATGAACTTGTGTGCAGTGATAAAATTTTGCTTATGATCTTTCATGTAAATACAAAACTTTATTATATGTATGAGATGTGGGATTTCACAATATTTTTTGAAATAAACCTTCGTTTTAAAGACAAATAACGACGATACGAAGGAAAAATAATTTTTTTTATTTTTATATATATGTAGCCGTGACATATATTGTGTAAAATATGATGGTATATTTTATTTGCATGAATTTGTTTTCATTAGATAAAATTCTTGAGAATTTATGTAAGCAATGTTGCATTAATTGCTGTTTTTTTGAAAAATAAAAACGTGGGTTTTGAGAAACCTTCGAAGATAGACAATATATTTATGATGAAATATTTTATTGTTGTAAACTTCATAGGTCAGTTGTGTGAATGTTCACATTATGAAAATTGTGTCCGTGATTTCATGAAAAATCAGTTTCAGAAATTAAATAAAGTTTCTTTCGTTTTTGCAGTTTTCGAAGAGACGAACGATTTTGAGGTGTTAACTCTAGCATTAATATCACTATTGTTAGTGGAAGTATAAAAGGTAAGAGTTAAGAGTTACCATTTTTTCTTGTATTTCCTTGATTTATATCTGGACGGCATACTGAAGTAGAATGTAGTGTGAACCTTTTCAGCTACTTAGCAAAGATGTCCAATTCCCAAGCTGACGACGCCTCGAGGGAAAAGATGTGCGTTGATGATGGTATCTCCAGAGATGAGACATGCATGGATGAAACTTCCGTTGGGGGAGACGAAGATGAAATCCCTGGGATTAAGAATGTCCCGTACATAGATGATGCATTCTTTGAGAAAGATATTCCAGGAGCTGAGCAACATTTGAAATCTCCAGTGTATCGTCTTTTGATAAATCTCATAACTGTTACTCAGAAGAAATTGGTGACTCCTAAGACAATGATTCGATTTTGTCTTGAACGAGGGGTCTTCACCTCATCAATCATAGAGTTTAAGCTTTCTCGACGACCTTTGGAGAAATTTGTCGGTTGGGCGAGGCATATGTTGGGTTTTCCTCATGTGAGGACTATGCTCGACCAGGCGCAGGTGACGAGAGATATTCAAGCTTCTGGAGAGTTGTTCATTTATCATGACGCAAGTGGTATTGTGGCTCTGCTTGCTCGCTGGTGCATTCTCACTCACACTTTCATATGTAGATGGGGAGAGTTTACCATTACCTTGGAAGACGTGGCGGCTCTAATGCATCTCCCGATCACGGGCAATCTTCCTGGGGATCTTTCAGATGAGGAGACCGCCGTTTCTCATGTCTTGACAGCTGCAATAAAGAAAGCGAATAAGGCTGGTAGTAAAGGATGCTATGCTTCCTGGTTGACACACTGGTGGCCCAAAGACGAGGTTTCTGATAAACCCATCGACGGTATGTTACCCATTGCTGCTTTCTTATGTTTATGGTTGTCCAAAGACGTTTTTGAAGACAGTGGAAACTTGTTGAAGCCTTTTGTGATTCCCTTTGCTATTAAGATGGCTCAAGGTGAGCAACTTCCGATAGGTAGTTTATTCTTAGGATCCTTGTATTACAACCTGGACTCCTTGATTATAGACTCCAGTGTGTCGAACGGCTCTATGAAGATTGAGTGTTATGCCAACACGATGTTTCTTCAAGCTTTGATGTGGGAGCATTTTAAGAATTATGCACCTACTCCACGTAATGTTCTGCAAGGACCGAATACTGATACGCGCCATACTTTCCCTGAGAAAGATAATGCTAGGATCATGCGTTGGTCCACAAAGAAGCCTCGTTCTAAAATACGCTTTACTGATGTGTTAGATGAAGAATCTGAGTTCAATTTTCGCCCGTGGGTGTCAGTCCCTGATTATGTTTCTCAGCCGATGACTTTCAATACTGGAGAAGGCACGAGTTTGACGTCTGGTGCGCATCTGAGTGATGGCGAAAGATCTTTCATGTTGAGTTGCACTCCTGGTCATTTACTATCAGTCACGTTTGGAGAGCTTTCAGTGGAGAGTATAACATTGATAGAGCAGCTCGACAAATGGGTATGGATCAGTGTGTTCCAACCATACGGAGGAGGAAGCCATCAGTTGAGCAACTCAGGACTCATTTGGATCATACTCACGTGGATGGGAGTAGCTACTGGTTTCCTGGTTCTGGTAGATTCGCCTATGTAACCCCAGGTTATGTAGAATTCTGGGATCAGCAACTTGGGCGTTTGCGTGGCTTTGTAAGATTTCCCAGACCTCCATTCAAGGATCTTCCTTCGGCTGAGATGATTTCCAGTCGACCAAGATTGAAGTATATTTCTGGTGATAAACGAAAGTCGTCTCCAGGATGCTCTCAGGTATGTTTTTTCATATAATCTTCACGAAATTATAAGAAATGTATTCTGATTATATTACTGGATTTCACCATAGGACGGTCGTAATATACGACCTCGAATCTGTGTAGATTTCTCAGAGACTGAGGCGGTTATTCATGGCGGAGAAGGCAGGCATAAAGGTTATAAGATGTTACCCAATACCGTAAAGTCCCCAGTTGGTGCTTTGGTGAGTTCCCAATATTTCTCACCGTGACTTTCATTGCTATTAACATTAGAATCATGAAGCCAATGTTGTTAATTTTGTTGCAGAATTTTACTCCATCGAGTCTTGAAGGTCTTCAATTTTCTGCTACTGAACAAGCAATCGCTGATTTGAGTGACGAAGAAACTGTAAGTATTTCTTCATATGTTCAAATGTGGTGCTTCATAGATGAAAATATTGATTGTAGAAGACGTGTACAGGAGGATGTCGTCATGGAGATGGAGAATTCTGGAATTCAATCATCCTCTGGGAATGGGAATAGAGGTAATTCCCAAGGTTCGGAGCCGGATGGAAGTGATGTTCCTCTTGTCGTTGATGTGGACAACTCCAACCCCTTGGACACTTTAGAGACTCCTCAAGTAAGTATATATCCTGTATATTCTTCATAGAAGTATAAAAGTGATGACTTGTGAATGAATGAATGAGAACCCATGTGAATATATGAAAACATAGTCGAATTTCGTCGTCAGCAAATTCAGAACCAAGCTTTTTAATAGAAACGCTGTAGAATCTTCGTCCGGATTCGGATTTTGATGATCTGCATGTGCAAATTCAAGCTCGGAAAATTTCCAAGCTTTAGCAAAGAAGCTTTTTAAGTTTTGAGCACGTTCAGAGCCTGAAAAAGGCGAAATAGTAAACTTCCAGGAGACTTCCAGAACTTTTTCAGATTGTGCATCACTTAATATTTTGGCCACATCTACTTGATCGTTCATCGGATTGCCATGAAATTTTGACATGTCATAGAGGACATCCGTTCGAAGAGAATGGCATATGATCCATCCTCGGATTCCTTGTATATTTCTCCCAGTTTGTCTCCTAGTACACGGCAGAGTTCAGTTTCTTCAGACGGATTCATCGTAAAATGTGTTTTCATGAATTTCATGTTATTTGCTAGTGCCTTGAATGTAGTATGATGAACCTTGATGATGTTGCCTTTCTGGTATACTGTGATTCATAATCTCCTTTGGATTCGTGACTCTAACCTCATGTAATCTTCGTATTAGGTGCTAAATACCGAAGTTGTGGATACTGGAGCCAACGATGATAACCCTAACCATTCCGGAGTTATTGATGAAGAGACAACCATACCTGTATTTCAAGGCCATGAGAAGGTCGCTACTGCTGTTATGGAAACCCAGATGGTTGTTGCCTCAGTGATAGAAGAAACCGAGACAGCAACGGAGAATACCGAAGGAACTGTTGCTTTAGTCGTGGGAGCCACTCTAGTGACCGAGAACCGTATAATAGTGTATGAATATCCAACTGCAGGGGTCGCTTTCGATCCTCCCTTTAACACTTCACTCCCGTATCATGAACTGGTCGGTGGATTCAGCGTTCCCATTGGACATGCACGCTTGTATGAGACGATATGGAAGAAGTTCGGCCATATGATCGTTGACAGGAACCCTGGGCGTGCTTACGCTTTAATCATGCAAGTAGGCGTTATCTTGCGTGTCATGAGTGATATGCATACGAGACCCAGGAATACCGTGACTCAAGATATACTCTTTGATTGGGAGTTTAACTTGGAGAATTCAGAAAGACTTGGCCTCAACGTGAAATGGCTTCGTAAGCAAATAAACGTTATCAAGGATTCATGTGAGAAGAACATACCCTTTCCGAACGATGCTGTGAAGGGGAAGGAGAACAAGATTGCCAAGCTAACCGAGGAGTTGAACAAGGAGAGGGCGGCTTTGCAAATCTTGAAGGATGCTGATGAGCGAAAGCCTTTTCTTGCTGATCTCTTGAACTTCTGAACTTCTGAGAGATGTGAGGTTTATACTTGGGTTTTTGATATTTAGATGGTTGAGGATTTTCTTGTAGATTTGATAGAGATTTTCTTTTACGAAATATGAACTGAATTTTGATAAATTGCTGAATTCAAATACTGTTTGCAAGTATTGCAAATGTTTTGGAGGAATTAAAATACAAATGAAAGAAAATCCTAAATGTTAAATCCCAACACCATGAGTGCTTCAAACGCCCAATACCTTAAATGTCCAATAATTTCAGATAAACGCCTTGAGCCAATTTTCGTGAATTACTGGTAGGGTTCTGCCATCTGTGTTGGTCAATTTGTAGTATCCTCCGGCCACGGATTCAGTGACCATGAATGGTCCTTACCAATTGGAGTTCCTTGTAGAATGAAGACCGCGCTTAACTGCTTTGAGAACCAGGTCCCCTTCATGAAACTTGTTAGGCTTGGTCGATCGTACCTTGAATATCTTCCGCTGATTCGGAATTCCCTGTTTGATGGAATTCCTCGATTGTGGCCCGTATGAACACTCGCGCGGAAGATAGTATCCAACATAGTGTTGATCATGTTTATCCAAGTCTTCAGCAATAAACCTCTCGATGGAGTGACCGATTTGAAGAAGTTCTGAACCTAACCATTGAGTGTAATATTGTCGAGGTGAAGTCACCCACTCGTAGCTTTTGATGACTGCTAAATTATTCATGGGGAGAAGTCCCTGGAGCATAGTAGCGTATTTGAACATTAGTAATATTGGAGCAAGAGGAGGAATAAGACTTGCCTGAGCTCGAAACCTTCTGACAAAGGTGTGCGGATTATCTCCAAGTTCCTGCGTAAGTCCCATCAGAGTTTTTACTTCTTCCAGATGCTCAAACGGTGGTGCGTCCTCTGCTTCGTCTTCCGACTCGGAATCCTTGTCGATGACAGGATGTGTTGAAGGCATCGTTGTCCTTTCAGCATGAATCGAAGTTCTCCCAAGGACCATGTCGTATCCAGGGTCTTCCCGGATTATGAAAAACTTGGCCTCAGTGCAGATCGATCTTTCCGTAACTTTGAGAGTGATGAAGCCGTATGCGTTTCTGGAGATTCCTTCATGGTCCCTGATTTCTATGGGAGCGTGGGTGGCTTCCCGTCGAGTAATACCAGCAGCTCTGAGAGTTTTCAAAGGGATGATGTTGATGGCGGTACCAACATCGATGAACTCCCTCTTGAACTCATTTTCTTTAATGTGCACTGTGGTGAGCAGTCCCCAGTCATACATTTCTGTGTCGGTGGCTGAAGGTCCGGTGGTAGTCTCTTGGATCAGCGGACGTCTTCCGGACACGATGTGGTTCAGTGCAGCAAACATGTCTTTCCTTTGAGCTTTCGAAAGATACAACAGATCGCAGACATGTTCGATCAGAGGTTGGACTGTTTCCTTGACAGGAGGTTCGGAGATGGTAAAAGTTCTGACTGGGAGGGGTTTTTTGTGCACCCCTTCAGTCCCCAGGTTGAGCTCTCCTGATTCGACCTTTTCTTTGAATATGCGCTTCAAAATTTTGCAATCACTCGTGGGATGGCTGACGTATCTATGGAAGCGACAATACCGAGGATTTTCCATGGCCTCTTCAGTTGGGTCCTTCTTGACATAAGGCAATTTGATTGCGCCGTCTTGAATCCAGGCATCGAGTAGTTCATTAACTTCTTCCATTGAACAGGGAAAATCAGGTGCTTCTGGATCTTCCGTGTGTTGAGGAGGGATTTTCGAATTCTCCTTCTTGTGTGTCTTTGAAGGGGTGGAGGAAGTCTGCTTGTGTTGTGGTTCTGCTTTTCGCTTACTCCCTTCCGCAAAAACATTTGTTGAAGGTTGCAGGTTATACTGCTTGTTGATCAGACGCCTGCTTCCTCGAGTGTCTTTTGAATCTTCAGTCTTTGTAGACTTTGCTCTTTCCAAAAGAGCGGGTGCAGTGGTTGTCGACCTCTTCACAGCTTCGTGAAGTTCTGAGAAAGTCTGGAATCGAAGGTTTTATATCAAGGCCCTGTAGACCGGGAGCATGCCATTGATGCACAAGTCCACCAGTTGTTCCTCCGTGACGTTTGGGTCATGACAATCCAGGGCTTGGACTCTGAACCTTTTCACATAATCATTGGAATTTTCACTGACCCTTTGAAACATTCTTCCAAGGTCGGAGAGGGTGACTTGTTCTGACGCGAAGAAGTATTTCCTATAAAATGCGTTAACCATTTCTCCCCAATTGTTGATGGTCCCTGGTGTGATGTTGTTATACCAGGTGTATGCCCTGCCTTTCAGAGATTTTGAGAATTCCTTGTGACGGACGACATGATTATCTTCATGTTCTCCCAAGGCTTCGAGAAAACGAGAGACATGTTCCCGAGCATTGCCAGTTCCATTATACAAGGTGAAAGTTGGATAAACATAACCTTTGGGGAGTGGAATCCTCTGCGTAGCGGCAGGATAAGGAGGTTGATGACGATGGTCATGCGATGTCTTTCCTTTTTCATGGTTCTCCAAAAGATGCTCCAGATCCTCGCGAGTGATGAAATTCGATGATCCCTTCGGTGATGAGTTTTCTGCAGCAGTTTTGTGGACTTCGTCGTCTTCTACTATATGGATTGGAATTACTTCAGGACCGTCGTCTGAGGATTTCTCCTTCTCCTTTCCCTTCTCTTGAGTCTTCTCTGACATCTTGTCAGTAAGAGTTTTGAGATAATTATACAACTCCTTATGTGTAGCAGCCATGTCAGTCTGGTTCTTTGCAAGAGTCTCCTGCGCTTTGATAAGATCAGCAATAGTAGGCGGTGGATCTCCTCTGACTTCTTCAGGGTATCGTCCGGACAGTGGATGACCTTCGGCGTGAGGAGGAGTAGTGTCACCACCATCAGTGTTGGAGGTTGGAATTATCTCCGGGATATTCTGATTATTGTTGTTGCTACTGCTAGCACGGTTTGTGTTAGGATTCGTAACTGAACCTGACCTGAGATCAACCATCTTGTGAAATTGTGAGATTGCAACCGAGAGAATGATCTCCCACTGTGGTCCCCAATCTGTATATGGGGAAAAAAGATTTGCTGGTTTTTAAGGAATTGAGGAGACGACCGTACGGAGGAGACTCCTCGAACCGAGCGAAATGTTAAACCTCACACAGATGCACCACTGCAAAGGGGGTGCTTTAGATTCGAGAGATCAATCTGTAGTACTCCGGCCTAAATCAAGACAATGACCGTTCCAGAGTAAATTCGGTCACAAGAGAGGATGGGTTGATCTGTAGAAGGGAAGCTGAGAAATGTGTGCAATCAATGGTAATCAAAGATCGTGGGTGTGTGAATTCCGAATGCGATAAGCTCTGAGTGATTGAAATTGCTCAATTGAGAGTAGTTGCTCAATTGATGAGTTGATGATCTCGTGTTGTCGATGAGACGTGAGATTGATGATACTGTTGATGATGATTCAATCATGATTCAGAGACTTATTTATATTGCTGGAATTGTAGACACCATGATTCCATGAAGTGTGACAGTTGATGGAATCAAGGAGTGGGGAAGTGGAGATCGTGTTTGAAACCAGTTGCTCAACGTGTGGAGACTTGTTCGATTTTCCACCCACTACCTCGTGAATTCCTTCAACTGATTGCACGACTTGCTCACATTCCATCGTGTATTTGAACACACGTGTCGTAGACCGCCAGACCAAAACCCTAAGTGATATCCCCCCAAGTGACACGATTGATGTCTCGTGGTTTGTTAGTCAATTGATGACTTCATGGTTTGATGGGACGATGAGTCCATGTAGTTGCTGAGTTGAACATGATGTTCTGAAACTCGTGAATTAAACATGTCATGAGACAGAGGTATAGTTCTTATGATGAAGTGAGAAAGTATTGCTCATTCGATGGATCGTTGAATATTGATTGTTGAACCAATATTTCTTGGTTTGAACAAATATTTATCATCTGAGCAAGTGTTGCTCATGTGATGAATTGTTGAATATTTGGTCGTCTGAGCATGTGTTGCTCGTCTGATGGATTATTGGCAGCGTACCAAAAATATTAATTAGAATACTGGTCGTTGAACTGAGCATAATTAATAAAATTAATGACCATGAGGTCGTCATAAAATTATTAAGGTTAGAATCTGGAATGATGATACTTGGATTCAGAAACTCTAATTTGATCAATTGATGATCAATTCATGGTTCGTCAAAATTTCAACCATGGGACGGAGGAGGGAGCGATTACATGGGACCTTGGATCAACCATGTAGTGTCCATATGCTCACGTGAGCAAATACGAAGAACTCCTGAAGAGTTGACGATTTGTTGGTGAAAGAATGATTAAATGCTGGTTTAATCATTTATTTGAAAACGCTCGTCTGAGCCTTAGGTGAGAAAACCTAATTAATTATGACGAGGCGAGGGACCGACCATGGAGTCATGAAACCGGCCCTGGGTTGCCCCGTGACCGCCTGACGATCACTTCATGAAAATCCAAAGTGTTTGGGAGAGTTTTGGACCTAATACGAGCAATTGTGCAAATTAGGTCAAAACTGTGAAAATTGATGGAACCGGCTTCCGTGAGCCAAATAGCCAATCTTGGTCGGTCAAGATAGTGTGCTCGTGTCCCCAAGGTATCCGCGTCTCAGGCCTGAGAATTTTGATATTTTCTGGCGTGCAATTGAGCATCCATTCGAGAAAATATGCAAAAATTAGGGTTTCTACGAAACTGAGGAAAACACCATGAGATGATGAAAAATAATTATAAAATAAGGAATGAGAGGCGTGGGACCACCGTGGTGAAGGCATGGTCGGCCGTTCGTGACCACGGTCCCGTGGTGCCTTTTCCTTAATTTTATAATATTTTGATGATTTTATGAAAAATTCAGTGATTTCAGTTCTTCTTCTGGGTAGATGATCAACTTCTCAAAATATGGTATTTTCTTTAGCAAAAACATTACTCCTAAAATTGCTGACAGTATAAGCCTCTTCATGAAGTTTTAAAAGATTAACACTAAGGATTGGTACTTGGGCTTCCCTTTACTCATCAATAAGAACAAGATACAAGTTTTTCAACCCTGTATGGGTAAACTCAAATCCAGGCATGCTGGATGAAAAAGTAAAAATATATCTCCAAGTGGCAGAGCCACCATGATTGCAAGTGTTATTTCAACTTCTAGTATCTAAGATGAATTCTTTGAAACTTCATAAGAAGACTTGTAATGATATGAACAAAATTCAAAGGGATTTCTTCTGGAATAAAGACCCTGAGAAGCCTATGGGCATCTACTACATTTCCTAAGACTCCATTCGCAAACCCAAAGAATCGGGAGGTCTTGGTTTCAGAAACAAGGAACTCTTCAAAAATCCAAATGATCATTAATATAGCATGCAGACTCATCACTGAACCAGACTCTTTATGGTCTTCCACCATGAAAACAAATCAATTTGAAGGTCAAAAAGTTATTAGAATGGATGCCAAACCCAAAAGAACTGACTCTTAGGTATGGAAAGGTATCTTATAAGGTGTTGAAAATGTTCAGAAGTATTACAGATGGAAAGTGTCGAATGGTCAAATCAGAATCTGGGAAGACGGATGGATACACAACAAAAATAACATTTTTATAAAGCCCCAACTTTGCCCCAATGATCTAACTATTTTCGACAACTCATCAAAAATATATGCGAATGGGTACTGACACTCTTGCTCTCTGGTTCTCCCAAAATGATCAAGTTGTTATCCAGGATATCATCTTCAACATCCAAGAATAGGATACTATTGTTTGGAGCTTTCATGACAAGGGGGAATTTACGGTCAAATCTCTCTGTGATATAATAAAATCCAGGACAAGTACAAAGTTGACTTTATCAACACTACTTAGAAGGATACCTGGAAGATGGACACTTATCCTTTATTCAAATGTCCATATGGAAATACGCGCATGAAATTCTTTCCACGGGTACTAAAAATGCTAGCATCCTCAACTACACTGATCTTATCTGCAATTTATGCAAAAATGTCGAAAATGATATAATGCGTACTTTGATGTCATGTCCTTATGCTTCTGTTGTCTGGTTAAATCTCTTTGGTGCTCACCGTCAGGTATTTAGAGAAGCTACCAACTTCATAAAGTGGTTAGCACTTGGTTCTAACCTCTGAGCCCTCTCAACAATTGGATCTCCACCTTTGCTACCACTTGCTGGTTCATTTGAAAAGCTAGATGTGACTTCATCTTCCAGAAGATTCCCTAATAGCTGAGGCCACGACCAACAAGATCAGACAAAATATCTACTCATTTGACAGAGTCATGCACAATCGAAACCATATTCTTAACAATCTATCAGAGAAATGGTCAGGATAACTTAGAAAGACTCATCAGAAATCATAAAGAAAAATTGGGCGTATATATTAGTATTAGTTCCATGGACTCCTATATCATGGAAGGAAATGCTTACTCCTATTCTCGCATACTAACTTTGCTCTAATTCCCATGTCTTATTCAGGAAATTGTGTGGAAGCAAGAGACTTCAAAGACATTATTGCTGGAATCTGCAGAGCTATGAGGGGAGCTGAACTAGCAATATGGTGGCCAAAGAGTTACAGAGGACCAATACAGATTTCATACTGAGAATGATGCAAATCTAGAGGAGATAAAAGAAACATAGATAAAAAGTCCAAGGAAAATTCAATGTGACATTTCATCAAATGAATGATGGAAATTTTGAAGCAGTATCTTTTGTCCAAGGTAACCTGATCAAAATCAACCCCGACCAGAACAAAACGGTAGTAACAACTTCTTAAACAATTTTAATTAAAAAGGTCCAAATTTGATGTACTTTTATAAATAAAAATTGGAGTCAGTAAAATCAAATGGCAGTGCCAATCTTATATTTGATAACCTCAGACTTTTGCATGATGTCGGAGCTGGCTGCAAACTCAAATATTATTATTGAGTAACTGTTTTCCATGACAGTTATCTCTTTTCTTATATATAAAAAAATGTTTCAGTTCGTTTCAGCCATTTTAGTGCATTCTGCACCCACTGATATGCCCATCCTTTTTAATCCGGAACCTAGCTCCGCCCCTGCCGAATCCCATTCGTTTCCTCACCATTGTGCCTTCTATCTGTTCGATCTAACATAACAATGTGACTTCTACATCTACGTTAAGGCATGTCATCATCTGGGGATTGGATTCCATTCTCCGGAAGACCATGGTATTTATGGCGATAGGATCAGAAACATCCAATCGCTCAAATAAACTATGAGTACAAAACAAAAATGGTCTCACCAATCGAGGAGATAGTCACATACATTTGGTAGTTGACTCCAATGTATCGGTCGGTTTGCACCTGCACACACTCTGACACTTTAACTCTCCTTAACAACCAACCAAACATCGACATTTGTAAGGAAGGAAATGAAATAGCCCATCTTTCCGTTAAATATAGGTCAGCATCCGAAGTAGCTACTAACGTTCCACGTGTTACCCGTCAATTTGGTCTCAACCCTGACGTCGCATTGTCACTGTCGCTACTATAAATCTGAGAGCATCAGTATTTAGATAATCCACCGCCACGTGTACATCATGAATGCCTGCTTGTATAAGAAACCGCAGTAGACTAGATTTTGTGTGTAAATCAAACCGTCCTGTCGTTTCTCTCCATTTCTTTCTCTGTTTCTTTCTATCTTTACAAACAAAACCAAATTTCCTGAGTTTTCAAAGTTATTTCATAATTCATTAGTTTCGATTTTTGGTTCTCGAATCCAATCAAAAACAAGATCAGAGTGAATTTATTGATTATCATTACCATCATCAGACTGTTACTGCTACTACTAATCACTGAATCTACCAGATGTTTGTCAAAAAATTAGTGGAGAAGGCTTCAAAAAAGGTTAGTAAAAGTATGATTCGATCTCAAATTTCAAATCTTCTTTACTTATTTGACTGATATCCACAATTTAATCTTTCTTTTAACATTTTTCACAAGTTACCATGAATCATATTAGTGACTCAAATTTTGTCATTGAACTGTGATAAGTGTGATTTTCTCCGTTCTATAGCATTTCCAATTAAGTTAGTTTCATGAATGAAAGTTATGATTATTTTTCCTATAATACAGCTTTTGCTTTTTCAAGCAATATTTTATTTTGCTTATAAAATGAATAAATGATTATGATCTTCCTTTATTTGAAATTTTGAAGCAGATTCCCATGTTAGAATTTCAGAGTGTTGATTATATTTCCATACTGGATTTGAGATTCCATAACTAGCTTTCTGGCCCATGCTTTTAGATGTATGATGGCCCATAATAGGTATGACCTTCTCTCATTACTGTCTTGTCGGCCCAGAAAATGTAAGTACTCTGATGACCGGAGCATACCAGAGGAAGATAAATAGAATTGATCGGTACAAATCTGCGACTATAGCTGGATACCAGGTTTACTTCGGGACAGTGAGCATCACCATTGGACCGTAATCATAACTTAGATGGTCTAGGTCAATTAGCAGATTCGTATTTGAACACTAAACTATATGCACCCAGGATCTGTCATAAGACACAGTCATTTACATTTTTGTGATTTCATGTGAAGGTCCTACTTTGATATTGAAAATCAGACGAACCAGATAAATAAAGAAAAGAAAGAAATAAAGAATGTTACAGGGTCACCTTGTACCAATGAAATGCTATAAAGTGGCTCGTTTAAAATTTACAAATGGGTACCCTTTTTCTTTTTCATTTCTTTTTTCCAGCTTAATTTAAGGTCAATCTAGATAAGTCATGATGATGTAGACAGGAACATTGGATCACAAAGTAGCTAGTAAGTAATTGGGTCCATGACTACTTCAGGGTTACCTAAACCATCTTTAGATGCATGTGCTTTAACCACCATCAGGCGCCAGATTAATCTGGATTCACCTTTTTTTTGCCACTAAATGGGAAAAAGTAGACAGAAAAATATTCTCTCAGGGAGAACTGAACTCGTGTCTTCTAATTAAAGCGACCATAGTCAACAAACTACCACTGTACGACTGTTAAAATGAGCTGCTTAGGTATTGTCCTTGGGACCAAGGTAATCCAGTAAGTATGAGCTGCTATATGAGAGTGCTAGGCTAAAGAGCTAGTAGTCTAGCATGGTTGATGCGGCAGAGATGGCCGTGACTGTGAACTATGAGCAATACAGCAGTTGGGCTGAGTGGGTTCTCAGTTCTCTCTTTGTTCTTTACGCGTTTGTGTAATGTTCCGTGTGAAATCCGAGTGTTCAGAATTTTTTTTTTTTGATGTTTCTATAAGCAGCCTGGAGGAGGAAGTTTGAGTAGTTTGAAGTCTGATGATGTAAACCCACGTCTAGTTTTCCATTATGGAATTCCTGCAGGAGCAATTAAACTGGCTTATGATTCGATCCAAAACATACTTGCAATATCCACCAAGTAAGAAAATTTCTCTCCTCAAATTTTAGTTTGAATGTTTGATAATATATACTACTCACTCTTACTGCTAAAGGATGTAGTGAAGGATGGAATAAATAGCTTTTTAACATTTTTCTCAGAGATGGTCGAATCAAATTACTCGGCAAAGAAAACACTCAAGCTATACTGGAATCCAGTGATCCAATTCCTAGCAAGTTCCTACAGGTTTCTTGCTCTCTCATCGAAGTTTCCAGTTAGATTTTTTTGTAACATTGCAATTATGAAGAATGCTCCAATTGCTCTTTTCGTAAGATAATTTCTCATGTTGCAGTTTCTTGAGAATGAAGGAGTACTTATAAATGTAACAGCCCAAAACCACATTGAGGTGTGTGTTTCTGTAGTTTACTTACTTTCAGCATACTATTGTTTCATTACATCTACTTCACTTTCCATTTTATAATATGAATCAAAACTGCTACTATATTGTTAGGTTTGGGATGTAGAGAGGAAGCAATTATCTCACGTGCACAAATTTAAACAAGAGATTACCGCTTTCACTGTCATTCAGCATACTTCTTATATGTAAGTAAATAGTAGATATATAATCCAGAATATGATTATCCTTCTTTAATGCATGAAATGGATTTGCAGCCATAAACTGAGATAAAATGCTGTGGTGATTGTAGCTACATTGGAGATTCCATCGGAAATGTTTCAGTATGGAAGGTTGATCAAGAAAATCATCATATACTGCAGATGAGATACAATATTCCTCTCTCAGTATCCCATGGTAGTAAACTTTCACTATCATACATGTGTGATGCGTCCTTGGATATTTTCATTGATTATATAATTTGATTCTTATGTCATTCTATAATTTGATTCTTATGTCATTCCCTCAGGGAATACAGCTGAAGCAGAAGGAGATGCTGCAGTATTGTATATACTGGCACAACCAATGGCTGAAAGCAAAAGAGTTCTTGTGATCTTCAGAGATGGTGCTATAGTCTTATGGGGAGTGGAAGAAAGCAATGTTATCTTCATCACGGGTGGAAATTTGCTTCATTCACTGTCTCCTGAAACAAAAAAAGTTACTTCTGCATGTTGGGCATGCCCGTATGGTAGTAAAGTAGTTGTCGGATATAACAATGGTGAGATATTACTCTGGGCTATACCATCACTTTCTGATTCAAAAGGTTCGAGTAACAAAGATGTATCTGCAACTCAAAATGTTCCTACTTGTAAACTCAATCTTGGGTATAAGATGGACAAAATTCCTATATCTTCGTTGAAGTGGATTTATGGAGATGGCAAGGCTAGTCGTTTGTACGTCAATGGAGAATCTGACTCTGTGACTTCGAATTTGTTTCAGGTAGTTTCTTTATGCGAACCTACAATTCCTTTGATGTTAAAATTTAATTTTTCTATTTGCGAGCAAGCAAGAGTTACCCTTTAGCAGTTTGTATCATAGTAAAGTATTACAACGATGAGGCAATATATTATTCCATGAATGTTTTTGTGAATGTAAGTTGATTATTCATTGCAGATAATCCTTCTGAATGAGCACACAGAATCACGTACAATTAAGCTGACACTTCCACTGCCGGAACGTTGTTTAGACATGCAAATTATACCAAGCACCAGTGACCAAAACAAGCACAAACACGATTCGCTTATACTCCTTTTGAAATCTGGTCATCTGTGTGCCTATGATGATTCGGCGATCGAAAGATATCTACTGCAGTTGCACTCCAAGTCAACTCCTTCCCTTCCAAAGCAGGTCATGATTAAGCTGCCATTTGTAGAGCCAAGCATTACTACAGCAAAACTCATTACAGATTGTACAAATCTTTCTATGGATGAGGTAATACCATTATGAAAAAGAATTTGGTAAACCAACTCTTATTTGTTCATCATTCTCCACTTCTAAATTTACTACTTCTGTAATTTTGCAGGATTACAAGTTGGTGGCTAAAAGTTTGCCGTCATTTCTTCCAGTTGAAGCAAAGGAGAAAGATGGAAAATGCATAAGTAGTGGATTCACAAAGGTTAAATGTTTGTATATAACGGGACACAGTGATGGATCTATAAATTTTTGGGATTTATCATGTCCCTTGTTTCTTCCTATTTCATCTGTTAAACAGCAGGTAAATATCTTTCTTTTGAGCTTACCCTCAATTGAATTTATATTTTTCTGATCTTCTATTGTTTTTATTCCAAATCTTTTTAATCACGCAGAGTGAGGATAACCATTCTGTTACTGGCATTCCAGTGACAGCATTGCATTTTGACCACAGCTCACGATTGCTTGTTACAGGCGATCAAGTTGGAATGGTAAAGTATTTACTTCTAATTTATCACCTTAACAATGAGAAAAATGCTGGATCTTGTACTTTATAATTACTTGTCCCCTGATTCTATGTAGGTCCGCATATTCAAACTCAAACCTGACCAAATCTCAATGGAAAATAATCGTCTTTCACTACAAGGTGTTTTTGCTTGAAGATAATGATTGTCATATATACTTGAGATTAACTTTTCTATGGACTGTTGGAAATCCTTTACCATGGCGAAATAACATTGTAATGAATTTGACTATGTTACAGGAAGTACAAAGAAAAATATTATCCACAGTGTTAAGGTGATAAAGGTTAATGGAGCTGTACTTTCTATAAATCTGAAGCAGGACTCAAGTCATGTTGCTGTAGGGTCTGATCAAGGATATGTGGGTTTTTTCTATCTCGTGCCCTCTGACTTTGTAAACTCGCAGTTATATCTCTAAACGAGTTCTTAGTAGTCACCTTCTAAAAATATTCATCAACTTTTTGGCTTTCAGATTTCTATAATTGGCATGGAAGGCCCTACATTACTTTCTCAAAAACAATTTACCAGCGAACTATGCACTGGTGTTATCTCCTCACAGTTTGAAACCTGCAGCTTCCATGGTTTTGAGAACAACGTTTTATTGGTGGCCACAAAAGACTCATCAATTGTGGCGCTTGACAGTGACAATGGAAACACATTAAGTGCCAACACTGTCCATCCCAATAAACCTTCTAAAGCCCTTTTCATGCAGATTTTAGGTAATAATCAGAATTTCTTGTGGATCATACTAGCTAGCTCTTTCTTTCGTAGACATTTCATTAGTTAATCAACTTGTGCAGATGTACTGGATGATCTGGTATTGCTCTGCAATGAGACATCTATCTACATATATTCCTTGGTTAATGCGGTTCAGGTAATTCTATTCATTGATGGTAGTACTATTATATCCATATTATGTGCAAAAGTAGCTGAAAATACTATTACTTTCTCCTTGTCCATTGAACTACTATCAAAGGGAGTTAAGAAGGTCTTGTACAAGAAAAAGTTCCATGGTACTTCTTGCTGTTGGGCTACAACAGTACACGATAACAACTCAAACATTGCAGTTATACTTCTGTTTGCAAGTGGAAAAATTGAAATAAGGTTTGTAGTATTCCAACTCATGATGGCTTCAGTGTTCATTTTGTTGAACAAAAACTGAAGTTTGAGTTGTTCTTATGTACTTTAGGTCTCTTCCAGAATTAACCCTTCTCAAGGAAACCTCCATAACAGGTCTGACAGTATCAAATTCAAAGTTGAATTTCTTATGTGCTTCATCTGGTGGAGAACTAGTTGTGGTCAATGGAGATCAAGAAGTTTTCTTTGTCTCACTTTTACTCCAGAAGGAAATCTATAGGTGCATTCTTTTGGTTTTATTGTCCACATATTCTGCATGTACTGCTAGCCTAATTAAGTGATTTAAGCTCAATTTTCCTTCTCAATTTCAGGATTTTAGACCATATTAGTCTAGTTTACAAGGAGAGAATGCTAGTTCAGCAAGAAGTGAATGTACCTGTTATCCATAAAGAAAAGAAGAAGGTAACAGTCTTTTGAATCATTTTACAGTATTCCTTGTTATACGTGTAAAGTAGTCCATAAAAAGTAAAATTGATGGACTTTTCAGGGTTTCTTTAGCTCTGTTATGAAAGGAGGTAAAGCCAAGGCTGATTCAGATGTAACATTTGAGGAACCCAGAGCAAGTGTAGGAGAGGAGCTTAACACTATATTTTCGGCAGAAAACTTTCCATTAGATGCTGAGAACATAGATCATGTGCCCGTGGATAACGATGACGCTGAGCTAAGTATAGGTATATGTAACTCTCTCTCTCTCTCTCTCTCTCTCTATCAGTGTTTAACTTGATCGCAATGAGAAGAACATCCCATTGACTGATTGTGTATGCTGGTTCTTTCCGTAAAGATGATATTGATATTGATGGTGAAATGGAGAAGCCCAAGGGAGGTGGACATAATATGATTCCAGGACTAAATACCCAAAAGCTGGCAAGTAGATTTCAAGCACTCACAGGTTGGTGTGCACTTTTTTGGGTTCTCGTATTTGTATTTATTTACAGTTCAAGAATCTTTCGACCATAATGACATCATAAACCATTTCCTTTGTAACACTGTCAAGCATTTTTTTTCTTACTGAAATTACAGGCAAACTGAAACAAAAAATGGTTAAAAACGAAAAAACTCATGCTAAAATAGAGAATGAGGCTGGGAAAAGTGGATCTCCCAGAAAAGATGAGAAAAACAGTTCAATTGACGAAATCAAGAAGAGATACGGTTTTCCTTCCTCTGGTGTAAGTTCACTTACCTGTTCCATTTTGAATGATAATTTATCGCACCACTGGTTGTGGACAGCGTAAGTCTTTCCCCTCGATGTAAATGACTTGACTTCATTTTCTGTTGTCCCAGGCAACTAGTGAGGCTAATATGGCCCAAAGCAAGCTTCATGAAAATTTGAGGAAGTTGGACGTAAGTTTTTTTTTTCTTTTTCTTTGTTTAATAGTCCTTCAAGTGTACAACCTTCTACCATAAAGTTTTGATTTTCAACCATTTGTTTTTGAGATACTGTGTTGCTTGTGCTTGCTATTTTAGGGTATCAATGTTCGAACAAATGAAATGGAGGATACTGCTAAATCATTCTCAGCTTTGGCGAACGAGATGTTAAAAACTGCCGAACATGATAAACGGAGTTCATAACAGCCCTGGCTTGTCAGTGTGTTTAGGTAAATTAAAATTGTGTGAATTCAATTTTGTGTCGTTTTGTTTTTCTATTGTACGGCTACAGCTATCATTTTTGTGTGGGGGTGTCTGCGCCGTGTGCTCTATGGGTAGTTTTCTGTTACTTTATATTTTCCATAACAGTGTGATTTTTCCACATTCTAATAGAATAAAATGATCTTCCACGTGTACAATTTTATTATTCCTGTATAAAATTTGAGCATTCTGATAACTCAAAACAAAGGTTTTAGTATTCCTGTATAAAATTTGAGCATTCTGACAACACAAAACAAAGATGAGACGCTTCAGAAATTGAAGCAAAAAAGTGAAGTGTATTCCATGAATCCAAAAGACCGCACATGCCTCGTACAGAATTAGGTCCTTGGTAGCACATCTACGAGTTGAGTGTAAATCTGTTCTTTCACGGCTTCTCTGTTCCTTGTGTTGATCGTGAATATTGTAGCCCCTGGATGATTCCTCATTCGTGCAACTGCACAAGAACATGACACCCACAAGTTACTTACATGTCAAATTGAAAATGCAAAACGCTAGAATTTCCACAAACCTTTTGAAACTTGTTTACCTTCAGGTATGTCACGTCCGAATTTGGGGATGGGTATGGTAGCTAGAATTGGGATATTAGATTCAAGCACTCGTAACACAGCCGGGAAAAATGAAGAACTGAACAACTCCATTTTACCAATTTCATCAATGATGAATAAATCGGTATCTTCTTTAACCTACATTGATAACATTTCAAAATAAAAGAACACCGACAAAATAGTGAGCCAAATTGACTTAATCAGGTAAAGCTCTTGTGGAGGATTCGTAAATTTACGCATGCCATGTCTCTAACCTGCAATTCAGGCAATGCTAGTGACTCAAATGAGGTTATATCCACTTTGAACCTTCCAACACTAGGCCATCTCTGTGACTCTGCCCTGCTATTTCTAACAAAAAAACATACTCTATGTTTTTAGCGAAACACAACAAATTCCAAAGAGGGAAACAGATAAGTGGTGAGTAGAATTAGACCTAGATACAGTGGTAGAGGCAAGAGGAGCCTGGCGACCATCTAAAGTCACCACTTCAAACCCAACTCTCTCCATTCCTTGCCTAATCTCACCTACACAGTAATTTCATCATACAGATTGTCAGCAAATTAAACACATTTTCAGCTAATATAAAAGAAGAAGAAAAATGAAAAAGGGAAGGAATGTGAAGCGAAAGTGCTCTTACTGGTATAGAAACCTTGAGCTTTCAGGTTCGGATTAGAAGCTCTTAGAGTTTCTAGAACTTTCATTACCAAAGTTGTTTTCCCCACTCCCTGTTAGCTGGGTTGCACCAATACGCCCATTGGGTCGCCGTATCGTGTGTCCGGCAGTATGGATACAGCCACATACAGCAATACTCCAAAAATACGGCAGGATCTATTTGTTGTAACGATCACCTACTTTCAAGGGAGGTAAAACTTGGTAAAACGTGTATGTTAGCCCATATTACAGCTGTGTGGTTGTCATCGTCGGCACATATTAGCAATCGATGGTTCCAAAGATAATAAATATCTTTGACTGAGATGAAATCTGAAAAACCAGATCTATTTGTTGTGTTCTATCAAAAATCAATCTCTATTCTTCTTCTTCTTCTTCACCATATTCCATCACTCATGAATCTGTACTAGCACCGGTAAACAAGCTAAGCTACTTAGTCTTTTGTTGTTGTAGTAATGTCAGAAAACTTAGATGCACCATTATGGAAGTATGTTAACAAACTCTGTAGGAGTAAAAGTGGGGGCGGAAATTGGGATATGGAATGCAAGTTTTGTTCAAAACCTTTTAAGGGATCTTATTCAAGGGTTAAGGGTCATCTGTTGCTAATTAAAAAGCAAGGGGTTTTTTTGTATAACTTTTTTGTAAGTACCACTGCCACTGGTATACATGATCACTTCATGCTTTTTTTATAAGCTTTTTGCAAGTATAAGATCAAAACTGAAAATCTAATTGAACTTTTGTTATATATTTTGAATCGACATTGAAATTATGCCCTGTTTATATGTTTACATATCTTTAAAAATTAACGATATTTATGCCTACCGGTGTGGCGCCGTATCATGGTTTTTTAAATTTGCCGTATTGGACACACGGAAACACGGGTGTGGCAGACACCCGTGGCGGTATTGGTGCAACCCAGCCTGTTAGTTACATCGAAATAACAATAAAAAGATTGTCATCCTGCAGAAAATCTGAACTTTGAAATTGGAATTGATTTAAAAGGAGATGAATAACTGCTTAGAAAAATTTCTTTTTCGCACTTACAGGAGGCCCTGTGACAAGAAAGCATTTTGTACTTGGAGCTGCCATTCTCTCTCTGTCCAGTTTTGGAATTGTATGACCAAACACAGCCCTTCGTAGAATCGAACTTTTGCTATTTGTAAACTAACTAATTATGACCAAACAACAGTTAAGAGTCAGTTGCCAGCACCAGGCTGTGTGTACACTAACCTCGCAGTGTCCTTGGGAAGGACATCGACCAAAGTCTTTAAGCTGGGAAGTTCTAACATGTTATTTGTACCAAATTGTACAGGAGAGCCGACTTATAAATGTAATTAGCAACAAAATCACCTTATAAATTAGCTGCAAAAGGTTGAAACTTATACACAAGAATAAGAACGAAGGCCTAAAAAGTGCCCACATAGAAACATTTGTACTATAGAGATGCAAGCTTCTATATGAGAAAACACCACTTTTTGTTGATTACATTGATCAAGAGTAGTAGTAGACTAAACAGAGAACAAAGATGGCCAACTACACCAACTAAATCATCTTCTGCAACCAAAATGAAAAACAATTCAAATAACTGTCGAACTAAATTTTGAAAGTTTTGTTCAAATGAATCGAAATTTGTTTTGCACAAGCACAAAAAACGTCTTCACTGTTATCATCTTCAACATCCTCTATGAGGTTTTTATCATGCTTAATGTTTACTCCATTAGTCATGCCAAAATAAAAAAACTTTTTCGTAAAAGGAAATGACAACCCCAAACTGATTCCTGTATGTTTAAGAGTTCGCACCTCCCAAGGGCTCACAGCCTTCTTCTCATGCGCTTCCCAGTACTTGAGATACTCGATTTTCCTTTGCTTTTCCATTGCTACATAAGGAGCTTTCTCCTGTAAAAAGAATAAAAGTTGAAGCTAGCGAAAACTACCGTTAATTGGATGGAAAAAGTACAAAACATTTGTTTTTATTAGAGAAGCTACTTACAGAATCGGACATTGATTTCCATCTATCTCCTCCAGCTTTGCCTACCTTTTGGTTTCGCAATAAGTAAAACAAATAAATGATAAGCACAAAGGGAACTAATATGCAGAGAAACTGAGGTGAATCTATAGTGATAACTTACAACACAGACAGATCTATTGTTTGGATGCTTTTCTTTGTATGCTTGTGAGAATTTTTCCCTAGAAAAACAAACAAATATGAAACATTAAATGAGAAAAACAAACATAAATGAGAGAAAGATACGACCAGTATTTGGAAAATGAGGAACAATTTGAGGAATAGAGAGAGTTACATGAAAATGAAATAGGCACTGGCAGGCCGTTTAGGTCTGTCTCGATCTACCTGCATAAATGAAACAGTAGACAATTATCATTCTGTTGGTAATAGTCCAGTTATTTTTGCAAAACAAGTCGAGGAAGGTTTTTCCAACCAACAGCTTTTCAGTTGCTTTTAAGAGTTGTTATCCAACAATGCTTGACATTTCGTGAGTAAAACTGGCCACCATTATAACAGCTGTTATATGGTCGGACATTTTGTTTTATGAGACCTTTGCTGCTTTGCATATCTTATTTTCCAGATAAAGCAATATACAAAGAGACAAAGTCCAGAAACCCTACTCATAGTAATAGTATTACTTCCATATTATTAATCGTGTAGCGACAACCAGAATTTATTTAGTCCTTGAAGAAACAGATCCTGGTTATAACTTATTAACAATTTGGTTTCCAAACATTTACAACTCATAAAAAACAAACAATTTAAGGTGACATCTTTGAAGTTTGAACCATATAGTATCGTGCAACATGCATGTGATTTTAGCTTTGCTTAGTACTGTAACTCAAGCACATTTTTGTCTAGTCATACTCTAAACCTAACAATATAATCACAGAGAATCAAGCAAAAAACAGAAGGATCATAAAGAGCTCATCGAGAATTTATAATAGTTCATGACAATATAAAAAGCTCACGTCTTTGGGAATCCTAACAGCTGATGTAGTAACTAGCGAGTTATCAAGTCTTCGGCCATACAATAACACAACCAACAACATTAGCATTAGAAGGTTTCTCATTGCACGGTGACTGGGGATCCAATTGTATAGCCATATTCTAATATTGGCCTCATCCCCAAGGACCCGGAGGGAGTACTAAAGATTTTGAAGCAGTTGTATACAGGGTTTAGGGTTTAAGGCTACTCTTACCAACCTCGGTCCTCGAATGAGTCAACCGTTGGAAGAAAACTTGAGATGAATGTCAAAGAAAATATTAAACTAGGGTGCGTAAAGAAATACCTCTTCACTTTCATTATCTTCATCAGACTCTGATTCGTCTGACTCGTCGGAGTCAAAGGATTTGTCTGATTCATCTTCATCAGAAGCTACTCCTTCACTCTACCAAATCATGACAAGAATAAAAAATACATTGGAAGGAACAATGCAGAAAAAAGACTATTGAAAATAAAAGACATCAGAAATTTTATTAAGAATACCGTTTTCTTGCTGTAAGCATCCATGTACTTGATGTACTCAGTCTTCCTTTTTCTGCTTCTGCTACATAGGGAGCTTTCTCCTGTATTTATTTTTTCAGAGACAAAAGTTAAATTTAAGTAAACAAAAATTTCAAGATCTTTATGAAAATCAAACTTTTGTCCCCGAAGAAATCACTTACAGCGTCAGACAATGATTTCCATTTATCTCCTCCGGCTTTGCCTATCTATTTTAAGTGGAAAGGAAAAGGCAAAATAACAAATATAAAAGCACGGTAAGAAATAAAATTCACAGACAAAAAAAACAGGGAGAGATATAACTTACGACGCTGACTGATTTGATGTTAGGATGCTTATTCTTAAATATTAATCTAAATTCATCCCTGGCAAAATCAGTTGTAAGTTAGAATAGAGATAGAGAATTTGAGGAACTTATAAAAAGAATGAGCATTGGAAAGAATTACATGAAACAGAAAAAGCCACTCGCTGGTCTCTTGGGTTTGACTGTATCCGAAAATTAGTTCACAAGCTACACAATAGAAAACAATAACAGCAATTCAATCATTTGTAAGTGGCTGGATTCCTTGTAAGAACCAAATTCTTTGTTATTGCCCATAATTTTCATAATGATGGACTTTTTCACATCTTGCTTCCCAGATAAACCAAACCATATTGGCAGAAAGTGCATGAACTTCAATTCATACTAAAAGCGTGATTACTTAACGCTTTATTAAGAAATTAATTTAGCGTTGACAGCGATGAGGTTATTGTCATTATTAAGAAATTTATTCTAATATTTGTGGTAAAGTCATATCATGAACAAACTGATATAAGTTTCAGCTTCACAACCACGCATTGGATACAACACATGTTATGTGAACAAAATGTAGTTTTAGATCTACCATAGAGAATATTATGAATGCATTTCAAAACAAAGACTTGAATCCTAGATAATGATTCCAAATTTTGCACTATTTTCTACTCAAAATTGCTACGAGGATCACTGATATCACAACTACGACCCCTAGTAACAGATGACAGTATGATTATATACAGCACTCGGTGACTCTACAATGGTTCGCAAGAGATAGCAAAAGTGTCATGTTCGGGAGAGTTCCATTGGTGCAGCGGATAATGACATCTCTATTGAAACAAAGTTCACGCTTTCAACAGTCCAAACAGTTAATGTTGTAACTTATCAAGTCTTCGACAGTACAGTAACACAATCAACAACATTAGCATTAGAAGGTTTCTCATTGCACGTTAACTGGGGATCCAATTGTATAGACATATTTTAATATTGGCCCCATCCCCAAGGACCAGAGGTCCCAAACCATCAGAGTATTAAAGGTTTTGAAGCAGTCGTATACAGGGTTTAGGGCTTAAGGCAACTCTTAACAACCTTGGTCCACGAATGACTCAACTGTTGGGAAGAAAACTTTCGATGGATTTCTAAGAAAATATCAAACTAGGGGCTGTAAAGAAATACCTCTTCACTTTCATTATCTTCATCAGACTCTGATTCATCTTCATCAGAAGCTACTCCTTCACTCTACCAAATCATGATAAGAATAAAAAACATATTGGAAGGAAGAATGCAGACAAATGACTAGGGAAAATAAAAGGCAATCAGAAAATTTTATTTAGTGAACCATTTTTTTGCAGTAAGGACACATGTGCTTGTTGTACTCAGCCTTCCTTTTTTCTGCTTCTGCTACATAAGGAGCTTTCTCCTGTATTTATTTTTTACAGACAAATGTTAAATTTAAGTAAATAAAAATCAAAATTTTAATGAAAATAAAACTTCTGTCCCTGAAGAAATCACTTACAGCATCAGACAATGATCTCCATTTATCTCCTCCAGCTTTGCCTACCTAATTTAAGTGAAAGGAAAAACCAAATTAAGAAATATAAAAGCACGGTAAAAATTTGAAGTTACAGATGAAAAAAATAGGTAGATCTGCAGAGATAACTTACAGCGCTGACTGACTTGTTGTTAGGGTGTTTATTCTTATATGTGTGTCTAAAGTCTTCCCTGGCAAAATCAGTCAAATGTACGTTAGAAAAGAGAGAGAGAATTTGAGGAACTTATGAAAAGAATGAGCATTGGAGAAAAATTACATGAAACAGAAAAAGGCACTCGCTGGTCTTCTGGGTTCGACTGTATCCGGAAGTGAGTTCATAACCTACACAATAGAAAACAATAACAGCAATTCAATCATTTGTAAGTGGCTGGATTCCTTGTAAGAACCAAATTCTTTGTTATTGCCTATAATTTTCATAATGATGGACTTTTTCACATCTTGCTTCCCTGATAAACCAAACCATATTGGCAGAAAGTGCATGAACTTCAACCAATATTAAAAGCGTGATTACATAACCTGAAATTAATTTAGCGTTGACAGCGATGAAGTTATTGTCATTATTAAGAAAATTACTCTAATATTTGTGGCGAAATCATATCATTAACAAACAAGTGATATATGTTTCAGCTTCAAAACCATGCATGGGATACAACACATGTCATGTGAACAAAATGTAGTTTTAGATCTACCGTAGAGAATATTATGAATGCATTTCCAAATAAAGACTTGAATCCTAGATAATGTTTCCAAATTTTGCACTATTATCTACTCAAAATTGCTACGAGAATCACTGATATCACAACTACGAGCCCTAGTGGCAGATGACAATATCATTATATACAGCACACAGTGACTCTACGATGGTTAGTAAGAGATAGCAAAAGTGTCATGTTCAGGAGAGTTACATTGGTGTTGTGTACAATGCCATCTCTATTGAAACAAAGTTCAAGGTTTTTAGCAGTCCAAACAGTTAATGTTGTAAGTTATCAGGTCTTTGATTATAATAACATAAATATCAGGAGGTTTCTGTCAGGATTAGGAATCCAATTATTGGGAAGCCATGTGTTAATATTATCCCCGTCCCAACTACCTGGTACCCAAAAAGAATCAGTTTTAAGATGGTTGTGTCTACACACAACGCAGATTCCATACGATGATATTGGATCCAAGGTTTTAGCTTCAAACATATATTGGGACCCAGAATCCCAGATAATATCATCCAACATAGATGTGATTATAGCTTTACGAGTCATACATTATGAATGCACTTTCCAAGTAAAGACTCGAATCTTAGTTAGTGTACCAATGTTAAATACCTCACAATATAATCATAGACAACGGTCCCCCTCAAAAAATATCAGAAAGAGCTCAAGAAGAATTTACCATGTTTGATTAAAAAGTTATGTCAATTAGTTTTCCCATTACCTTAAAGCGTTTTTAGTTTTAAAAACAAAATGGATATTCTGAAGCAAAACCAAGTTATTTAGCAATGCACTGACATTAAGTTTACTCAACACCAAATGTAGTAAGTTATCAAGTCTTCAACAATAATACAATCATAGATATTAAGTTTTGCAATGCACTGTGCGCTAAAGCGAATATAATTGTGAAGCCGTATTTAAATATAAATCTCACCAGTTAACCAATGCCATGGTTTTGAACCAGCCATGAAACAAAAATTTCAATCAAATTAGGGTTTGTAAAGGAATACCTCTTCACTCTCGTCTGAATCTGAATCTGATTCATCTTCATCAGAAGTTGCTCGTTTACCCTGACAAAGTCCCACAAGAAAAGATTATTGAAGGGAAAAATGCAAACAACAACAAACAAAAAATTTAAAAAAATAATAATAAATAAAGGAGTAAAGATACCATTTTCTTGTCATAAGCTTGTATGTTCTTGACGTAATGAGTCCTCCTTGCTTCTGCTTTTGCTTCATAAATACCTCTTTCCTATATTTACACGAGGGGAAATAAAAAGGATCGTATTATCGAATTAAAACCGACGATTTTGAAAAATAAAAATAAATAATGTTTATATTCTTCTAGAAGAAAGTACTTACAGCAGGAGACATGGATCTCCATTTATCTCCACCAGCTTTGCCCACAATGGCAAATGACTTGTAGTTAGGATGTTCATGCTTGAATGTTTCGCTGAATTCTTCCCTAAAAATACAAAATAATTAACCCACACAAGTTAGAAAACACTAGGAAACGCCGATCAAAAGACGCTAGGAAATAATTTGGAGTTTAACAAAACCAAAAAGGTAATGGAGATTTACATGAAAATAAAAAAGGCGCTAGCAGGAAGTTCTAACGGAGCGGCCATTGTCTCTCTCTCTAAACTCTGGACTCTCTTCAATTTCCAGTCTCGTTTTGAAAAAAAGTTGCATATCTTCACAAGTAGAATACGTGTCGCTACACGGTGGCATCCTCGATATCTGGTTGATGCCTTTCCATTTTCGATTTTGAACGTGGTCTTTCTCTAAGACTGGATTGTTCTGGTCAAAGCCAGTAGTGTCACGCTTCAGCCCATCCACTACCCACACAAGCCCTATTGAATGTTTATCCACGGTAGGAGGCCCATTGAAAAATATCCTTCCAAATTTAAAATGGGAAATTTGCTGATTCATCCAGAAAACTCGACTAACTTTATCCTATAGTCCAGCGCCAAAAAACAGTTACCCGGAGGTTCGAAAAAGTTTTGAATATCTAAAATTACTTGTTTACCCTCACCACTCACGTGTGGACACAACTGTCTCGTTTTTCTTCTTTATTTTTTCTTTCCATTGTTTTCATCTACAGAAAACTCCTTCTTTCTTCTTCTCAATCAACACCAACAGCGAAATCAACCTAAAACCCATGCTTAATCATCTCTAAAAATCGATCAAGAACCCAATCAATCTTCTTCAGTAAACCCTAACTTCATTTTCAGCAACCCTAACGGTTCTAGTAACCGTCAATTCGGGAAAAAAAGGTTACCAAAAGGGAAATTAAACGAACAATTAGTGAAGTAATTGTAGAAGAAACTCCTTCACCAGCACAAACCAGAAAGAAAACTGCAGTTGATTCACCAACAGCAAAAACCAAAAAAAAAACGTTGCAAATTCACCAACAACAAGAAGTATGACAAAATCTATTGAATCTGTTACTCCTTCGCCAAAAAAAAGAATGAAAACGGCGATACTCCTTCAACAGAAACAAAAGGAAAGAAATCAAATGTACCCTTGAAAAAAGGTAAACATCTATTCAAACTCTTAGACTACATACCAATATGTAGTGTAGGTGGATTTGCAAAATGTGGAAATACTTTGCATGTTGAAATTCTGTTATGTTTTGTTGTGTTTGATATGAATATGTAGTGATACATATCATATCATTGTTGTGTTACTTGAATTACATATCAATATTAGTAATTCTTAATAACGAGTGGGCAACTCCCGTAAATGGTGATGCATATTCATAGTGATATGTAGTGATATTTTGCATTGTTTGTTTGTTATGAATATGTGGTATTTGTTATGAATATGTAGTGATGCATTGTGTTACTTTGTTATGACAGTAGCCTATATTCATATGTCTCAATATACTCAAAGTACATATCATTAGACACTACATATTGATATGTCTCAATATATTGTTAGATCGAATGGTATGTAGTGTCAAGTAGCAATATGTTTGATACTACATATCAGTAGACACTACATATTGATATGTTTTAAATATAGTGTTAGATCGAATGGTATGTAGTGTCAAGTAGCAATATGTTTGATATGTGTTAGATGTGTAGTGGTGCATATTGATATGTAGTGTCTATTCCTACATACAATTGTACATATAAGTATCAATATTCTTCTTAATCACAGTGTAGGTAACTTGTACATATATGTATTATTTCACTGTCAAATACTTATACTTTTAATGCACCAACAACAAAAACCAAAAAAAAAAAAAAAACAGCAGCTACTCCTTCACCAAAAGCAAAGGGGAAGAAAGCAATTGTCCTGAAAGCTGCTGCCCCTAAACCAAAAGCAAAAAGGGCGAGAAAAGCTGATACTCCTTCACCAAAAGCAAAGGGTAAGAAAGCAAATGTACCCCTGAAAGAAGGTACATTTCTTAGCTAGTGTTCTCTATTTTATGATTAAAAAGCATCACTACATGTCCAAAAAATGTATTGTTGGATATGCAGTATGAGCTGATATTTCTAGCTTGAGTAATTACCACAGTATGTAGTAGATATTATGACTACATATTGATATGTTCAATACTTTAGTGATGGAATATGTAGCAGGTGCATATTGAAAAATGTTGTGTAATGGCTCTAGATACTTGTTATTATGCAGGAAAAAAGTGTAAGCAAGTAGCTGGAAAACCAAGGAGCTTATACCGATCCGGTTTCAGGGGCTTGTATGGGCTTGTGAAGAAGATTAAGAAGACATAAAACTTTAAATTGGATGTTTTGCAGTTACAGCTGATTCGTGAAGCATCATATAGAAACCTCTTCCTAATGTTCTGGCACACAAATTTTGATTTAAAGCATTGGTTGAAGAATGAAGAAGCAGTCACCAAAATGTTACGCTGTTACAAGAGAGGTCGATATCCAAACAAGCTTATATTTCAGTTTGTAAGGCATGGCGAGAAGCATGAGCTGTCATCTACACCAGAAGAAATAGGAATAACTTATGGAATTCCAAGAATGCCGAATAGGGAATATCAAGATTTAAAACTTACATTAAAAAGTGTATGGCGTCAAACCGCATTCTTCAAAAGGACTTTTCCTAAAGTACCGGTGAGTGGTAAAAAGGTGACTAGGCCAATGATTGAAGACGCAATCTTGAAAATCATGAAAAGAACACCAATTAATGTAAAATTTCGTGAACATTCTATGCAAAGGGTGGGTGATCAATCAAATGAAGATTCTCAAGAATCTGAGGAAGATGAGGAAGATGCTAAAGATCTTATTAGGCTTATCTGCATATATATGTGCACTTCATTTTTTTTCGCAACAAAAGATGCAAACGCTTTGACTGAAAAATACATTGGTTTCATTGATGATCTTGAAAAAGCAAAGAATATTTCATGGCCTGATATTTTCTATTCTTACTTGGAGCGAGAGGTGAATGAAAACGAGGAAAGCGTAAAAGACACTACTGGTTGTGTTGGTTATTTATTGGTAAGATTTTCTTTACGTTAAGCTATTTTGTTTTGCGTGTTTCCACTACATATAATTATTTGATAGTATATCTTACATTACATATCAATACAGCCTTGGTTTGCGAAGCATACCCATTTGGTGGAGCCAGAGAATGTAGTGACATAACCTGGAGGAATGTATGTGCCAAGAGATGCTAGATGGAACCACACAAATATATGTACTGAATTCCTAAAGGATATTGATCTTTCTGAGTATGAGGTAAACATACATTAATAGTTGAACTTAAAAATAAACTTGCAGTACATATTTTGTCAAAAAAATACATATTGATAAGTACATAAAAACTGTACAGTTCCATGATGAATTCAAAGACGGGTACACAAACCATGAAAAACAATTTCTTAATTGTATCTCTATAAGGATTTTATAGGAGAAGATGTTGAAACTCTCATCGAAGAAGATGATAAAGCTGAATCGAAAGAAGAAAAAGAAGAAGCAAATGGAAGGCCAATGGAAGAATATGAGTCAGCAGATGGGGGAGAGGATTGGGAATCGAAAAACAATGATTTGAAGAGTATAGTCTCTGAAAAATGGAGCGAAGTGAACACAATGCAGCAAGTCTGCGCAATGGTTGACGCTTCAAAGCTTGTGTTGATGTTGCATGAAATATACTCGAAAGCTTTCCCTTTACAGAGAGAATCCAACCATGAAGATTATGTTCGTTTGGGATCTACACCTCCGCAAACCAACTCCACTGAAGATTTGGATGTTGACCCAACAATTGAAGTCTAAATGCCAGATTCGGAGAAAGATGAAACTAATGTTAATGCCACCTTTGAAGTTGGTTTGTCAACAACACCTCCAGTATTGAAGTTCCGCGGTATTGAGGTTCAGCTTTCTGAGATTAAAAGCTGGGCTAGATCTAATTTGGAGCAAAAAGTCGAAGGGATACAAGAGGAGAATAGCAAAAAAAAAAAAAAGTAAGTAGCATATCAGTATGTAGTTAGTATCATTTAACATTCACTTTTATATTGTATTGTATTAGTATGTAGTGGTATCTGATTTGTATGTAGTTGTTTAATTTTTTGAAACTCACAATATGTACCATATCAGTATGTAGTGGTAGACACTTACATTCTTGTAGTGGTATCTAACACTACATATTGGTATGTAGGGTTACATAGTAATACATATTGATATGTAAGTAGCTTTATGTTGACAGTTTCCATTGCTTTTGCAGACTGATCTACTTGAAGTTCAACAGGAAGCAGCAAAGGAGTTGATTACAACTATACAAGAAATAATTGCTTCAGTTGAAGTGTTGTCCCAGAATTTTGAAGACTATAACGTTGTAGCGGCGGCTAGCTTTATGATCCTGAATGTACCTTCTTTTACTGAGATGTCTAATTTGGGAGAGATCAGACAACTCTCAATCGGAGATTATTTTGACTTGGCAAACTCCGGAATGGGAGTTTACATCGAAGAGTATACAAATCTCCTCCCAGATAGTGGTACTGATCAAAACCTTGGTCTTTTTGGTATTGACATACGAAAACAATTTGAAAATTTATTTGGAAGAGATTTGCAACCTGTAGAATTTCCACAAGATACAACTGAGAAACAAGAAAACAGCGGACAAAAGATGAAGGTGAACCCAGTAGATCTAAAGATGAATGTGATGTTACAGTTGAGCAACAAGAAAACAACGGATCAGAAGATGTAGGTGAACCCAGCAGATCTAAAGATGAATGTGACATTATAGCTGAACAACAAGAACCCAGTGGATCGAAAGATGATGATATTTTGGAGGTTCCATCACAGGTGAATGATATGTACTGAATGTTTTGTGCATACTTAGTTTTAGATTACTTAGTTTAATTCTTGAGTAAGCAATTATGTTTTTTTTACAGTATATATTTTTTATGTTTGGTAAAAAAATGCAGGAACCAATTACTCCAAGTCAGAAACAACAGATGGTGGTAGTGTACAAAAATCGCGTCGCAAAGGAGCAGCGCATACCTACCAGACCCGTTACTCGTGCCCATACTGCAAAAAAGAAATATGACATTTACGAAAGTGGAAGTAAATTCTCTGCAACTTATAAAGAACAGAAGAAGTCGAAAACTGGAGCATCGGAAGTAATACCACTAATGGTGAGACCAAGGAAGAACAAAAAGCTTACAATTCGCAAGGCTTTCTATAAACTGAAAAAATTGCCATTCTATAAAGACTTGAAACATGAACAAGAAACTATCCTCTCCAAATACTTTGATAATGCACCATATAGGTAAGTTCTTAATTGGAAGTACATATTGACATCAAATACTTGATATCCATATCTACGACATACTAATATGTAAGCAATACATAATGATATTGAAAATGCAGGGGTCTAACAACACCACCCAATATTTCACTTAGCAATCTGTATGGACTAACTCCGAAACACTTACTAGAGAATCAACTAGACAGTCAGACTCAATCTAGACAAAAGTATCTCAAGGAGTTAATATCTCTCTCTTGTTTTGTTTCACTCAAGCTAATAGAAATCAGCGAGTCTATAATCAAACACAAGGAATAACATGGACGGTACCAAAGACCGATGCCCAAGGATCAATCAATATCAATCAACAACCAAAGGTAGGATTTCCAATTGATTGATTCAAACGTACAACCTATATTATTTCAATTATATAAACAAATATAATGCGAAAATAGAAATAACATAGACACCAGAATTTTGTTAACGAGGAAACCGCAAATGCAGAAAAACCCCGGGACCTAGTCCAGATTGAATACACACTGTATTAAGCCGCTACAGACACTAGCCTACTCCAAGCTAACTTCGGACTGGACTATAGTTGAACCCCAATCAATCTCCCACTGATCCCAACAGGATACTGCGCACTTGATTCCCTTAGCTGATTTCACCCACAACTAAGAGTTGTTACGATCCAAAATCACAGGCTTTAACAATAAACAAATCTGTCTCACCACAGATAAGTCTATCAAAGGATCAATCTGTCGCCCACAGAAAAACCCTAAAAGTTTTTGCTTCGTCTTTTGATAATAATCAAGGTGAACAGGAACCAATTGATAATCCGATCTTATATTCCCGAAGAACAACCTAGATTAATCAATAACCTCACAACAATCTTAATCGTATGGTAGCGAAACAAGATGTCGTGGAATCACAAACGATGAGACGAAGGTGTTTGTGATTACTTTTTATATCTTGCCTATCGGAGAACTCTCACGATATCAAGCCGATCAATATGATTGTACTGTTACGATAGAAGATACAAGATCAGATCACACAACTAAGATAAAAGTAGTATCGGTCTGGCTTCACAATCCAAATGAAGTTTTTAAGTCGTTAACCTGGTTTTAGAAGAAGAAAACCAAAGGTTAAAGGAGAATCGACTCTAGCAGAGAAACTAGTATCACACGGACGTGTGGGGATTAGTTTTCTTAATGCTAAATGTCTCCTTTATATAGTCTTCAAATTACGGTTTTGCCTTAGTTACAAAGTAATCAATATTCACCGTTAGATGAAACCTGATTTAGATTCAAGCTAATATTTCTCAACCGTTAGATCGAAAACTTAGCTTGTCATACACAAATGACTGTACGCTTCTAGGTTTGTTAACCACACCCAAACGTGTACATTGTTGGTTTAACAATAGTCTACCCAAAGAGGTTAACCATATGAGCGTTTCATACCAACCATGTTCTTCTTCACCATAACTAGTTCAATTGACTCAAATAAACTAGTTAAGAGAGTTGTTCAATTGCAAGGACATCTTATGTAACTACACAAAACACAATTGAAGCAAATAATATTTGATTCACTCGAATCGGTTCATGAACTTTAATAGCCACGGTTTGCAAATGCATTCTTTAGTCTCTTTGTATTAAGTTCATAAATCATCTTTAGATATATAACCTTCTCAAGTTCGCGGACTTAAGACACCGGATAGAGTTTACAAACTCCAGCAGAAATTCTCGGGTTCGAGAACTACGCCGGTTCGCGGACTGGGTTCGCGGACTCGGCTCACGCAAGTAGTTTGTCAACTCCAGCAGAACTTCTCGGGTTTGAGAATTTCGGCAGTTCGCGGACTTGGCACTTGCCATACTTCCGGTTCTCTTGATCAACAAAGTTCGAAAACTTCGGTTCAAGGAATCCATTGGTTATATAATCTAAACTCTCATTCCAATCATTGAAACATTTTTTGAGGACGTTATATAGTTGTTACACTATTTCTCGTCAAAGCAATTTTCAAAGTGATTGAAACATTCATGACTTTCGTCACTAGGTAAAGATAAACTTGGTCGAAGCGAAAAGCTTACCAACACATATTTTGAGATATAGATAGGCGAGGTATACTCGGCTCGAAATGCCAAATGTGTATGATCTAGTCTATATATATAGCATACGACTTTTGTCTCAAAGAGTAGGAGATAGAATAGATAGACTTTTGAGTGACAGATAAGTTCAAGTCTCCACATACCTTTTTGTCGAGAAGTTCCACCGGTTCCTTGAGTAAATCTTCTACTTGTATGATGAATCGCCATGAAGTCCTTGAGCTCAACTACACTTACTATCCTAGTCCGAGACTTAGCTATAAGAGACTAGAAATCAAGACTTATAGTTTTGATTACTAACATTGACAAACATGCTTGAGATAGCAACGAATGCGAGTTTGACCGAGCAGTGCTCTAACAATCTCCCCTTTGTCAATTTTACTGACAAAACTATCAATACATATGGAATATAATGAAACTTTAGTAGCTCCTATTCCACATGTCTATTCTTCAACATTCCTCGAAATCTTCGTCACTTCCAAGTACTCCAATGATCCCAAAGGTTGTAAGTTTATCATCACCGTTGTTGAAGATGCGTAGCTATAACAATGAGAAAGCATCGGTCTCGATCATTGTTATACAGTGTCATAGTATTATTATATAGTGTCAAAGTCCAATTGTATCACAACTTCAACAATAATACTATGGTGATATGTATCACTCACCCTTAGTCAATACTTCATCTCACATGAAAACCACTCCCCCTTACACAATGATCCGAAAACCATGTGTATTTGTAGTGAACTACATATTAATTCTCCCCCTTTTTGTCAATAAAATTGGCAAAGGTACAAGAACGGGATCATAATGAAATTTCCCTAAGAGACATTTCATGACTGAGAGAAAGAAACACACATCATCTTATTTAGATGCAATCATATAGCCGAAGCTAACAACATTCATCAAGGAGTTTAAAGATACAAGATAACCCCTCTAAAATTCCACAGCCACACACTCCTCAAGATATGACCATTAAACACAAGTTCAAAAGAACTCTCCCCCATTTGATGTCATTCCCAAGGGAACAACAAGAGCGACCTTAAATTCCAAAGAAAAGAAGGATTTTTATTGGATACCAAAACCATAAGAATGATTTTTATATCCAAAACTCAATCAAATTAATCACAAGTAAACCCATGATTAATTTAATCGGAATACGCAATCAAATTAAACACACAAGGTGATCAACTTAATTGTTTTATGCTCAACATAAGAAAACTTACGGAACATATGACTAACATAACCATTAGGAGATGATTAAGATAGCCATTCATATGCTCAACACAAGAAAAACTCATGGAATATATGAAAACTCAACTAGACTAATTACAAGAGATCCCATAATTAATCTAATTGGAATACGCAATCAAACTAATCACAAACGTAATTAATTTAATTGTAATTTGTTTTGCTCGACATAAGAGAACTTACGGATCAATAACTAAATAACCAAACAAGATGATTAATTTAGTTCACAAATGCTCAACATAACGTACCTTCCGGAACAACCAACCAAGTTAATCAAAAATAATCAACTTAGTTGTATCGTGCTCAACATAAGACACATTACGGAGCCTCACAATATTACATAAAATATAGATCAGTGAAGATCAATATTGTGGAATACACAATGATTCATTCTTTTGCACAAGCATATACAATAACAATAATCCTTGGATACAAAAGATTTTAACCTATCTTCCGTAAAGGGTTGACAATATAGGCTTAACTTTTGTATATGTCAAAAAGTCGATTCATTCTTAAACCAATAAACGAATACCGATCGTGAATGACTTTACTTTTGACAAAATATGGGACAACAAAGTTCACGGACGTAAACACTAATATCCCATAACAAGTTGCAATATAACAGAATCAAAAATATTGCAAACCATAATCCTCCAAATAGTTTTAGAATTTTAAACCAAAAACCTAAAAACAAGAAGATGAAAATAATAGCTATGTGTAGTCACAATCATCAATATTCAAAGCACTAGTTATTCTTCCAACTAAACCAAAAAGAAGACTTACTAGGCAACTAAACTCAATTTTCTTTGATGATTTCATACCTATGAAATGGTCCATCGAAATAGGAGTCACTGATATCCTTGATTTTGTTGACTGTAGAGACACCATGTTCATGAGTCAGAACGTTAGTTTTTCGATCAACAGTGCGAACCAAGTGTCGATCCTTAGCGCAGTCAAGAATAACTTTCTTCTGATTCCTGATCAAGATACTCTGAGTACCAAGGATTTTTTGCCTGTCCATCAATAAGCTGGTTTATCTGCAGTTGAAGATTAACAAGTTCGTTCTTTACTTCATTCTGAACGAGAATTAAATCCTTGACCGATTCTCCAATCCAAGAGTTATACTACATCCTGGATAGAAACCCTAGAGTTCCTTGAGGAGATAAGGACGTTCGTGGACTAAGCCATAAAACAAAATGGACCCAACCGGCAAAACTGCATACTGTGTCGCTTTCAAAAAATTTCCAGCCCTAAAAAGAAGGTCACAGTGATGAAATAAAGAAATACTAAAAACTCACTTCAAGAGATATCAAACATACATACTAATGAAAATCAGCTAATTACTTGAGCATCTCTCAAACATCATCCTTGTATCTCTCAAGCTAGATACAAGAACGAAACTTTCTGCTACTAGGTAGCAGAGGGTGACATAGTCTCACCATATTTTTTGAGAGAGTAGTTGTGATTTCCACCAGGATATCTGATCTCAGCATTTCTTGTCTTCCCATGGTAGTTTCCATTTTTATGGAAATTTCTCATAGCTCTTCCTGAAAGCTCAAGAGAAGGATGTTGTAGTAATAATATTGCGATAAGTAAGGGTTTTCGTTTCTCGGACTTGAATAGATTTTTAAAACCAAAATATATACAAAAATATTAACAATGGGCGAGAGGTACTGGGACTAGGATTCCGCCAAATTCAAATCTTAAGGTTCAAATAATAATTCTTTTATCAATAATAACTCGAAAAATATATTAAATATATCGACTCTAATTTATTGCCAAGATAGATTCTCAAAATATTAGGTGTAAATGTTAAGCATGGGACATCAAATCATCTAAGCGAAGCATGACCCATCAAATCAAATCACAACTAATTAATTTAAATCATAATTTCAATTAAAATTAATGCAAAAGTCATGAAAAGAATTAAATATAATTACCCAAGTGTGAAATAAGGCTTCCTCCATCGCCCCAGTGTTGGGATTTAGCTTCTCATATTAATCATAATCTCAAAATACATGTATGTTTCTCAAAAGTTGATTAAAATGATAAAAATGAGTAAAACAGTGAATGTACGACCAACAGAAGGCGTCACAAAAAGAACGATAAGAGACAGGTGCTGCTAATATTTAAACTGCGCTGCGACCCACGGATGCGCGTCTTAGACACTGTTCATAAACGACTGCCCTCGCGAGTCCGTTCTTCGTGTTCTTGGTGTTCATCAGCCGCAGCAGCAGAGTTTTGTTAAACTCTGATTTCGTCTTCTCTAGCTCTCCCTAGCTCCCAAAACTCTCGACAAACTTTCCCAAACTGTTTTGCCTTGTATTTATAGTGAATTGGAGCCAAAAATCCGACCATTGATTGCATATATTCTCCACTTAATCCAAATATTCTCGGCTGCCAATAATAACGAAAATTTTCAAAATTAACTATGTCACACGTTAGAATTGGTTCTGCACACTCCAATTCAGCTCTCCCACGCCTAGTAAGTCGTCGAACGTCCCTTAATCACTTCCATGCATAGCCAAAACACACACAACAGCGTGTACAGGGTGTGTTCTGTCCGTGTAGCTCTGTTTTGAGCTCGAGAATCAAATCGATATTTCCAGCCAATTCCGATCAAATTCGACACCCAAACTTTGTTCCTTATGCCAAATCACATCTTTCTGCCAATTTTTAGCGATTGAATCGCACTCTAACCCGTTCATTTTGACAATCAAAATTCTGCCAGTTGAAAACTTCATTTCCCGCCAAAAACACAAATTCAAATTGTTGAAGAAGGTGCCCCTTATCCAGAGTGCTGGGGTGCGAATATCAATTGGGGTGGAAATAGTAATTTTTATGGGTTCCTCGGGGACATTTCTGGGACGCTTCCGGTGCATTTCTGGGGTGCCTACGGTACATTTCTCCGGGGTGTAAAACACTGCTTTTTGAGCCCATTTCACCGCAAAGGCTTATTTCTCTAAAATTTCCTACAAGAACACAAAATAACACAATAAGTACTTAATCGAGTCTAACAATACAGAAAATTGAGAACAAAATAGACACATAAATGCGTCTATCAAAGGATCTTTCTGATTACTGAGTCTAGGCCCTCTAGAGATTGGTTCTAGGGGATCTTCGGAAACGAGCTCCATACTCTATACTTAGATTTACCAGAGTTATTCTGATAAAAAGAGGACATGCTTTCATGGGTAGCACAAGAAATTTTACCACTAGAATGCAACCCAGTCCTGTAATGACTTCTAGGAAGAAGATCATTTTTATAAGAAGTCTGATTCCTTGTGAAGAGGTTCACTGCAGTAGTCGTCTGACTATTTACTCCATTGACAGTGGAAAGAAGCAAATTGCGAAATCTAGAAATTTGTTTCTTCCTGGCAAAACAATGGATATCATAGTGATTTCCTTTTCCACAAAAAGTACATGTTCGTGGAGAAGACGCAACAGTTGGTATCTGTTTTAACTTTTCAGCCCTGTGAAAAGATTGTAAGTTGTATAAAATTTTCTCGACATAATCTTCTCTTGGAGGATATTTCTTCATGTACTGTATGTCAAGAGGAACCGTTGAAACAGAAGAAATTTTCCTTAAGACAGAGTTTTCCTTTTCCAAGGTCATACACTGTTCATGGGCTAGTGAAAGTGATGCATCTAGCTTTTCTTTCTCAACACGAAGTCTGTCAAGATCGGATGAAAGAATCTTGATCAAATATTTTTCTCTAATTGAGCCTTCTTTGATCAGCTTTTCAATATCACAAATCTTTTCATGCTGTAGATTATTCTGTTGAAGAAGTTTCTCAATATCCTTAGTGAATGACTCTATGATGTTATAGAGTACATGTTCACGATCAATAGACTTTTCAAATTCATCAATGAGCTTTTCATGATTCTGAAGATCAACAAACTCAGTAGATTTTTTTGCAATTCTGGTGAGCTCCATTTCAGCTTTTGCCATTGTGTCCAATGTCTCATTGGAGGAAGAGTGGCCAACACAAGATGGGATAATCTTCCTACCTCGAGATTCGGAAGAATCAACTAAGGAGTAATCCTTTGAGGTATTTCTGAGACACTTGACAGAGTTGAAATCTTTAGGAGGCATTTTGGCATGCGTACGAGATTTCGTCCTCAGACTCATATTGCTACAAACACAGACTTGTAAGGTCTTAAACGTGTTTTCCTGCTCTGATACCAATTGAAAAAGCGGGGGTCTAACACCACCACCCAATATTTCGCTTAGCAATCTGTATGGACTAACTCCGAAACACTTACTAGAGAATCAACTAGACAGTCAGACTCAATCTAGATAAAATTATCTCAAGGAGTTAATATCTCTCTCTTGTTTTGATTCACTCAAGCTAATAGAAATCAGCGAGTCTATAATCAAACACAAGGAATAACTTGGACGGTACCAAAGACCAATGTCCAAGGATCAATCAATATCAATCAACAACCAAAGGTCGGATTTCCAATTGATTGATTCAAACACACAACCTGTATTATTTTAATTATATAAACAAATATAATGCGAAACAGAAATAACACCGACACCAGAATTTTGTTAACGAGGAAACCTCAAAAGCAGAAAAACCCCGGGACCTAGTCCAGATTGAATACACATTGTATTAAGCCGCTACAGACACTAGCCTACTCCAAGCTAACTTCGGACTGGATTATAGTTGAAACCCAATCAGTCTCATACTGATCCAAGGTACAGTTGTACTTCTACGCCTATGATCCCAGCAGGATACTGCGCACTTGATTCCCTTAGCTGATCTCGCCACAACTAAGAGTTGCTACGACCCAAAATCACAGGCTTTAACAATAAACAAATCTGTCTCACACAGACAAGTCTATGAAAGGATCAATCTGTCTCCCACAGAAAAACCCTAAAAGTTTTTGTTCTGTCTTTTGATAATAATCAAGGTGAACATGAACCAATTGATAATCCGGTCTTATATCCCCGAAGAACAACCTAGATTAATCAATCACCTCACAACAATCTTAATCGTATGGTAGCGAAACAAGATGTCGTGGAATCACAATCGATGAGACGAATGTGTTTGTGATTACTTTTTATATCTTTCATATCGGAGAACTCTCACGATCTCAAGCCAATCAACATGATTGTACTGTTACGATAGAAGATGCAAGATCAGATCACACAACTACGATAAAAGTAGTATCGGTTTGGCTTCACAATCCCAATGAAGTCTTTAAGTCGTTAACCTAGTTTTAGAAGAAGAAAACCAAAGGTTAAAGGAGAATCAAATCTAGCAAAGAAACTAGTATCACACAGACGTGTGGGGATTAGTTTTCTCAATGCTAAATGTCTCCTTTATATAGTCTTCAAATCAGGGTTTTTCCTTAGTCACAAAGCAATCATTATTCACCGTTAGACGAAAACCTGATTTAGATTCAAGCTAATATTTCTCAACCGTTAGATCGAAAACTTAGTTTGTCATACACAAATGATTGTACGCTTCTAGGTTTATTAACCGCACCCAAACGTGTACATTGTTGTTCAACAATAGTCTACCCAAAAAGGTTAACCATATGAGCGTTTCATACCAACCATGTTCTTCTTCACCATAACTAGTTCAATTGACTCAAATGAACTAGTTAAGAGAGTTTTTCAATTGCAAGGAAATATTATGTAACTTCACAAGACACAATTAAAGCAAATATGATTTGATTCACTCGAATCGGTTCATGAACTTTAATAGCCACGGTTTGCAAATGCATTCCTTAGTCTTTTAAGATTAAGTTCAGAAATCATCTTTAGATATATAACGTTCTCAAGTTCGCAGACTAGGTTCGCGGACTTAAGACACCGGATAGATTTTACAAACTCCAGCAGAAATTCTCGGGTTCGAGAACTACGCCAGTTCGCGGACTGGATTCGCGGATTTTGCTCACGCAAGTAGTTTGTCAACTCCAACAGAAATTCTCGGGTTTGAGAACTTCGGAAGTTCGCGGACTTGGCACTTGCCATACTTCCGGTTCTCTTGATCAACAAAGTTCGAAAACTTCGGTTCAAGGAATCCATTGGTTATGTAATCTAAACTCTCATTCCAATCATTGAAACATTCTTAGAGGACGTTATATAGTTGTTCACTATTTCTCGTCAAAGCAGTTTTCAAAGTGATTGAAACATTCATGACTTTCGTCACTAGGTAAAGATAAACTTGGTCGAAGCGAAAAGCTTACCAACACATATTTCGAGATATAGATAGGCGAGGTATACTCGGCTCGAAATGCCAAATGTGTATGATCTAGTCTATATATATAGCATACGACTTTTGTCTCAAAGAGTAGGAGATAGAATAGATAGACTTTTGAGTGATACATAAGTTCAAGTCTCCACATACCTTTTTGTCGATAAGTTCCACCGGTTCCTTGAGTAGATCTTCTACTTGTATGATGAATCGCCATGAAGTCCTTTGATAGGACTAAAAGCTGCCTACAATATTAAAATGCAAGTGCACAGTGCCTTATTGTGTAAGGTGCAAATACAGGTCGATCCTCAGGGACTTGGAGGGTGTGAAGTTGAAGCTATGGTCTTTCTACTACTGATTTCAGAACAAAGAGTAACCGAAAAATTGGGGTTTTGTTTGCCGATACGGCCAGATGATGGTAGTGACTGAAATAGTAAAACAAAATGCAAAGAGTAATCTACAAGCAGATAAAAAGGATGCTAGGGCTGTCGAATCCACCTCTTAACCTACACTAAGTCAATCAGTCTCAATAATGTTCTTGTCCCTTGTATAGAAATGGTGAACTTCTAGCTTCTGCCGACTATCTAGATGGCAATGAAGATTCTAGTCTGCTGCATATCAAAGGGTGGCTTCAGTAGGAAGGTTTAGTATCATTAAGATAATTATCTAATCCTAGTATTAGCTGTCCTCTCACAAAACAACTAACCGCAGATCAATCACTTAGATGAGTAAACAATCCTGATATGGATATTCTAATCACAACTAAGGTGTCCCTCCAAAGTACTAACTGTCTTATTAAAGCACAACTAGTCAAAGGATCGAACAATAATCATTTAAACATGAGTTGCAGCACAATCAACATAGTGATGTTCTAACTACAATGGATACATGGCATACACTGTGAAAGCAAAATGATGAAGGCTCGGATTATATTTATCCAAAACATTACAACACAACAAGAATAAAATCAATACTTGAATTAAATTGAGCAATGGATTAATGGTCTCATCTAAACCCTAACTGTGAAATTAGAACATCATGGAGATAATAAAATCAGACATGAACTACTGCTTGGTGCACCGGCTAATCCGGGCATGATTTTTCTCTATAACCCTCCCCTCTACTTATACATAAAGTTCCCTTTCAATATCAACAGTAGACAACCATATAATTAGGTATAAGAATTCTGTCACTTACTAGTTTTCTAATCAAAATTGAACCACTTCATGTTTACCACTCGCTGTCTTCGATATGGCGCTGCCTTTTACTGACCTAGTTTTCATAGATTGAAGCGAAATTTCATGCTCAATTATATCCATCTTCATATTACTGTTTGAATAATGAAACCTAGGTCACTGTTGTTGATAAGATTGAATGAGGGAAAGAGAGAAATGGAGATTTGATGTATGCTTAGGCTGGGTATGAAGGTGGAGTGGATGGAGAGGGGTGAGGTCGTGGTGGTTAAGAGTACGCAGTAGAGAACATGGGGTGAATTGAGAGAAAACTGAAGCTTCTGGCCGTGAGGAGTTTAGGGAAGAAAAGAGGTGTTGCTAGGGTGTTTCTCAGTAATACCTAGGTTTGGTGTTTGGGAAAGAAGTAGTGTCTGGTGTAAGGCATGAATATGTGATTGACGTGTTCATTGGTGCCAACGGCTTGAGTGCGCCAACACAGGTTCTTCTTTTTACTCTTCACTGCCTTCTACTTCTTTTCTTGGCTTGTCACTAGCTACCCATTTCTCTGCTCCTCTTGCTTCTCCATATTTCCAAGCTTTATTTAACTACCTAAAATTACAAAAATAACTCAGTACAAACATATTTACTCAAAAACAATAAAATACAAGATTTGGTATAAAACAGGACATTAAAGCACTTGAGATGTGATAAAAGACAACAAAATGATCTATAAATATGCATTATTAGGCACCGATCACACTCCCAAACCTGAATTTTGCTCGACCTCGAGTAAACAAAAAACTAAGAAAATCCTACCTATACCACTGTCGCTGGTTTCTCGATTGCATTTAGCGAATGCAATAAGCCTTTTAAACCACTAAGTGTCCCTAGTGGACGAGTTGAAGTCTCGTGAGGGCTTGCTTAGAACATACCCACAAAGTTCTAGGTCAAAATAGAGCTCACCTTGTATGATGTGTGACACCTGCTTTTAAGTTTAAGCTCACAGCAAAATGGATCTGTCAATCTAGCTTTCAAAGGCACAAGTGAGACACACTGATTCCAGCACAAAAAATATTTTGAAATCCAAGAGTTCGAATAGTTAACATGTGATAAGAGTGTAAAGTGTAATTCTATCATGAGCATGCATAGAAACTGATTTATCAACCTAAGTCATGACTGCCAATACTAAGAGATAGTTGAACTGATTCAAAGGCAAGATAGCTACACACTCCTTTGCTTATTGCAAGACTATTTACAACATATGACAAGACATGACTCTTATTACATCGACTACTCTCTCATTCTGAGGAGAGAGAGAAACATTTACTTTTCTATTGAAACGGGAAAAGATAATAATGAGATGAGCAATGAATTTTCTTTATTTTTGTTTTTGTATTTTTCTGATATTCTTTTTTTTTCAAGCTTTCTGATTTTTTCTTTCTCTTTTTTTCTTTTTTTTTTCATTTTTTTTCTTTAGATGCAAGAGTTACGAAGACAATATAATACAACATACTTTACACGACTTTTCATAGAACAAAAGAAATATATTACATTGACATTATAACAAGAGGCAGCATCGGTAATCTAGATGATTGGCAGTCTACAGGATTATGCAAATCAAGCGCTATACATGCTTGACAGATAGTGCAAGTGCAAGTTTCATACCACATGTTCAAAAAGTTTCAAAAAAAAAAAGTAAACCGAACTCACATGTTATAGTGCTAGAATCAGAAAGATATCAAACTAGTACCTCATCATCTAGATCAAGAACCCTAACATATACGCGCAGGCATCACATATCAAGGCAGATGAGCTCAATTATTATTATTACTTTTTTTTTATAACAAAAAAAAAGAGTTTTATAGCATGCTATCAATCATATGGTATCTACTTTACACCCCCAAACCTAAACTAAACGTTGTCCTCAATGTTTCTAAAGATAAGCTGAATTAACATACCATGAGAATCACGCTGAGTATAGAAAAGGAAAGAGATTACCAGATTTCAATGACCGGTCCAAGTGAGAACTCTTTTATTAGCGGTTATAATCCAATCAGAGATCAGCTGAGTGTAGCATTAGATTAGCACAAACATATGTACCACAGTAGTAACCAAAAATGGATACAAAGTACAGAGACTCAAACTGACTCGGAACAAAATGCAAGAAAGATTCACCATAGATCAACAATCTAAAGAGTTGAGGATCAACCCAAACGAAGATATACAGAGATATCGACAGTCTTACACATGCACAACATGAGAGTGCAACTGCAGATGTACACGAGTTACCCCCAAACCTGGATTTTTCAACAGAGATACTTTTGGATACAAAATCTACCAATTTCAGGGGTGCATCATGCACAAGGTCTAATTCATAGTGGACATTGTAAGGGACGGGCAGAGATACACATTCCAACTGTGGCTCCTCAAAGGTATCATATTTTGCCGAAAAATAGTCCAAGAGGACTTGTGAAGCACACAAATCTAACCCAAGGCTTGGACTTGTCCACAAAGTGGGTTTAATAAGCTCTCGGCCAACATTAAGGCAATCATGTTGTGACTTAAGCAGGGAATCAGAGCTGTCTAGGTTATTTTTATCTGTATCATTACACGATTCAACACTCCCTAATTCAGAAACAAGTGAAATATCATGCTCATATTCATTGAACAAATCAACAAATCCCAACTCAGAATCATCATCATCAAAAATTTCAGTCTCATGCATAAGGAAACCAGAAGAAACATCATGTTGTAACCTAGGCAGGGAATCAGACACATCAAAGTTATTTTCATGCATATTATCATTGGTGTCGACAGAAAATTCAGCATTCCCTAAGTCAGACACAAGTTGTCTGTCATGCTCACTTTCACAGAACAATTGCACAAGTCCCAGATCAGCATCAACATCACATGTATATGCATATGGAATACTAGAAGAAACATGATTCATTAAGGTCGAGGCAGAGAGGCCTAGTGTTTCTGAACCCAAAGGTTCAAAAATATTTTCAGCATAAACATGTTCTTCTAACATAACATCCTCATCCTCATCATCAAAACAGGAATGCCATTCCCTATTCAAAACTATAGTGTCTCTAGTCCACTCATTTACCTCTAGATTAGATCCATATTCAATATTAGTTGCATGAGTAGGACTATAAACACTATTTTCAACATTTACCTCATTAGGAATAACAAACATCTCATCATGAAATTCCTCCCTTCCTTCCTTTTGCACATGAAGCAAAATCTTATCTAAGTATGCATTAATTCTTTCCATGGAAGGAGAGTCTTCAACAGTAGGTATCCTCATTTCATATGGATATTCATTACATGGTTGAGCATGAGTGTCACTACAGAAAGGAAATTCAGAAGCATTGGTATATGGTTTATTATGCAATAAATTCAATTCAAACCTAGCATTATTTTGTTCGATGAATATGAGATTTTCCTCCACAGATTGCCTACACGAGGTCGGGGAAGTACAAAGTTGTTCAACTTCCCACTGTGGTGAATGATACATGTGTGCATGGTCATTGGGATCTATAAAATACTGATCGCAACCTTCGAAAGGTTGATTATGGTCCCAATGACTACTGGTGTCATAACCTGTGGCCATTTCATACCTTGGATTTTCCTGGCCTTCTCTAGATTGCCTATAAGCATGCAAAATATAGCAATTCCCAATAGGATGGCTTAAGCTACCACACAAGGTACAAGCAGAAACTTCAACTTGCCTAGATGAATTAGATGCGACAAATTTCTCATATATTTGCATTTCTAAAGCATTAATTTGAGCCTATAACTGCTCCAAAAGTGACGACTGTGTGAGTTTGGCACTGTAAAGATGTTCATTTTCACACAATGGTGGATGATACATGTGTGGATAGTGATTAGGGTCCATCTGTTGAGGCTCAGGACTATGAAAATGTCCATAACAATCCCTAAAACTATTGACATCATGGTCTGTGGGAGGCTCATAACGTGAAGCATTCCCGTAAGCAAGTTCTCTAATGGATTTGTTTTCATCCCCATTCGCAGACCAAAATCCTAACATGACTCACTCAAATAACAGATGAAGTTGTTGAAGGCTAGCTCGGATTTTCCACAAAGTGTATAAATTACTGACACTAGGCTTGTTGCAGGAACTAAGGGTTAGTCCAAAAATTGGGATTTCAGATAGGCAGTGTTAACGAGGGCTAGTCTGCAGTTTGGTCATTATCGCAGTCTAGGATACAAGCCAAAAACTATGTTATAACAACCAACATTGACAACAAGTGCCCAAGCTAGGCCAAAGATGAAGCTTATGATAAACAGATTCGGATATGTATGCCGCCACAGTATTTTTCAGATATCAAGAGAAACACAGTGGAACAACAATTTCAGCGAGCAACGATGGTATTCAGCTATCACAGAATCATGTTTATGGGAATCAAAAGCTAGTTTTTAAAATTATGCACACAGATTCAAAAATACTGCACTGATCAGTCAAGATGCAATTGCACAATTCAGAGAATCAGTGAAAATGATACTCAGTTTCAGGCAATACAGGAAGATAATGCTCGCGAGAATTAAAAGGCTATCCCTAGAATTTGTGCACACAGCTTTGTGATGATGCACTTCATACAAGCAGTAATGTGCAAACCAGGAAAAGTACTGCTTATAGGAATGACAAAAAGATTCGGGACTAATACACACACAGGCACGAGTTCTGTTGAGGTTAAGAGATCAACAGTGCAACAACAGACATGTAAAAATGTTCGTCAAAATTCACATAATTATGCCCATGAGTGTCATAGATTGCAGGAGTTGAGTATTGCTCAGCGGGGTAGCTAGTTTATCTGGACAACACATTTTATCATTCACGCAGTAACAGTAAAAATAGGTTCGAGAACGATACCGCCGGTATAAATCGGGTTTAGGCACGAAAACCACGTTCTGCTGCTCCTCTTTCTGCTCTCCCTAAGCTTGTGTTTCCAGCACGACACAGGAGAAGACCAACAAACTGGTTCTGTTGCTCCGTTTTTTCCTTTCCTTTCTGGTTTGCTGCTTCAGTTTCAAAGGTACATTGACGTGAGGGTAACTCGAATTTCTTGAAGAGAAAACTACAACAACAGCTGGGTAACACCTAACACAGCTCAGGAGTCAGCACAATGAAAAGAGCAGAAAAGTTCAGGATGGTGCTGTAGTGCAGCTGAGATGTGACAAATCAGGCCTTGCAGATTCAATGTTTAAGTGTAGGCTACTGTATCTACTTGTGACAAAACCTAATACTGAGTAGCAGGAAGTGACAAGATGACAATTAACAACTAACAAAAATAAATGTTTGCAGATTCCTATATGAATGCTTACTGATGGAAATATACAGATGGTTTCTAAGAAAATTAAAAACAGTTGAAACCTAACAACTTTACAACCTGAACTATGAACAAAACTAGCTGCAGAAGCCCACAATTCAAACTTGACACTCTATAAGACAATGATGCGGCTACTCTAAATAAAACAAGGTGCAGATTATGCGATTGACAATGGAATGATAAAAACTACAGTTACTACAGTTAATCTACTACAAAACTAAGCTACAACTACAACTAAATGATGTAGAGACAATGAAAGTCGAATACAAATTGAAAAGCAACAGAAAACCTAATATGTTAAAACTAATTACAAGAATATGATGTTGATGACTGAAACAAGATGGAGATATGTAATAACTGAAAATTAACAACTACAAATGGTTGAACTATACATGATATATGATGATGCAGATAAAGGAAAAATCAAAACTACAACTATACTAATCACCAGGATACAGGGTATCTAACAAATGGTTTACTATGTCTAAATACAAACTATTATGAGATGCAGATTATACTAATAGTTACTGAAAACAAACAGAATTCACACAAATATATACAAGATTGAACTAAAAATCAGAACTTACACTGAGATGCAGATGATGAGAATTATTGAGATTTAAAGCTACAGATGATGACAAAAACAAGCTTGAAATTGAATTAAGTTACACTAGGAGACCATGAGGCAGGTGATCGCGACAAACAAAACTGAAAGAGATCTGAACTATATGCTTAACCAGATGCAGCTGCAGATTGAAATGGTATTATGACTAGATGCACACTGATGCACAAACTAACAGAGTTACTATCTAAGTTACAAGATGATGGTAAACTAATAAGCTACAACATGCAATGACTGAAAAATTAAAATTATAGCTAATACTAACAAAAGGAAGAAAGAAATCTAACACATATATACAAGAGATAAACGGAAAATCAGTAAAATGGAACCAACAAATCAACCACACCGCTACCGAGTCCCCGGCAGCGGCGCCAAAAACTTGGTAGGACTAAAAGATGCCTACAATATTAAATTGCAAGTGCACAATGCCTTATTGTGTAAGGTGAAAATACAGGTCGATCCTCAGGGACTTGGAGGGTGTGAAGTTGAAGCTATGGTCTTTCTACTACTGATTTCAGAACAAAGAGTAACCGAAAAATTAGGGTTTTGTTTGCCGATACGTCCAGATGATGGTAGTGACTGAAATAGTAAAACAAAATGCAAAGAGTAATCTACAAGCAGATAAAAAGGGTGCTAGGGCTGTCGAATCCACCTCTTAACCTACACTAAGTCAATCAGTCTCAATAATGTTCTCGTCCCTTGTATAGAAATGGTGAACTTCTAGGTTCTGCCGACTATCTAGATGGCAGTGAAGATTCTAGTCTGCTGCACATCAAAGGGTGGCTTCAGTAGGAAGGTTTAGTATCACTAAGATAATTATCTAATCCTAGTATTAGCTGTCCTCTCACAAAACAACTAACCACAGATCAATCACTTAGATGAGTAAACAATCCTGATATGGATATTCTAATCACAACTAAGGTGTCCCTCCAAAGTACTAACTGTCTTATTAAAGCACAACTAGTCAAAGGATCGAACAATAATCATTTAAACATGAGTTGCAGTACAATCAACATAGTGATGTTCTAACTACAATGGATACATGGCATACACTGTGAAAGAAAAATGATGAAGGCTCGGATTATATTTATCCAAAACATTACAACACAACAAGAATAAAATCAATACTTGAATTAAACTGAGCAATGGATTAATGGTCTCATATAAACCCTAACTGTGAAATTAGAACATCATGGAGATAATAAAATCAGACATGAACTACTGCTTGGTGCACCGGCTAATCCGGGCATGATTTTTCTCTACAACCCTCCCCTCTACTTATACATAAAGTTCCCTTTCAATATCAACAGTAGACAACCATATAATTAGGTATAAGAATTCTGTCACTTACTAGTTGTCTAATCAAAATTGAACCACTTCATGTTTACCACTCGCTGTCTTCGATATGGCGCTGCCTTTTACTGACCTAGTTTTCACAGATTGAAGCGAAATTTCATGCTCAATTATATCCATCTTCATCTTACTGTTTGAATAATGAAACCTAGGTCACTGTTGTTGATAAGATTGAATGAGGGAAAGAGAGAAATGTAGATTTGATGTATGCTTAGGCTGGGTATGAAGGTGGAGTGGATGGAGAGGGGTGAGGTCGTGGTGGTTAAGAGTACACAGTAGATAACATGGGGTGAATTGAGAGAAAACTGAAGCTTCTGGTCGTGAGGAGTTTAGGGAAGAAAAGAGGTGTTGCTAGGGTGTTTCTCAGTAATACCTAGGTTTGGTGTTTGGGAAAGAAGTAGTGTTTGGTGTAAGGCATGAATATGTGATTGGCGTGTTCATTGGTGCCAACGGCTTGAGTGCGCCAACACAGGTTCTTCTTTTTATTTTTCACTACCTTCTACTTCTTTTCTTGGCTTGTCACTAGCTACCCATTTCTCTGCTCCTCTTGCTTCTCCATATTTCCAAGCTTTATTTAACTACCTAAAATTACAAAAATAACTCAGTACAAACATATTTACTCAAAAACAATAAAATATAAGATTTGGTATAAAACAGGATATTAAAGCACTTGAGATGTGATAAAAGACAACAAAATAATCTATAAATATGTATTTTTAGGCACCGATCATCCTTGAGATCAACTACACTTATTATCCTAGTCCGAGACTTAGCTATAAGAGACTAGAAATCAAGACTTATAGTTTTGATCACTAACATTGACAAACATGCTTGAGATAGCAACGCATGCGAGTTTGACTGAGCAGTGCTCTAACAGATATCTAACACTACATATGTACTTTTGACATGTAAGGCATATATTATGCTTTAGTACATATGAATATGTTCTGTTACACATGAATGCATATTTATATCTAAAGCTTCTTACTTTGATTATTCTAACCTTTTCGTCGTTTATTTCCAGCTCAATTGCTTGGAGAACGGGAGAAGGTGGTCTTCGTGTCAGCGGATCTATAGTTGAGGACTTGGTGCATAACAAGCCTTTAGAGAAATATCTTCTCAACTACGGACAATACAAGCTTAACAAGAAGTTTCAGGAAGACCAGGAGAAGCACGAAACAGAAAGAAAATACTTACTTGTCTTGCATCTTGATCCGTTCGCTTGGGTAAGTTTATCTTATAGTGCATATTGATATTTACCACACTACATATTGATGTTAAAGTATGTAGGAATAGGTACTTGCAATCTTGTTTTGTTTTATCCTACACTGCATATTTATATTCTGAACATATCAATAAGTGGTGGTGGATATTTTTCTGTTTATTAACATATTGCATAAACATGATTAGATATGGCTCTTCAAGAACATCCATTTTTTCAGTTCAATGTCGAGTGCCGGGTAAACTCGAAGGAGGAGAATAAAGTTATGTTTTCCAAACAATCTCGGAGATGGACAAAATTATCCAGAAGATTCTTGCCCCAATGTTCCAACCTTCACTGGATGCTACTTGAGTATGACTGCAAAGAAATGGTATTCAACCACTACAACTCGTCCTTTCAATGGAAGAAAACATGTCAACCAAACGTCAAAATGATGGCAGATTTCTTGTTCAAACCTATCAACATATACTTGATGCAGAACGGAAAAGAAATATTGAAGGATGTAATAGTCACTGAGTGTGAAGCACCTCAACAAGGAGAATCACCAGACTGCCTACTATATGTGATGCATTTTATGAAGATGAAGTCGAAAAGTAAATATGAGGGGATAAGTTTGGGAGATGACGAGCAAGTGCAATTGAAGATTCGTAACGAAAGGGTCAATTTAGCATGCAAATTGCTGACAACATCTCCACCATAAATCAGTTGGAAACTGCCAGAAAATAGTCATAATTTCTAAATGTAGTCTGACATAACATATTGATAAGTATCTAAATAAGTAACTAGCTTTATTTTGATAATTTCCATTTATAACCAGCTTTTATATTGACAAAACGTATCTTTGGAATGTTCAAAATTACTTGCCTAACTTATTAGTAATTCAGTTGGGACACAAAAGAAAAAAGGTTCAGAAAAGGAAAAAAAACTAAAAGAAACTGTTTTGTAAGAAACAATACAAAAATAGAATATTAAGAAAATGTTCCATCAGTACTGACGGGTCAAAACATTGCACGTTGCCTTGTTGTTACGAGCTTTCCAATTTCCAGCTGGTTGAAAGAATGGTATCATCATCGGTTTTCTCATCGATCCTGTAATAAAAAATAAGACTTTCATAGTCCGTATTAATAAGAAGTCAACAGTACATAGTATGTATGTTGCTTAAATCAATTGGAACATTTGTAATTAGGAATAGTATGTACTTTTTGAAATACTACATGTCAAATACTACATGTCGTATTTATGAATTGAAACATTCGTACTGATGGATAAGGTTGCATGTTGCCTTGTTGTGATGAGTTTTCAAATTACAATTTGAACATTTTACAGATTTTCTAGTTTTCTCCCATGTACTTTTAATGTGATTCTTTCTTTTTCTTCCTGGTGGAGCGCTTATAGGTGGTGGGAGAATGGTATCATCTACAGTATACTCATCAGGCATGTGGGAAAAAATAACAAAATCATCAGTATATACCAAAATTCCCCACAGTGTATATTTGCTTAATCCATTGTACTGTATGATCCTACCAAAAGAACATATTAATATGTACTTCTTAAAACACATGCGTGTCGTAATTAAGAACAGGCCTAATAGCTAATGAATATAGTTCACGATAAAATATGACTTTAAAGTACTCATTGACGTAATCAAGTAACCCCACCCTCACCCCCACCCATCTGCAGCAATAGCTGCAGTAGATGTTTTCTGTTGTAGATCTACCATATGAGACCTGCACACAAAGACCAACCATATTTACCTACCGAATATCTATACAATACATATTGATAGAGGTTAAATACTAACATTGGAGAATGCACTTCAAAGAGGTGATTATGTGACTGACTCACTTTCCAAGGACGACCAATCTGAATGTGAAGTTCAAGCAAGGCTTGATACACAGGGATTAACTGTTTCGGGTTCAGCAAAAGACTCTCTTCGTGACGTTCTGGCATCAACTCCATTATGCGTAGCCTACATGACAAAAAAAAATCAAAGTGTATTACATTACATATCAACTATCATAGATTAAGGGAGCATGCTTTAGAAGTACATATATGCTTGAACAGTTACATGAAACTATAAAATCTTAACAATACATATAAAGCTTGTGTTGTGACAAAGGAAACTGATACAAACCTGATCTTGTCAACCATAGGACATGCAGGTAACTTCTTCATGTTTAATATCCAATTATTAAACGATTCAGAAACACTTGAAGAAGTCTGACCATACCTACAACCCAGAAAGAATGCACTGGACCACTTTTCCCTTGGAATGTTGCTGCAGTAGTCAGCAACCCAAGGCCTAACCAAATTAACCATTTCTTGAATATTTTCCTCGTATGTTGCGGGAGAAAGTCCATATGTAGACTTGTGGAAAGAATTGTACACTTCTTTATACTTTTCATCAGACTTTGCGATAGGTAAGTTTTTGGACAAGTGGAAGAAGCAATAGCCATGGTGGGATTGAGGGAAAACTTTGGGAATATATTTAACCACCCCTTCACCTCGGTCAATCATAAAAGTGATAGGGAGATTATCCACAACTTCCTTTAGATTATTAAAAAACCAATGGCAAATGTCATTATTTTCTGCAGAGACTAATGCATATGCGAGAGGATAAAAACCTGCAAAAGGAATTAAAAGTTAAGCAACTGGTTCTAAAAAAGGGAAAACAGACAGTACATTTCAATATGGAATGGCACACAGAAAAACATGGCATATGTCCTTGTATTGTTACAGAAAATAGACAGTACATATGTCCTTTTACTATTACATAAAAATATTACATACCAATATGTAGGATAAAAAAACAGTTACCTTGATTGCCGTTAAGACATGTCGCCGCCATGAGAGTTCCTTTAAAAGGCCCCGTAAGAAATGTGGCATCACGGAATATCATCGGACGACACAATCTATAGCCCTCTTTACAAGCTCCAAAGAAAATAAAAAGTCTATTGAAACTCTTGGTGGCATCACTGTAGTCAAAATCAATATATGAACCGGGGTTGGTTTCCCTAACACATTCACCCACCACACAAGATCAGTATACGACTTCACAGCATCGCCAAAAATCTGTTGATGTGACAACTCAACTCCATGATATGCGTGGTGATACTTGATGTTGATCCCGCCCCCAACTTTCACATAATCTACAATCTCTGCAGGCTTTACGAGAGGGTTGTGCCTGACACGTTCATGAATTAAATGGTTCATAAGCTTTCTCGTAAAAGTTGGACTCCTCAAATTATAACCACCACCACAAGTGTGCCTCCCCACATATTCCTTTATCTTAAAAACATCAATACAACTACCAATGGATGTTGTGTGAAGCCTCCATGAGCAGCCTTTTTTGCTGCATACGGCAGTGAATCTCTCAAGGTTATTCTTCAGTTTTGTCACCTTATATCCAATTCTCAAATAGTATTTTTCGCATACTATAAGTACATAATCAACACCACCGTGGATGAGCTGATTCATATCCTCAAAAATATCCTCCCAACCATCTGAAAAAGGACACTTGGAACCTCTTTACCATCTTTCAAATAACCGTTCTTGGAACTTACAACTAAGTCTTCATTTTTGTCAACATCCTTACACCTAGCAGAACTAGATCCGCCAGCTGAAATAACATCCACCTGCAAATCAAAGAAAGCTGATTTCCTTTCACAATCTAATGCAGTGAGGCTCTGAAGTGATATATCAGCAAAAACAGAAACCATCATTTCATTCTGGACATAGTTAACGACAATGGTCGATGGAGTTAACCAGCTTCACGCATTGCAGATGGTAAACTTCAATTCCTCTAAAGTCGAAGATGATGTAACCAAATAGCCAATGGTATTGCTTTTGGTGTACATGAGAGTAGCAAGAAATATCTAAATCATTGTCAGCGACAGACATGTTGTCCATATAAAAAATGATCCAAAATTAACAAAACCAAAAAAAAAGTATTAAAACCTGTGTCTGTAAAATCGATATGTGCTATGCATTTTGATATGTATTGATATGTACTACGAGATCATATCAAAAAAATAGCATGCTATATGCAGTTTCTGTGGGATAAGTAATGCATTGTATATTTGTTGATGCACTTTATACATAATACATATTGATATGTCACGTCTATTTTGAATGAATATGTGCTATACATGATCATATCAAAACAAACAAAAAAACTACATTTTGTAATGGATATATGTAATACATATTGATATATATTAATATATACTACAGGATTTGTCTAATGAACAAAGGTAACTCCATTACAACACTCAGTTCATACATAATACATATTGATATGTCACGTCTATTTTGAATGAATATGTGTTATACATGATCATATCAAAACAAACAAAAAAAACTACATTGCAACACAATTAACTCCATTACAACGCAGAGATTAAAAAAATCAAACAAAGATTACTTAAAAAGAGTATTTCCATATAACAAATCTTTGTTATGATCATGTGTCTCAAGAAAATCAAAAAACGATGATCAATAAACAAAAAAGATCTCAATTACAAAATTAGATTAAAAAAAATCACCAAAATTACTTAAAATCGAACGAGCACGAAATTGAACAATGTACATCATAGTAAAACGATTAGTTACTAATCAATAGAGAAATTGAACATAAATACACCATAGATAAGAATCTGATCATCATGATTTCAAAAACTACGAAATCAAACAAAAAAGCAGCAGCAGAGAGGTTGATTATAGCATAAGTACCTTATTCTTGTCTGAAATAAACCTAATAATTGAGAGCGGGAAGCAACATAGACGAAGCAAAACCCAGCAGTAGCAGAGAGCGAGAGAGCTCAGATGTGAGATGAAGAAAAAAAGAGAGGAAAGAAACAGAGCTAGATAGATTTCTCACTAGTTATATCAATTGCAGAAGGTTAGATTTGGAATTATTTCAGCTGGCCCACACGTGTGCTTCAGTTTTTTGGACGAGCGGATGAAAAATCTGATCCAAAAACATGTTTTTGGACGAGCGATTAATTTTTTTTTTCCGGAATGGACTGGCCATTAACTGGGTCGCCAAAACTGGATTAACCAGTAATTCCTAGATTTAAAATATGCTCTCAAGCTTCTAGAAGCATTATCCTTTTAATACAACATTATTATAATATCATTTCATATATATTTTCCACCATTATCAACAACCACCAACAATCATAACCGCCACTAATGACCACCACCTTCATCACCCCAAACGACCACCACCACCACTAACCACCGTCACCAACTACCACCACCACTGACAACCACCACCACCACCAACCACCACCACCAACCACCATTGACGATCACCACCACCAACCACCACCGCAGTCGATAAACCATCACCATCCCAAATGACCATCGCTTACCACCACCACCGTCCACCATCACCGATAACCACCATCACTTCCCATCGTCGTGCGGATACGAACCACCGACCACCACCATCGTCAACCACCTTCATCAACCGTCATCGCCAACCACCGTCACTTTCCACCACCACCGACAACCACTACCCGTCGCCGCCGCCAATCACTACCACTTTCCTCCACAACCACAGTCACAATCACCGCTACCACCACCATCATGTGGAGTCAACTTTCTAAAGCTGCTGAAGTTGTGTCCAAATCTGAAGCAACTAGATCAAGTTGTCTCCAAAAGTGGAAGTAACTAGCTCAAATTGTCTCCAATAAAACTATGTACATGAACAAGTTGCTAAAACAAAGGGAGCCAACTAACTTAAGTTGTCTCCGAATCTAAGGCAACTAGCTCAATTTGTCTTCAAAAGTGAAGGCAACTAGCGCAAAGTTGTTTTCGAATCTGAGGCGACTAACACAAAGTTTTCCCCAAATCTAGAAGCAACTTGTTCAATTTGTTGACAAATATAAAGGCAACAAACACAAGTTGTCTACAACAAAAAATTATATAAGAATAAGTTGTTAAATCATAGCTCGGTTGAACCCACCAAGCGTTGGAATGTGAAGCTGGTTGTCATATTTTAGTATCAAAACTCATCTAGAGTTGCTTGATTAAATACTAGAGTCAACTTCGTTTAGGTTAGACCAGATTGTTTAGGAATGTTGAGACGTACAAGTATTACTTCGAAGACCTGAAGAATGTGAAGAAGTAACGACTATAACGACAACACCATGCTTCCTCTTGAGGTTAGTAATATTGACTTAATATTGTTTCCATTCCTAATATATCTTTCAAGTCGGATTATATTGAAAACATAACATGCGAAGATGAATATAAATAATACTCTAGCGACTAGACTTGGTCATAACATTATGATCGAACTGTCAAGGAATTTATTGAATTACGAAGTATAACGCTCATCTTTTGAACTTCGTAAATACGACATCGACATAATCTATTGTATATAGTTGCTTAATTATATGTGTATGATTTCACCATAGGAAACAAAGTTTTATAACATTTGTTTGGAGGAAGTACATATATGAACTTGTTTCATAATCGAAAGGAAATCATGATTGGTCAGGTTCTTTATTGAATATATTTTGAATGACCAATTATAAGATGACTATGTAGAACCTATCTTAACATGTTGAGATTTATGGTATAACCGGTCATAGCCTATATAATATAGCTAGTTATAATCGATCACAAGTTACTTTGGAAATCAAGGTGTAACCGATCACAAGCTATATTGGAATGCAAGTCGTAATCGGTCACAAGTTACTTTGGAAACCAAGGTATAACCGGTCACAAGATGAATTAGGATCGGTCACAAGTTACCTTTGGGAAGAAAGGTGTAACCGGTCACAAGCTACTTTGGGAAACAAGGTATAACCGGTCACAAGCTACTTTGGGAAATAAGGTGTAACCGGTCACAGCCTATCTTGGGAATCATGTTATTTCCGGTCACAGCATATTTTGGAGTGATGGTATAATCGGTTCCATGAGCAAAACCAAGTTTCCATGATTCACATATTTATTCATGATGTGTGTGAATTAGGGTTACGGGTTTTCTAAGATGAGAAGCTTCTAGATGTCGGCATTGTTTGAACATGTACATAACTCTTATCATTAATTATTCAAAGATATTTTTTGATTGAGCCGACCGAGCGAAGCGGGAGAGGACCTTAGAGCATCTCAAATGCTTGGGGTCAAGGTCATCCTATGTGGAGGTCTTATTAAGACCTTTTGTTTGTGGGTCATTCACTACATGACAAAAAATAATAAAGGTAAGACTTTCTACCTAAATTCCATCTCCAATCCCCAATATCCTATCCAACACTTTTGTCTAAATTTAGAGACAAAAGATGATGTGGACTCAGGGTCATGAAGAAAGTCTAAATAAGACTTTCTCCTTTACCCCCACCTGGTCCCACATGGACATGTCATCTTCTTTTATGACCTCCACCCTAGTGTTGGAGATGAAAAGTTGGTAGAAAAAGTCTTAAATCCTATGTGTCATATCAATTTAAGACCTTGACCTCTAGCATTGAAGATGCTCTTATATGACCATTTTTTTGTAAAATCTAAGTCATCAATTGACACAAAAAGATTGGATTTCTTTTTGGTAGTGTGCACCTGAAACGACAGAAGTATCCCTCCCTTTTAGTTCAATTACTATAACTCCTTATGTATCCTATCTTTTCACGGTATAATTGAAAAACAAACTTTAATATAACATATCTAAAAATCTGCGCCTTGGAATTTTACAAATTTTATCTCGTTGGAAAGGTTATAAAAAAATGTACGCAATGAATATAAACAACAACATCGAATTTAGAGTTTTTACGAAAAATTCGGAGGTCTTTATTATTTTAGGCACAATTTCAGAAAATTAAATGTACTTCCATTATGCAAACCACCACAAAGGATACGTAATACTTTATGTAGTCATATTTTGGTTTATGCATCAACTAATTTTCAGTTGCAACTAATAAAACGTGTGTACATGCTTCAAAAAACAAACAAACTTATGTACTCCCTCTATTTCAAGAAAAGTGATACTTTCACTTTAGGCACAATTTTCGAAAATTGAATAGAGTGGTTACCAAACAAATTTACTCTTTGTTGTTTGGAATATGATCAAAAGGATTAGTGATTCACGTGCGTGACTCTAGAAGTCGAAGGCGAAGGAATACTGAGGAAACTAAGTAGCTACGGGTAGTCTACTTGGTATCAACTATATGAAGTTGAATTCGATTTTGTATAGCGACTTAATTTTGAGATTATTCAAAACTGGACTAGGTCTCGGGGTTTTTCTGCATTTGCGGTTTCCTCGTTAACAAAATATTGTTGTGCCATTTACTTTATTATTCCGCATTATAATTGTTTTATTATAATTAATGTAAATTTCACTTGTACGTTAATTTCATAACACTTGATATTGATCATATAGAGTTTAGGTTATTACTGTACTTATTATCAAGTGCTCACTTCGTTGTCGTATAGTCTCGATCTTGAATCCACAATCAATCACACAAGTGATCTTGTTGTTGTATTGTCTCAATCTCGTATCCGTATACGATCATACGAAATGTGTACTAAAGTAGTCGTATTGTCTCAACTCTGTCCATAGACGATCACACTTGGTAAAGGACTTATAGGTTGATAAATAAAAGATTTTGGTGTATTTGGGTACCCTCGTCTTTTCACAAGTTGCTACAAGATCGAAGCCAACTTGCCCAAGTTGTCTCCAAAGCTAGAGGTGATACCACTGCACCACATATTCATGCATAACACAAGGTAACATGCATATAAAATTTATTTGGTAATTTCCTGAAAAAGCTACATGCTAATTTTCATATTGCAGCAAGCCCAACATTCCTTTCAGGAAAACTTTGTTTCCTTTTATTTTGGTTCCACTAGTAACTTGGAGCTTTCATGATCTGCAATTTTTAAGTGCAAAACTGATTAATCCACCAAAAATGACTTCAAGACTAAATACATGCCACATAACGAAAAAAGAATAGCTTAACAACATAAATATAAACTGGTTTGGAAAAAAGAATAATCTCTGCAATAACCATTTTTACCTGGTAAAACAAACTCAAACAAATCAAAAACAAAATTGAAACTCAATATGAAAACAACATATATAAGTTTCCTCAATAAAAAAAAACAAAAACAACTAGCATAAGTTGTCTCCAATAGTGGAAGCAACTTCGTCAAGTTGTCTTTAAATTTGAAGGTAACTTGTCCAAGTTGTTCTCAATTTGGAGGAAACTAGCAAAACTTATGTCTAACAAAAAAGTGTACATGAATAAGCCAAACTGAATCAGTTGAATTCGGTTTTGCTTGCAATTTTTCTCTATACTTAGAACTGTATTAGCTATTATTATTAATCCAAATTTCAAACTAACATAAACAGGGATAAAAACTACATATAAAAAGGAAACAAAGTTAGATTTTATCATGTAACGATTATCGATCTAAATTATCTTTATAATACTAAAATTCATATACAAGAAGTAGGTTTTGTTTTTTCAACTATTAATGATTTCTTTTTTCAACTATTAATGATTTGTCCATTTATACCACTTTCATAACAGTAGAAAATCTAGTTACTGCTAATATGCTCGTACACCATTTTCATGAGTGGTGCTACATATATTCATCATTGGACGCAGTAAAAAGGGTTTCAAATACAAAAGCAATAATAAGAGAATATACCATTACTATTTGAATCGCTCTCATTTTTAGAATATAATACAAAGTTTGGCTAAGTTAGACTAGATAAAGGGCGGCCAAGATTTGTTTAGGAGGGATATGTGTACACATATATCTCACTATCAGACACGTGTATATAAAAAGATACGTGGAAAGCATGCAGGTCAAAACATCAAAACATGATGCGCTACGAAACACCAAATAAACCCCGAGGAGTTACTTTATCGCATCCCCAAAAGAGAAGCTAGGATCAACGGTGGAGAGAAAGTTAGCTGACACGGACGTGACAGGGGCAGAAGACACTTGTCTGACACGAGCAGACTCCTCAACTACCCGCATTAAACACTCTGAGCAGTGTACGTGTCGATCAACCTGTGGAACGAGCGTGGATTCCTCTGCGGGATCAAAGGGAAAACGCAGACCTCTGCGTGATAGACGCAAGGACACAAGAAGATAAGGTTCCAACGGTCATCAGAGATGGGTCCCACACTCTAACCTTATAAATACCCCGTCTCCACCAAGAGGAAGGGGGGTCGAAGAATGAGGAAAGGAATAGGAGAGAGAGAGTTTGCAAGTGTAAGTTAATCATTTAGAGGAGAGAAACATGTAAACCCAAAAGTCATTCGACTATTCGTGTAACGGTGAAGAATATAGTAAAACAACAAACCCCGTGGACGTAGGCCTTAGTGCTGAACCACGTAAACCTTGGTCTTATTTACATTTCAGCACTTTATATTTATTTAGCCCCATGGATCTTTACTTATACGTTTTGTTTTCTTTGCTTGTACTTATATCCCGTGCGCCAACGCCTCGCATGGAGTTGTTAGATGAGGCTATGATAAACCCGAAGGTTTTGAGCCAATGAATCAACACTTGGATATCATCATCACAAATCTCCTTAGATGATGATGATTGATTGTGAGCATTCGGATCCCTTCGTGGTTTGAGTGTTCACAATTTGGCGCTAGAAACAGGGACTTCGTCCCGGTAAAAGATTTATCTTATCCTGTGATTTCATTTTAAATTGGCATATGATTGCTCTGGTTTATCAGCTCGGACCGTATAGATCATTTGTTAACTGTATTGTATTCAAAAACCCACCTTTTATCTTCGATAAGATTTATTGTTCTAATCCGCGGATTTACGATTTTCTTTAAATCTCGTGCGAAACCGTCTCTCTGGGGGGTTTTTCGTAGTTTTTATACTAAGGATCTCCTTTAATAAAACTTTAACCCGTATATTGTAGCTTGCGTGTATTAATCCTCTCCCGTAAGAATGTATTTCGCCAACTAACCCGCTTCATGCGGATATACCCATTTTTTGTTTGAAATGCCTTGTGCAGAAAGAACGTATTGTGAGTAAAGAAGGCGAGTTTCGGCGAGATTTCATTGTCAACTAAAGGACACGTGATGGAAAAGACGCAAGAAGCAGGAAAATCCAAAGCTTTGTCAAAAGAAACACCCACGACAACCCCGGTCATCACCCGAAGCAAGCAGAAAGGAGATAAAGCTAAAATGACCAGTCAAAGGCAAGATACCGCGGAAATCACTTCACCTATGAACGCTAATTCAGTTGCAGCGGCGGCTCTCAGAGCAGCAGCGACAAAGTACGGTGCGGCTGCGGTAGTCCCGAAGGCTGCAGAGGCTAGCAATACTTGCGCCATGAATCAACTTAATCAACCAAGAGAAAGGGTGGATGAATCCAGAACATTCCAACCCGTGCACCTTCTAACTTTTGGAATGCCACCAACAAATGATCAAAATCAAACCATACCGTCGGCTCTAGCACCGCAGAGGGGCACTCACCCCAATTTGGAAATGCCAGCAACCGAAGCTGAACCCCTGCCTCCTTTAGTGCAGACCATGGAGGAGGGCGGCACCATGGCTGTAGTAGCACGCGCTGGAACTCCCAATCAGGGGTCCAACCAATCACACCGACTGATGGCTGAGCTTGAGGAACTGAAGAAGAGCCAGCAGGTTTACGCAGATGCTGTAGCCCTGTTGGCCAGAGAAAATCAAGATTTAAAGGAGCGGATTTCTCTAAGCACGAAGACCAGCCAACAACTTGATGAAGCAAACTCCAAAGCACCAGAGCCAAACCGAGACTGTAGAGTCGTCATAGCAACTAATGAAGACGCGACAAGGGGAAGTAGCGTATCCGACCCGGATTATGACGATGGAGAGTCAGACGGTAACGAGCAGAAGAATTTAGGGCACCACCGCGCAATGGAAGAACTACGAGATGAGATGATGGCCGAGATCAGGCAATTAAAAAATAAACAAGGCGGGGGGAGGTTAGAAGAGGTCATGAGAGAAGCTAACTCCACGCCCTTAACTCATCGCTTGGCCAACACCCCTATCTCACTAAAATGCCCTGTCCCAACGTTCGAATGCTATGATGGATCCAGCGACCCTGCTGCACATATTCGGTACTACAACCGTGTCTTAGCTAGATGGAGTCAGAACGACACCGTACTCTGCAGATACTTCCCGTCAAGCCTGAAGGGATCGGCGTTATCATGGTTCGATAATCTGCCACCAAACTCCATCCACTCATACGACCAACTCGCAGAGAAATTCTTAAGAACGTACATGTACAACAAGACTGTAAACACCGGAATGGATAAGCTCTTTTCACTAGTGATTGGCTACAAGGAAACCAAGAGGGAGTACACTAACAGATGGCACAAGATCTGCCAAGCCATAGGGAGCGTGGACCCAGTGGTAAGCATCAATTGCTACAAATGGGGCTTAGACCGAATGAGTCCCCTATTTGTTGAAATTCATGGGAGCGTGCCTAAGACAGAGGGAGATCTTCGAATAATTATCGAAAAGCACGCTCGACTTGAAGAAATTCAACGGGAAAACCCGAGGGCATATCCGCAGAGGTCTCACCGCACCAATTCAGCGGAACAAACCAATGGGGCCAAAAGGAGTTGCTCAGGTGAGAGACCTCACGAAGATAGGAAGGAACGAAGGGATGAACGAAGAGCAGGTGACCGAAAATTCGAAGATCAAGTTTACACGAAACTCAACGCTAGCTATGCTCGTATCCTACGAGAGATCAAAGGGAGGGAAAACTTGGAGTGGCCATGGTCTAAGGGAAAGCAGCCCCCGAGATCCGAGAAGTCTAAAGATTACTGTGAATATCACTGTTTCAACGGACACCAGACCGAAAAGTGCAAGAACCTTAAAATAATGATCCAAAAATTAATTGATGCGGGAGAGCTCAAACATTACGTACGAAAGGATGTTACCGAGGACAGATCTAAGCGAACCAAACCAGTCCAACTTCCGGAAGGAAACCGAACAATCAACACCATCTCGTGTTCTGAAGCCACAGGACCCTCACTTACAGCGCAGATAGGAAAGAGGTTACGGAAGAAATTCGAAGACCGCTGCGAATTATATAAGGTCGATGGGATAGTGGTGGACGAACACGAAGAATGGATGGAATCTCCTATCATCTTCGACGCCGAGGATATCGAAGAAGATATGGAAGACCATAACGATCCCTTGGTCCTAACACTACCAGTAGCTGGATGTAACCTCAAGAAGATCCTCATAGACGGGGGAAGCTCCGTAAACGTCCTATTTTACGATGCATTCAAACGGATGAAGCTCCATGATGAACAATTAATGACCTCTTATCACACCATCTACGGATTCAATGGAGCAGCCACGAAGCCCTTGGGAGACATCGTGTTGCAGGTTAACGCAGGGCCCATGAAACTGGAAACCCGATTCAGTGTGGTGGACACCCCTTCCCCCTACAACGCTATTATTGGACGAAAATGGATACATAATCTCAAAGGAGTTGCGGCAACGTACCACCAATATCTCAGATTTCCAACACCTGAGGGAGTAATGGAAATCAAGGGAGATCGGATCACTGCGCGAGAGTGCCAGGCCACTCAGGATCATATCAACAACGAGCAAGAAGAGCAGCGAAAAATCCGAAGATTAAAAAATCAAGGAACCGCGAAAGAGAAGGCCATAGACCTGTTCCTCAAAGAAACTACAAGGAAGGGCTTGACGAAAGATGATAATGTCCTAAGCACAGAAGCAAGTACTTCAACAGCCAGCGAAGAACAGAAACACGCTAAATAGCAATTAAAGAACGTTCCAGTCCTCGGAAACCCGAAGCCTGTGTTCACTCCAGTGGAGCCCGTAAAGGAAATCAACATAGGAACGGAAGAAAACCCGAAGATGATCAAAATCGGGACCATAATGGACGAAGGAAGGGAACATTCCTTAACCAAATTACTTAAGGAATACGCGGATGTGTTCGCTTGGAAGCTAGGAGATATGCCGGGGATTGACCCAAAAGTAATCCAACATGAACTACGCATCAAACCGGGCACGCCCCCGTTCAGGCAGAAAATACGAAAAGTAGCTCCAGAGTATCATGAGGCCGTAGAAACAGAACTTCGGAAGCTACTAGACGCAGGATTTATCAAGGAAGTCAAGTATCCTACCTGGATCTCCAACATGGTCATTGTTCCTAAGAAAAATGGAGGGGTTAGAATATGCATCGACTTTACTAATCTCAACAAGGCATGTCCAAAGGACAGCTATCCCCTGCCGAGCATAGATCAACTGGTTGAAGCAGTTGAAGGGTACGAAGAGCTGTCGTTCATGGACGGATATTCTGGTTACAACCAAGTAGCCCTGGCAGAAGAAGATCAGCCACACACAGCGTTCTACACCCCACATGGCCTTTATTGCTATACTAGAATGCCTTTCGGACTTCGGAACGCAGGGGCAACATACCAAAAGATGGTCGATGCTATCTTCAAGCCATGGATTGGAGGAACCCTAGAAGTCTACGTTGACGACATGCTCGTCAAAAGCAAGCTGCATAAAGATCACCACCAGGACCTGAGGAATATCTTCGAAGCAATGAGACAGCATCACATGAAAGTGAACCCGGAGAAATGTACTTTCGGTGTCACCTCGGGGAAGTTCCTCGGGTATCTGGTAACAAAAAGGGGCATCGAGGTAGACCCAGCAAAGATTCAAGCCATAGTAGAAATGTCGTCCCCAAAGAATTTAAAGGAAGTGCAGAAGCTCAATGGATCTATAGCAGCGTTGGGAAGATTTATTGCACGGTCTTCAGACAAATGCAAACATTTCTTCAATATTCTCAAAAAAGGGAGCAGGTTCGAATGGACCGCTGAATGCGAGGAAGCATTCCAAAAAATCAAAGAACACCTAGCCTCAATCCCGATCCTGCAGAAGCCAGACCCTGACGAGATTTTGGCACTATACATAGCAGCAACAGAGGACGCAGTCAGCGCGGTATTAGTCAAAACCAATACAAAGATAGAACAACCTATCTATTACGTCAGCAAGACCCTCAATTCTGCGGAAAGAAATTATACTAAGATTGAACAACTCATCCTCGCACTGGTATGGGCTACCCAAAAACTGAGAACCTACTTCCTAACTCACCTCGTCAGGGTCCCATGCAAAGCACCATTGGAAGCGGTCCTCAAAAGCACGGGAAAAGTGGGCCGAATAGCCAAATGGAACACCCACCTGGATCAATTCAACATCATTCATGAAATTCAACATTCTCGGAAGTCCCAAGTTCTGGCGGATTTCTTAGCAGACCTCCCCCTTGACAACGACGAAGAGATTGAGGGAATACCAGAAGCCGAGGAAGAAAACAAGGATCCAATGGATATCCTCGAACCTGCGAGTCAAAGACAATGGGAAGTCTTCGTCGACGGATCCAAAAATAAGGAAGGAGCAGGAATAGGCATTGTCATTATCACACCAACTGGAGAAAGGATTATACAGGCACTTAGATTGGAATTCAAAGAGCATACCAACAACATTGTTGAATACGAAGCTGTCGTACATGCCCTCCGTATAATAATAGAGATGGGGGTAACTGATGTAAGGCTGACAAGTGATTCGCAGCTTGTCATACGGCAAATAGGGCTCGAGTATAATGTGTACGATGACACCCTCTCAGCTTACATGGCCTTGGTCCAAACATTGGCATCACAAATCCCGAACATTAAGTTCCGGCACTTATGCAGAAGGGACCTCAGGCACGCGGATGCCCTAGCATATATATCTTCCATGCTGAGGGATAAAAATGTCGAAACTATTAAAATAGAAAGGGTATACGAGCCTTCGATTGCATCTCAATTCTCTTTCGCTACCAATCAAGATACAGTGGAAGAAAATATCGAAGACCAGGTAGGAGAAGACATCCATAATGACTTTGACGAAGAGGATATCCTGTCAAGAGCAAATCAAGACGAAGACTTCAGCAACGAAGATGACTGGAGAGTGACAATCCATGCCTTTCTCGAAAAAGGAAGCTTACCTGCGGATCAGAAACAAGCTAGGAAGATACTCTCCAAAGTGGGAAGATATGATCTTCGGGATGGGGTCCTGTATAAGAAATCCTTCCTTGGACCATTACTACGTTGCTTGTCCCGGAAAGAGGGGCATCGAATTTTAAATGATATCCATTATGGTGACGCGGGGAATCATAGCGGCATGAGATCACTAGCTGACAAAGCAAAAACGCAAGGATATTACTGGCCGACAATGATACAGGATGCCGCGAGGATGTCCCGACGATGTGAAGAATGTCAGCGCTTCGCAAAAAAGATCCACGCGCCGGCGACAATGTTAAACTCCGTCGATAGCCCGTGGCCATTTGCAAAATGGGGCGTAGACATTGTCGGGCCTTTTATCGAATGATCAGGGAAAAGACGATTTTTGATAGTATCCACGGACTACTTCAGTAAATGGGTGGAGGCTAAGGCCTTATCCAGGATCAGAGACGTGGATGTGTTTACTTTCATATTCCAGAACATCATTTGCAGATTTGGTATACCCGCTGAAATCGTATCTGATAATGGCAAGCAATTACAGGGGAAAAATATAGACATGCTCTTCGATACTTTTAAAATAAAAAAGAACAAGTCCACCCCCATATACCCTCAAAGCAACGGACAAGCGGAAGCTACCAACAAGACCCTCGCCCTTATACTCAAAAAACAATTAGACGAGCATAAAGGAAGATGGTGCGAACAACTGCACAATGTGTTATGGGCATACATGACAACACGAAGATCCGCCACCGGGGAATCCCCGTTTCTTCTAACTTATGGAGCTGAAGCAGTCATACCTACGGAAATCCTCATGCCAACCACGAAGACCGAAGCTTGGGAGAAAAACCTCACAACAGATATGATGTTAGAAAGGTTGGACGACTTGGAAGGAAGAAGGGAAGTCGCTTTACAAAAGATGGAAAATTATCAACGAAGAATAACAAGGGAGTACAACAAAAAGGTAAAGTTGCGGAATTTTGTAGAGGGGCAGTATGTGTTGAGAACAATCCCACGGTATCACCAAGAAAAGAAATGGGGAAAATTAGCACCCACGTGGGGAGGACCTTTTGTAATACACGACGTTGCGGGTAACGGTTCCTACTACCTTCGTAATCTAAAAGGCGAGGTCCTCCGACATCCTTGTGATGCTAAGTGGCTCAAACCATACTTCCCATAGGAGCAACGCAGACTTGAATCTGCTTGGAGTGTACCAGAAGAAGAAGGGAGCCTGACCGCTCCACATGTTTCTATCTCTGAAAGAGGAATTGCAGGCCTCAACTTATCAATCAAACAAGCTTTCAAATTATCAAGTCAGCGGAATCTATGGACAATATTGGGGAAAGTAGTTAATCTGCAATCTCTCAGGGCTCCCCTTCAGTGTCCATAAGTGTAAGACCAGGGGGAAGGCACCCAGCAGAAAGAGATACCCAACCAATCTTAAGGCAACGGGTCGACGGAATGGGTGTGTAAATATTTTAATCCCATATCCTAGAACGTTGCCCCGGCCCTCACCGTCTGGGAATCCTCTGGACCAGGATTCTCCAGCGGGGTGACAGGTCTCAAGACGATCACGAAGGTACCTTCCTTCAGTATCGCACTCAAACACTTAAAAACTGTTGTTTTGTTTTTTCACAAGTGCTTAAAATAAAAACAAACCAACATTGCAGGTATATCAAGAAAAGGATCCATTTCATAAAGGATGATTACAAAAAGTGCAAGGCCAATTCAAGGATACACATCGAAAAAAAAATATTCCTTTTACAAGATATCAGCAAAAAATATTCTTGTTACATGATTACAAAAAGGGAAGGATAATGATGCCGCGGCCCCTAAAAAATACTGCGGTCTCTGCCTAGATTGCTGCCCCATTGGCAGGATTATTCCGAAGACTTGAAGGGACGCTCCCACCAGAAGAGGGTCCCGAGGAGTCAGGCAAGGCAGAAGGAACTGGACGACGAGGATAGTTCTTCACGAGAACATGCTCGTTCCTTAGGCCAAGTTCTATCCTCTCCAGCATCTTGTTCGTCTCCTTAGCCAATTGACAACGAGCCTTGTGCTTAATAACTGTTGTCCGCTGTTGGGCTTGGGATAATAACGAAGATAGACGATTCACTTCTCTAGAAGCAGCACCAACGGCCTCCTCGCGGGTTGCCGCTAAATTCTTGAAATGCTTGGTCTGTTCTTCCTGCTGCGCTAAGGAAGATTGAGCCTTTTCAAGTTTTTCATTTGTGACGCGAAGGTGTCCCTCGAGCTCTGAAAAAGACAACACCACGGAGTTGGCGCAGAAAAAAAACACGGTCACACTCGATGAAATAGGATTATACCTTCGACACAAGCCGAAGCCTCTTCATACTCATTAACAACCGCATCTCGCGCTTCATCAAGATGGTCATATTCCGCGGATAATTTCTTATAGTCTAGTCGAAGGTTGGTGAGAGTAAATTGACAGGCATCTAATTCTACCTGCTTCATCGAGTCCGTGTGACGAAGATGGTCGACCTCTTTATTTATCTCTGAGACCCCTTTGCTAAGTCTGTACATACACATTTCGAGATTCCTCTCAGACTCATCCTGACGAGCCACTTCAACGCGGGACGCGGCAAGGGCCTTGCTTAGAGCATGGGCTTCGGCACGGGCATCATCTCTTTCTCTGACAAGACAGAGCATATTATCCTTAACCCCTGAAAGAGGAATGGATCGAGCCTTCTGTAATTCTTCTTCCAGCAGCTGAATCCTAGACTCCAGCAAGGAAGTACGCTCACGGGCTTCCCGCAGACTATCACGTGTCCACAACAGTGTGCCATTAAATAAAGCACGATCATGGTTGTACAGATTTTGCATGTCAACCATCTGAACATGCCTCGCGCGCCATACCTCAGCCCGAGCATCCCATTTCTTGGCTTCATTCTTAATTTTCTCAACCAGATATCTAATACGAGATTTTTGTCGAGCTCTTTCATTTCGAAGCCATATCAACTCGGGGACGCCACCCACTGGAGATAGGGTGGGGAGACTCAGACAGAACAACTAAGAAATAGAGGAATGACGACATACTGCGAGGGAAAAAGAACCAAACCTGTGAAAGTTGAAACTTGGCTGCGAGTTTGCTCTAACTCAGCGCGAACAGCAACAAGCTCGGAACGAAGACCGGCCTCTGCTTCACCAAGCTTCTCTTTCTCCTTGAGGCTTTTTCTCAGTTCTTCTATTTCGACCTCAGCCTCAGATAATTCCTTTTCTCTGTGACGAAGCTTAGCCTCGAGCTTCAGAGATTTCGCTTTGAAGAACTGATACAGCACGTGGTTACAGTGCTCACTCCTCATCATCTACACATCAAGATGACAAACATTATTTCACCGAAGCATTCGATTGTCACGAAAAAGTATGTACGAAAATTTACCTCCAAGACACGCTGCTGCGGAAAGCTATATTGATACCCGTCGGCGATGGCCATCATATCTGCAACGGAAGTAGTAGGCTCCGGCACAAGGGTAGCTTCGGGAACATTCAAATTTTTTCCCCAGGCTTCAGACACCCGCGCCTTAGAAGACATCTCCATCATGTGACGGGTATACGCAGTAGATTCCTTTTCCCGAGCAACAACAGGGGCGGGATGATGGACAAATAGAAGATTCTTTTCCTTGTACCAATCCATGATGGCGTCCTCGCCCTCAGACGTCGGCGACTGTGGAAGATTATCAGCAGGCGCATCAATGACCGATTTCCCCTTCTCTGACACGGCCCCCTCAGCACAAATGTCGACATGCTCCTCCGCGCCTACATGCGCAGCTTGCTCCTCCGCGCCACCATCTTCAACAGCAGCGTCTCCATTACCATCACCACCAAGAACATCCCAATTATCATTGGGGGAAAGTAAAGAGAAGTCCTCGGGAAAATCGAGGGCATCGTCAAAGAACTCTCCCGTGGAGTACATCCGATCAAAAGAAAATTCTTGAGAGGCGGGAAGGGTATCCGCGACATCACCAGCAGGGACAGAAATGTCCCCAATAACAACGCCATCAGCCACCACGGCTTCGTTCCTTCCTTCATCACCAACATGACCAACGAAGACCTCTTCTTCGACATTGATAGGGGAAGTACCAGTACGTTCCTCCCCATCTGTAATCTCCTCATCCTCAGCAAACTCTTCGTTCACTGGACTAGTAACTTCTTCTTGGGCCTCAGCCTCGCCCATCACAATAGTAGAAGACTGCTTCGGCTTAATCTTTTTCTTCTTCAACACCTGAAAAACAACACCACAAAAAGAATTATTTTTCCAGTCAGATGAATTTCTAAAAAAGGAGAAGCGCAGCTAGAATCCGCGTACCTGAGCAGTTGAGGTATTCTTCGGTGGAAGTATAGCACCAGAACCTTCCTCCTCGTCCCCCTCTACGACGTCAAGGGCATAAGGAAAATTCATACCCGCAAAGTTCAAACGCCAGGGACAGAATTCTCCATAACGAGCAGGAGGAGACTCGCGTGGCTTACTACTCTCGGTAGGCCGCCAACCGCGGGGACCAGGAATCCAACCGTAAGCCCACGGACCAACTATTTCGATAACAGTGGCGTGCCACTCGTAGTCATGATCGCGCTTGATCCTCTCGCGCGCTGGGAAGAGTTTCCGATGACTAGACCCCTCTGTGCCAGGAACGTATTTCAGCTTGGCATCGCTGACCTCATTTAACAGACGAATCTCGCCCCGAGGAGCAGCGAGATTCCGAAGGCTGACACTCCACGGCTTGCGGTTCCTACTATTGACGTAATCACCGAAGGAGTTATTGAAATTCTCAGGAGTATACCATTCCTTCTCCGCGGGATTGGGGACGTAGCAAGTCATCGACGTCTCCCCCTTACTCCGCAGATATCACTCTTTCAGGGCGCGGAGATAATTCCCCGATAGTTGGGATACGGAACTGCTGTGAGTATTGGTGGAAGAGCCTTCACGACTAGCGAGCACGTCATAGTAGAAGGAATCACCTGATTTGTACAACGGCAGCATAAGACCAGCTTCGAACGCTCCAACCGTTGTTAACAAATGAAATTCATCGAATTCATACTTTGAGATAAGATCATAAGTAATATCATCCTCAGGGGCATAGAAACGAACTCTGAAGGCTTGGAGCTCATGATTTTCCTTGAATATTTCGAGATCAATATGTTTGAAGGTTACTTTAATATATCCGAAAGAAAGAGAAGGAAATTAATGGAGGAATGGGAAACGTGCCCGTTACATAAGCAGTTCATGCACGAAAAAAGACGTGCCCAAGTATCTAGGAGAAGTTATTAGGAGTGAGAAGAATATGCGACGATATTTTTCTTCAAGGCACCCATTAGACATTCAAGCCCGAAGAAAAGGGGCAAATTGTGTACACATATATCTCACTATCAGACACGTGTATATAAAAAGATACGTGGAAAGCATGCAGGCCAAAACATCAAAACATGATGCGCTACGAAACACCAATAAAACCCCGAGGAGTTACTTTATCGCATCCCCAAAAGAGAAGCTAGGATCAACGGTGGAGAGAAGTTAGCTGACACGGACGTGACAGGGGCAGAAGACACTTGTCTGACACGAGCAGACTCCTCAACTACCCGCATTAAACACTCTGAGCAGTGTACGTGTCGATCAACCTGTGGAACGAGCGTGGATGCCTCTGCGGGATCAAAGGGAAAACGCGGACCTCTGCGTGATAGACGCAAGGACACAAGAAGATAAGGTTCCAACGGTCATCAGAGATGGGTCCCACACTCTAACCTTATAAATACCCCGTCTCCACCAAGAGGAAGGGGGGTCGAAGAATGAGGAAAGGAAGAGGAGAGAGAGAGAGTTTGCAAGTGTAAGTTAATCATTTAGAGGAGAGAAACATGTAAACCCAAAAGTCATTCGACTATTCGTGTAACGGTGAAGAATATAGTAAAACAACAAACCCCGTGGACGTAGGCCTTAGTGCTGAACCACGTAAACCTTGGTCTTATTTACATTTCAGCACTTTATATTTATTTAGCCCCATGGATCTTTACTTATACGTTTTGTTTTCTTTGCTTGTACTTATATCCCGTGCGCAAACGCCTCGCATGGAGTTGTTAGATGAGGCTATGATAAACCCGAAGTTTTTGAGCCAATGAATCAACACTTGGATATCATCATCACAAATCTCCTTAGATGATGATGATTGATTGTGAGCATTCGGATCCCTTCGTGGTTTGAGTGTTCACAGGATAAATTGACGGTCGTGGTTTTTTCAACTAACCATTATAAACACTTTATTAATTAGTGTCTTATTAATTGCTCATGATGAATGATTAATTAATTTTTCATGATAGTTGTTCATTTAATGAATCTAATAAATACATATTTTTTTATTAAGAAATAAGTTTATTAAAAACTATATATATGTATTGAGGTAAAGAATTTGGTGCTCGCGAGTTTCGAACTCAGGTAACTGGTATCATCACCCAATGACTTTATCATTGTACTACAACGACCTGGGTTAAAAAATATACTAATAAAATTTTAATGGTGGTAGTGAAAGAAGCGGTGAGTGGTGGAAACAGTGGCAGGTATTTTTGGGTGGTAGAGGTGGTAACATTAAATGTTCATTTAATGAATCTAATAAATACATATTTTTATTAATAAATAAGTTTATTAAAAACTATATATATATATTAATCGGTAAAGAATTTGGTGCTGGCGAGTTTCGAACTCAGGTAACTTGTATCATCACCCAATGACTTTACCATTATACTACAGTGACCCCGGTTAAAAATTATATTGATAATTTTCAATGGTGGTAGTGAAAGAAGCAGTGGGTGGTGAAAACAATGGCGGGTATTTGTGAGTGGTGGAGGTGGTAACATTACTGGTGGTGGAAAAAGTAGTGGGCGTGCATGGTTTTTACGTATGGAGGTGGATATTAGTGAATAGTAGTTGACAATAATAGTTTTGTGTCTTTACAAAATGGGCAACATTTTATTGTGATAGATGTAGTTGGTTGTTTTTAGCACAACTGGTGAGGACAAAACACAAATATTTTGAGGAGGATACTAAATCATATAAGACAATATGATCATGACCGCTGGGTCACCCAAATGGGATCCCAGCTATTTATAGTACCGATCTAATAAATCACGATTTTTAGTATTAAAATAAAATTGATTACATTTCCAGAATACAAAACAAAGTTTGGACAAGTTAAGCTAGATAAAGAACAATCAATTTATACTTGCTATAAATGATTACGTTTAATTAAAATTTAATAATAAATGTTCAATTGATATTTCATAATAAATGTTTCTTTAATTAATCAAATAAATATATTTTTGTTGATACATAATAAAATTATTTGATATTAACCATATCAGTAAGCATTAATGGTGGTTGTGATGGTGGGGAGTGGTGAGGATAATGGTGGTAGGTATTGGTGAGACTGGTGGAGTGGTGACGATAATGTGGTGGTGGAAGAAGTAGTGATAGTAGGGTGAGAAAATGGGTCCTAAGATAGGTAAATTAAGCACTAAAGGTGGTTTTGATGGTGGTGGATCGGCGATCGGGATAATGGCGGTGGGTATTGGTGAAACTGGTGGAGTGGTGACGATAATGTGGTGGTGGAAGTAGTAGTAGTAATGGTAGTAGGGTGAAAAAGGTGTCCTTCACCCTTGGTTGATTTTTCTTTGTTTTGTTTTAATTTGATTTTAGTTTTCAAATTACTTTTTTTTTTATTTTTTAAAATTAAAACAATTTTAAAGGCCAAATTTTTTCAAAAAAGAAGATGTGATTTTAAAATTTGCCGAGTAGGGGGCAGGAAGAAAAATGAAACCTATAAAAAAAATTGACCAAACACAAGGCTACACATGAATTAATTGTAATCGGTTCAGTTTCTCACATCTCTCTTTATTCCCCTTTTTTGTCATGGTTTCTGTTTTTGTCATTGTTTTTCCCATACTTCATCAGATTATGCAACGCTACGCGTGATTTAATTGTAATTGTTTCAGTTTCTCACATCTCTCTTTATTCCCTTTTTTTGTCATGATTTCTGTTTTTGTCATTTCTCCCCAACTTCATGTAATTATGCATGCTTGAGAAATAATTCATGATAATAGGTGAAGAGAAAAGAAAAGAAATGGATCAAGAATTAAATACTATTATAAAATTTAGGAAAATGAATAAACACAAATCTATGTAAATTGGGAACCCAACAATTTATATCAAAGAGAAAAATTAAATTCTAATGCTAACAGATTTTGCAAGATTAATCTAATTGATTTTAAAGTAATTTTAGGTGTTTTTATTTTTGTTACAAGTTTGGTGAATGACCTTTGATGATATTTTTTGAAGTAGTGAACGAAGTAATGTTCTAACTACTACCCTAGGATTTGCTCTAACAATTAACTATGTTTATCCCAAAAGGTTGTATGACTTACATACACAATATTAAAAGATTCGAGGATAAGGACATGTTTATTAACCAACTCCTCAAAACGTTTAGACATAGATCGATCGGTTCAATTCTTCTCAGACAACTACGACATGTATGAATAGATGAATACATTTGAAACACATATCCCTGCCCGTGCCGGTACGGCACGGGTTGAGACCTAGTTCTACTACACAGTACATGAGAAAATTATAAATATTTGGTGGAAGATAGATTATGACTAAGCAAAGAATTTTCACGTGTACTGCGATCCTCATTTCTCAACTGGAACTCTCCACTCAAACTTGACTTTCACATGCATTAAGAGAAGAATATTTCTAAACTAATTATTGTGTTAACAAGCAAGGGCGTCCGACAATTAATACAAAGTTCGAGTGATCGAATTCTATGATTTTTGCCTAACAATCTGAACTAACTATTGGTGTCAGTTCCATGACCTCTCAAAATGTATCATACTAACAAAACTAGTTTGCTGACTTCCTCACCGTATAAGTCCCTTCTCTGACATCCTATGGTATCAAGAAAAACTCAAAAAGAATTCAGAATGTGTTAATGGCAACAATAAGTAAGGAATTATGCAACCAACCTGAATTCAGTCTGGCATAAAGTACTCTCCCAGCGACAGAATTAGCAACCGCGTCATAGTGGGTAGTATTTATCATAAATATTCAAACCATAGAGTTTTTCTACAAGTAACTCTTGAAACTTAAAGTTGTTATCGGCGACCGGATACTACAATCTCTAAAATGAGCACCGTTAAGTGATTCTTAAAAGTACTCCGTAATATAAATTTAATTGAAGTATTTCCTATCTTGAATTGGTTTTACTATCTTGGTTTTGATGTATGGCCACCATATATCTTCCACAACGGATTTTACAAGACAACAAGCTTGTAATCCATTTTTATCATCAAAGGTGGCGACCACAACTTATAAAACACTACGGAAAAAATAGCGATTAACTACACCAGATAACAGTTGTCATACGATATACGACAACTCATATCTATGGGTTGCACAAGGGGGTTGTAGAAAGTCCTCAATTCTTTACAACTCGTCAATAACAGTTGTAAACACGATTGTCGTTCCAATGTATACCACTCCGCCAACTGTTGTGTATACACCCTTCTCCACTCCTACTTTAGTTGTATAACATACTCAACTCTTACTCAACTCTTTTTTCACAACCATAGGTTTGTGTAGCAGAAAAAGATATCACAACTATTGTTTGTGTAGTATAATTTCATTTTCACAACACTACTAATATGTAGCAGAAGTATATGATACAACAATTGTTTATGTAGTGTAGCTTTATTTTCACAACCCATAGATCGGTTATAGTTAGCTTGTTTCACGACCAATGCACTATGTAGAAAGAATATGCATCACTATTCTTGTTTGTGTAGTACAAGCTTATTTTCACAACAAATATTATGTGTAGCAGAAAAAGATATCACAACTATTGTTTGTGTAGTATAATTTCATTTTCACAACACTATTAATATGTAGCAGAAGTTTGTGATACAACAATTGTTTATGTAGTGTAGCTTTATTTTCACAACCCCTAGATTTGGTTATAGTTAGCTTGTTTCACGACCAATGCACTATGTAGCAAGAATATGTATCACTATTCTTGTTTATGTAGTACAAGCTTATTTTCACAACCAATAGTATGTGTAGCAGAAATATGTATCACAATTCTTGTTTGTGTACTATAATTTTATTTTGACAACACATAGTTTGGTTATAATTCAATTGTTTCACAACCAATACTCTGTGTAGTAGAAAATTGTATCACTATGCTTGTGTATGTAGTGTGAGGCTTGTTTTAGGAGTTGTGATTCATTTACATTTTATAAAAAAAATATATATAAATTTGATTCTGATTCACCGGAAAATATATAAATTGGCTTCGTTCAATTAAAATGTAACAGCATTCAAACACTTGAACCTGGTGATAACACATTCTCACAACCACCACAAAAGAACATCATTGTTTTAAACTGATAAGTGCACCAAAAAAGAACAACATTGTTTTAAGCTGATAAGAGCAACAAAAAAAGAACAACATTGTTTTATGAACACTCCCCAAACATAATAACAAGTCAGATTGCAGGCAATATGAGATCCTTGGCCCATGTGATATAAGTTCCTACAACGTCAAATACAGTCTTCAACTCGCCGCTTTGCTTGTAGAGAATGGCATCATCAACAATAGATGTAGTGACAGTTACCTTGTAAGCTGCAAAACCTATTGGATCTCCATGGCACTTCATCTTTGGATCTGTTTCGGTAATAATCGCGTCAGCAACAACCTCATTCTCATTGTACCAACTGAGCAACCTGCAATATTTACCCTTCTCTAGCACTCCCCCTGCCATTGGTCTGCCGATTGGGCTGTCATTTTCATGGTGGGGAACAGTCATGCTAGTGCTACCAACAACATTGCTAGCATTTCCAGACTGCAGGATAAACACAACAACAACATAAGAAATTGGCATAATGCCAAGAAATAAATTTGAACTGGCGATGTGCAGCTGTACAAACATATATAAACACACTGACCTTTGGACTGACGTTGTGCAAGTGTGAGGCACCATGGCAGACACAACTCGACGTCTTTTCCTATACCAACACCAAACCTGCAGTATTAGAGGCAAGTTTCATTCATCAACAACAAAACAAAAAAAAACTAAATGCATGAATGAGTACGTTCTCACCTCTAAAAGTGCAAGTCTCTCGTTCACTTCCTTCATACTGTCCCGACACTCTTTGATGATCTTCTTATAATGGGTCTTGACAGCCATTTTTGTCTTTGTCGCTCCATACCCAATTCCTCTCAGTCTCCCTGGTTTGTCGTCACCAAGAGCTTTGGAAAGAAGATCATCTTTCACAGATGATCCAACATCAGCACCATGCTCTTCTGCTGCTCTTTGAATCTTTTCCTGTAATTGTGTATATTTAACCCGACTAGTCACATTTTTGCATCATTTAAAGATACATAAACCAGAGAAAGAAACAAAGAAATAACATAAAGAAGAGTTGAGTTCTCACCAAAGCCTCCACAATACCCGGATTAGGTTCCTTTCCTTCCTTATGTTTGTGACCCGTTGTCCAAACTTCGACTCTATCAATCTCTTCTTGTGTTTTCCGTTCCTTTTGCTGTAAACAATACAATAATCCAGCTAGTTAACATATGAACAATTTGAATACAGTGAACATATAATGAACATAGGAATAAAAATACATAACATACCATCTTAGCCTCGAGTCTCACCCAACCCAGTCTACTGATAGTGTGTGGAGTGGTGTATTTCTTCCTGATTTGTTGCATCCAGAATCTTTTTGTCTGATAAAGTACGGAACGTCGTTAAATAACAAGACATCACCAAGAACAGTGAACGTGCAAGGGTTTAACGCCAAAAAAAATATTTTATTGTGATATAAACACTTACTCTGAATTCCTCCGAGCAAACATGTTTCACGAACTCTTCCCACTCATTGACAGTGCTATTCTCTGGTTTCAGTGCTGCCAGCTTCTTCTTTCTTTCTTCTTTCTCTAGCTCATCTAAGGCGAGTATCTTCCCGACTTTCCTTGACCTAGCCTCTTTAAGATAACATCCCATCTTTCCAACATAGTAATCTTTGTAAAACTCATCGACAACAAACCTTTGCTGCAAATACAAGAAAAAGAGTTAAAAGAGTTATAGAGAGAATGTGTAAATCTTCTTGATACATTATATAAGTAAAAGAGTTTGAAATTTGAAGAGTTAAGAAATTACCTGGACAACCGCCCATATGTTATCTTTGGATTCTTTAGGGACAAGTCTCCAATCCCTTTGTTTTAGTGCGATGTTTCTCCTAACCAGAACTCCCAACACACTTGCAAGCTGCACCGAAGGATCACCAATGGGCCGATCCTTATTGTTAAAGCTAACAGCTTCCTTTCCATTCTTACCATTTGTTAGCCCTAGTGCACTCATCCTTGTTGGGCCACGTGGAACGTACTTTCTTTTCGGGTTTTCCTGCAAAACCCAAGTGTTTTTGCAGTTATTAAGCAAAAGAGTTAAGGATGGAAAAACTAACATAAAGATACAAATGAAAATCTTGGACATACAGTCATACCTGAGCTTCTGTTTCATTTTTATTTCCCACGCCATGGTCCTCGTCATCGTTCTCATTTTCCTCGTCCTCATTTTCCTCATTCTCTTTTTCCACGTTCTCATTTTCCACCTCTTCATTTCCCTTATCTTCTTGTTCATCATCTTCATCTTCTTCGTCTTCGCTGTCTTGAAGATCTGAGAAAGTATCATTTACATTCCTGACTTGCATATTTGGACATGGACCTGTGTACAATCTGAGCTTTGCACATTTCTGCTTCTTAACAACTTCACTAGAGGGTGCAGCTTGAGATGCTCCTGATGTGAACTTGTTCGAGATTAACAGAAGTGAAAAAATTTAGCAGAAGTGAAAAAACTTAGCAGAAGTGAAAAAAATTAATAGAAGTGATTTTTTTTTATCAGAAGTGAAAAAGTTTAGCATGACGAAAAAACCCCTACGACGACTATTTCTAAGAGTTGTGAAAGGCCCATGAGAAAAAAATTAGTGCATCACAACTTCCATTTCAATCTCTAGTCGTCCATTGTTTTTATTTATTTATTCCTTTGTATCCTTTTCTTTTTTTTCCTTAACCTCCTCCACCCCTTCTTTTATTTTTCTTATCTTCTTTTATGTTTCTTCCAACCACGGAAAACACCTCCTCCATCTGCCGAAACACCATCAATCAAACCACCATCACTCAACATCATCAACAGATCGAGGAAACAAATCGAGTTTCTTAAATTTTTCATCAGCATGTCGTTTTTTTCTTCATCAACGGATAGAGTTTCTTAAGCTCTGTTAACATCATCAACAGATCGAGCTTGTCCATTAACAGATCCATCTTCTTAAGCTCTGTTAATACCTTCTCGATATGTTTCACGGGTCTGTAACCGATTTCTTTAAAAAAAAATTTAATTGTTTCATCTTAATTTGCATTAAATTTAGGGTTTGTTGATTGGGTTGCATTAAATTCGTTTTTCAATCATTGCATTTAATTCGTTTTGATGATTTTGTAGCATTAAATTTTGATGATTGGCTTGGATTAAATTTTTAGGGTTCCATTAAATTTTGATGATTGGCTTGGATTAAATTTTTAGGGTTGCATTTAATTTCAATCATTTCAAACAGTTGCATTAAATTTTTTTTGGGTTCTTCGAAATTGATGCATTCAATTCTGCAAATGGTTGAAATAAATTTTTTTGGGTTGTTTGATTTTTGCAGATTGAGCCAACTGTATAGGGTAGCAGGTGAAGTACAAATTTTGCTGAAAAGAAGTCTAGCTAATGGATGGTATGTATGCGCTAGTTATTTGGCTTGTTGTTTGATTTGTTCTGTGAATGATAGAGTTTTGAACCTTTAGCATCTTATATATGTTTTAATATGAGAATATTTTTCATTCACAGTGGCAAGGGAATAGAGATTCATATTGAGCTGAACAAGGATCTTGACTTGTAAAATGATGAATAAAGATTGAGTTAGTTGGCCAAGGTAAAGCCAAGTCATAACTGTCTCTACAGGGTCATGGCTTGTAGATGAATTTTTTACATTTGATGTGTATGTCTCATAATGAGATTAATTGATCTTAGTGACATCTAACCATTGGAGTTTTAATGTAGGGGGAAGTTCCATACCAGGATGCAGTAAAGAAGTTCGCAGAGTTGGCTCATGAGAAACTTGGAAATCCTTCTAAGTTTAGTTGTCCTTGTGTGGATTGTAAGAATCTTGCTGCACCACTTCCTCCTGGTACAATACATATGCACTTGCTAAAACGGGGTATGGATCCTACTTACACCGAGTGGGTTCTTCACGGGGAGAAGGTTAGCAATTTTAATAATGTTCGTGAAGAGGGAGCAACATGTCAACGTACTTTCTACCAGATGTGGACAGATGCTAATGTTGAAGGCGATGTCGAACCAGGGCAAGGGGTTTGTGAACCTAGGCAGGACGAAGGGTTGCCAAACCACGACGAAGGGTTGCTGAACGAGATTGAAGAGGCTGACTTCCCTTTATACCCTGGTTGTACTACACACACGAAGCTATCTATGACTACTGAGTTATATAGGCAGAAGACAGTAAATGGTTTATCTCGAAGGGCTTTTTACGATCTTCTCAAGACAATTGGTTCAGTGTTGCCCCCAGGTCATTGTCTTCCTAAATCAACTTATGAAGTAAAGAAGTTGCCGAAAGCTTTCCAGCTCACTTATGAGAAAATACATGCATGTCAGAAAGATTGTTGTTTGTTTAGAAATGATTTGAAAGACGCAGATGAATGTCCTAAATATCACTATTCTAGGTGGAAGGAAGACACATCTAACATGGACGATGTTGACATGATAGACGAGCCCAAAAAGAAGATACCGGTGAAGGTGCTTAGATACTTCCCCATTGTGCCGAGATTAAGGAGATTGTATAAATCAGCAGAGCTAGCTCAGCAGTTGATATGACATGCGAATCATAAGATTAAAGATGGGAAGATGCGTCATCCAACGGATTCTTTGGCTTGGAAGCACATAGACACAAAGTTCCCCGAGTTTTCTTCAGAACCGCGTAATTTGCGTCTTGGGATTGTTGCTGATGGATTTAATCCTTTTGGCGATCTTTTCGCATCCCACAGTTGTTGGCCGGTGTTGCTTGTGTTATATAATCTCCCCCCTCAGCTGTGTATGCAAGGCGACAATATTATTTTAAGCTTGCTGATTCCAGGAAAGAAACAACCAGGTAGAGACATCGATATATATTTGCAACCACTGATTGATGATCTGATTAAGTTGTGGAATGACGGGGTCGAGGTTTATGATTCGTATAGTAAGACAATGTTCAACTTGAAGGCATTATTGATGTGGACGATAAATGATTTTCCTGCTTATGGTAACCTATCTGGATGTACGTATAAAGGGAAGGCAGCCTGCCCTATTTGTGTTGATAATACTCTTTCAAACTATTTGTCGTTTAGTCGTAAAACTATTTACATGAATCATAGGAGATTTCTACCTCATAATCATTCTCTTCGATCGAGTAAGAAGAAAGCATGTTTCAATGGAGAGATTGAGAGGAAGGAAAAGCCACCTACTATGTCTGGTGCAGAGGCTTTTCAACGTCAGAGCAGTATTGTGAATGACTTTGGAAAAACGAAGTAGAACGAGACGGAGAAAAGGAAAGATAAAGAGTTAAAGAAGAAGAAGAAGAAGAAAGAGGGTCAGAGCAGAGCAGCAGGTGCAAATGACGGTAACTCTAAGTGTGGGAAGCAGAAAAGGGCAGTTGCTACTGATGCCGATACGAGTGTTGCTGCTGGTTCTCGTGCACAGGATCATGACCATCCGATATTCAATAAACGGTAGATATTTTTCGACTTGCCTTACTGGAAGGTAAATTCTAACCTCAAATTATCTTCTTTTCACTCTGAAATTCCTATCTTCATTGTAAGTCTCGGTGCTAGGTTCCTAATATCCATATCATGATGTTGTTTCCCTGTTATGGAACGTACGACCAAGTGACTTGTATGCTCATACTTTTATGTTATGTTTCTTCCTTGCTAGGTTTTGTTACTACGTCATAATATTGATGTTATGCATACGGAAAAAAAAACGTCTGTGAGAGTCTCCTTAGTACTATATTGAATATAAAGAACAAAACAAAAGATGGCTTAAACTCCCGTAATGATCTGAAAAGTATGGGAATCAGAGAAGACTTGCATCCAAAAATCATAGATGGCAAAACATGGCTTGAACCAGGACCATATAACTTAGGCGGCAAGGGAAAGGGTATATTTTATAATAGGATGAGAAATTTGAAAGTTCCATATGGGTATAGTTCTGATCTTAGGAGGCATTTCTGGAAGGATGGTTGCTTGGGTGTCCTTAAGGCTCATGATTACCATGTTCTTATGCAAAAAATATTACCTGTAGCTTTGAAGGGACTTTTACCTGATGGGCCAAGTACTGCGATTAACCGGTTATGTTCTTATTTTAACGAAATATGCCAAAGGGTTGTTGATCTGACTAGATTATTAGAACTTGAAGAAGAAATTGTTTTGACTTTGTGTATGTTGGAGATGTACTTCCCTCCATCATTTTTTGATGTGATGATACACTTGACAATTCACCTAGCTCGAGAAGTGCGTTTATGTGGACCCGTACAATATCGTAGGATGTATCCATTTGTAAGGTATTACTTGTTTTATTATTATTAAAAAATTTGTTAATGTAAATGGGAGTTTGGTGATAGTAATTAAAGGTTTGGTCTATCGCAGGTATATGAAGATATTCAAAGAATACGTAAAAAATTATGCACAACCTGAAGCATGTATAGCAGAGTGTTACTTGGAAATGAAGTGCGTCAGGTATTTAGATGTTCATGCAGACAAAGCATATGAAGGAGAAGTAAATCAAAGCCGTAATGAAAACATTCAACATGATTCCACACCGGCAGGGCGTCCTCTTTCTAAAGGTGTTCAAGTGTATATTGGTAGTGATATGCTAAAGATCGCTCATAGATATGTGCTTTTTAACACAGCAGCAATTGACCCATATAGAACGTAAGTATGACGTTATATGTTCATTTGAAATTGTTATTAGTTAATACCCTTACGGGTCTTTTTCATATTAGTTTTTTTCTTATTAGAATGCGCATGGATGAGTTAAGATCCTCCCATACTGACAGTGAAGACCAACTCCTTTCCATACACTCAGACACATTTGCAGATTGGATACGGCAAAAGGTACGTGCACCACCACTTGGTCATTTGTTATATGTTATATGTCATTTGTTATATGTTTGATTCATTTTCCCTGAGTAATACCTCCTTTTTGCATAGAGCTTGCACCCATTATTGTGGTCATTGTGTTTTGCTAACTAGATTATATTTATAGGTTGAAATGCAAATTAATCGAGGCATATCTGTATCAAGTACAGTACAGTGGTTGGAATATGGTCCTTTAGAAAAATGTGTCTCATATAAAGGCTTGCAAATAAATGGGTCAAGGTTTATCACGAAGGATATTCTAAGAGTCACACAAAACAATGGTGTTTTAATTGAGTCAAAATCTTTAGTTGCAGCATCACAAATAAGTAGTGGTTTTTATGGTGTTTTAGAACAAATTCTTGTGTTGGACTACCAGCATATGTTTCAAATTCCCATATTCAAATGTGACTGGGCTCACACCTATTTTGGTGTCAAGCAAGAAAAAGGCTTTACATTAGTCAACTTACGTCAGTATAAGAACCAATATCAGAATGATCCATTCATTTTAGCGTCACAAGCCCGACAAGTTTTCTATTATCGAGAGTCATATTCGTCTAATTGGTTTGTGATGTTGAAACCACCACCTAGGGGTTTCCATGAATTAGAGCAATACAATGAACATGAAGACACAATATGCCTACCGGTGGATCCTTCAACTCTTGACTTACAAATGGATGACAAGCCCGAGACTTATGCAAGAACTGATGCTGAACCTATCTTAGTGGTTCCCGAAAAGAAGAAGAATAAGAATAAGAAAAAGAAGTGTCACTAATGGTGGGTTTAATTACTCTTTTCATTTCCACTGATGCGCCGAACCTATTTTGCTTCAGATTGTAATTTTTCTTTTAAAATGACATTCTATTTATTTATCTTTAATTATGACTTGCAACATTGTTGGTATGATATGCTATCTGTTTCTCTTGAGATGAACCCCCCTTTTTAACTCTGCCACTGAAATAATATATCATTTCATTGTCGGTCTCAAGCCCGGATAAAGGAGGAGAGAAAAGGTGATTTATTGAGTTCTAAATACAGATTTTATGAAGTAATGTGCAGAAATTGGTTACTTGAATCATGCAATGGTAACCAATTTCTTGCTTTTTTTTTGCAGTTATGCAGTTGTATTTTTTTTTGCAGTCAATACTTTGAGCATTTGCAGCTTCTTCAGAACTGGTGTTTGCTTCACCAAAACTTGCATGAATTTGGTACTGTGAGTGTTGATTGAAATGTGATTGCAGACCTTGTATAATTCAGATAATGCCTTGTATGTTTCAGGCAAAGTGATGCATTTGCTGCTCTCTTTTTTGCAAGGTTGAGTTGAAATTTTTTATACATATAAAAGTAAGTGTAAAATATAATCACACATGTAAATGTGGAAGAATGGTTTGAGTCTTAGACTTGGACAGAGGAGGCTCAGGTTCGACTTTCACCTGAGCTTCATTTTTTTCAAAGTTATTTTTATTTTACAACTCTTATAAAGGTTGCAGAAGATCTTTTTATCATCTTCTTATATATTCAATCTCCCCATCAACGATTCTCCTCTACTTATCTTCCTTTCCTCATTTTTTTCCTTCATCCATCTCCCGCAGAACCTCCTCCTTCATCTCCTGAACCACGAAACTTTAAAACCCCATCAATAAATCGAGCTTAAGATTTATTCACCACCAAACTTCATCTCCTCGATCTGTTAAAGAAAAGAAGGTTCATTTATTTACACCCATCAATAGATCGAGCTTAAGATTTCTTCACCACCAACACCCATCAATAGATCGAGCTTAAGATTTATTCACCACCAACACCTTCTCGATCTCTTAAGGAAAAGAAGGTTACACAAGTCTGATTCTATAACCCATTTTAGGGTTTTATTATTTGTTTGATTTCCCGTTATGTTTAAGTACTAGTATACTGAGAATGATGATACAATTCTAGTCCTTGCTAATTTTTTGATTTCCCATTCTGTGTAAATTAGGCAACACTGAATTAGGATTTTAAGTGAATTAGTGTAGATTTCAGAAATTTCTTCAATTAGGCTTTAAAAACTCTAAATTAGTTATGGGTGGAGGTGTGAAAGACTCTCCAAGCAGCAGTAGTAGCAACAACAACAGCAACAGTAACATGAGAATGAAAAAAATCCTAAGTGAGTGTGTTATCTGTGAACAAAGGAATCATGAGACAAAAGTGTGTCCTTGGCTCTATTCTAGGTGCAAGCATGTTCCTTGTAATGGTGTGAGAGCATTTCTACAATCTAAAAAAACTGAAACCTATGGAAATATGTTTTTCAAGTGCACCATACCTACTTGTACCTACTTTGAATGGTTTGATGATGCTTCTGACCCTTGCAAAGCCAATTTGTTGTTGCTTCCATCATAGAAAAGCTGTCAAGCTTGTGGAGAAGATAATCACTCTTATAAAAATTGTCCACTGCACAATTGGTTGTGCTTCTCTTCAACTTGCAATTACAAACTCAACCTGAAAATATGCAACAATCAACACAATAAGCACATAGCTTACCTTATATGTGAACAATGTGGAGATTTTACATGGGCTTCAGATGCTATCTTCATTGCTGCAAAAGAAAAAGTTAGAGTTTCTACAAATCAAATGACTGATCTAGTTACAAATATACAGAAATGTATTCATATGTAATAACATTTCATTTTATGTGTAAGACCTGGATTTCCTTTGTATGGCTTATAATATTGTTGCTCTTGAGATGATATGCTTTTTGTTTCTCTTGAGATGAACCCCTCCTTTTTAACTCCGCCATTGAAATGATATCTTATTTCGTTGCCGGTCTCAAGCCCGGATAAAGGAGGAGAGAAAAGGGGATTTACTGAGTTGGTCCTAATTCTGCACTTGGCGAGAAAAACAGGTAACACATTCATATGAACTCTGAAACTTTGAGCATTTGCAGCTTCTTCATGACTGGTGTTTGCTGCACCAAAACTTGCATAGATATACACCTCCACTTGTTTCATTCATTTAGATTTTGAGATATAGAATCTGGTACTCTGTGTGTTGATTAAAATGTGATTGCAGGCCTTGTATAATTCAGAGAATGCCTTGTATGTTTCAGGCAGAATGGCGCATTTGATGTCCTTTTTTTTAAGGCTCGGTTGAAATTTTTTGTCAATATAGATGTACTTGTACAATATGATCACACATGTAAATCTGGAAGGGTGGTTGGAATCCTAGTCTTAGGCCGAAGAGGTTCAAGTTTGATTCACCGCAGCCTCTTTTTTTTTCAAAGCCAATTTTTTTCATTTTACAACCTTTGTAAAGGTTGTCAATATTGATCAGAAAAAAAGCACAAATATACCAGTATTGAGAAGCTGGAATGATGGTTGATGACTTGAGTTAACATACAATAGGCTTGGGTTCGAATCTCTCAAAGAACATTTTTTAAAATCAAAATTTTTGTAATCTTCAACGACCCTTATGGGTGTTGTTATAAACTTATTCACTACCTTTAAGATGTGAGTTGTAAAATCTAAATGTGGTCACTTCTCTCTGCAACCCTTTTTATACAAAAAGTTGTGGTTTTAATTCTCGTCACTACTCTTTGGACCTCTTAGGTTCTAAGAGTTGGACGGTTTTTACTTTGACAACTGTTTCAGTAGAAAAGGTTGTAAAACATGATATCTTTTACAACTTTAAAATTACGAGTTGTCAATCTACAATTGTAGATTACTGTTTTTCTCGTAGTGAAACCTCACTAAAAATGTATTATCAAATGAGTACCTGGCACATGCAATTCAATGCAAAGTCATTGATCACAACAACTCCGTAGTTTTAACTAGGTAGCTATTCTCTTGCATGCCATTGAATTCCAGAAAGCACGATGTAACCAAGCCAATAACTGGAGTAATTAGCTAACTTAATATCTTTTACTGAATCAAATGATGCTCGCAAAATGCATCTAAACACACATTTCAAGTGTAGTTTAGGAAAGAAAAATTCAAATGCTTCTTCTCTAATTTACAAATATAGAAAAATACAAAATCAATCACTTTCAAAACATCAAAATTATACAGTTAAATCAATAATCTCTACAAACATCATGAAACTAGTAAACCATGAAAAATACAAATTACATATAAAGATGCATTCTTACTTGTTTATAGATTATGAAACCAAATTGACCACTAAATCTATTCCGATGAAATTTGTGAATCAAAGTCAGTAACCCTAGGTCAAGGAGTAGTGAAACAACATATGCAAATTAAAAAATTATTGGAGATTAGAAATTGATTTTTATAACATTAATGTAATCCTTGAACTTGGGAGCCTTCAAAGTCTAATGATCTTCTATAATTGTTGCACTGGATGATAGCCTTCTCGTTGCATAATGTTATTTTATAAATCTGGCACTATATCCTGAGATTGTAATATCCGATATTTTTATTTACCTTTTCGGTTCAGGTTATATCCGACTTAGCTAACCATGTGGTTTAGTTTGTTGTTTTCAATGCCTTAGTCTAATGGGTTGTTTGAACTAGAAAAGCTACAAATTAGGGTGGAAATAGAGTCACCTTATTTTAATAAATAAATAAAAATTAAGGGAAATGAAAATATAAATAAAATAATATATATGATGTATTATTATTACTAGAGTGTTATTAATGTTGGCATTAGTGTACAGTTTGAAAAAGGGGGGGTCTAACAACCACACCCAATATTTCGCTTAGCAATCTGTATGGACAAACTCCAATATACATTCTAGAGAATCAACTAGACATTCAGACTCAATCTATATAAAAAGTATATCAAAGAGTTTATATCTCAATCTCTCGATTTGATATATACTCAAGCAAATAGAAATTTGCGAGTCTTTATCAAATACTAGAGAGATAACTTGGATGGTACCAAAGATCAATATCCAAGTGTCAATCAATTTAAATAAACAACCAAAAGGTCGGATATTCTAATTGATTGAACAACGCACAACCTGTGATATTTCAATTATATAACAAAATATAACGCGGAAAAGAAATAACACAGACACCAGAATTTTGTGAACGAGGAAACCGCAAATGCAGAAAAACCCCGGGACCTAGTCCAGTTTGAACACACACTGTATTAAGCCACTACAGACACCAGCCTACTCCAAATTAACTTCGGTCTGGACTGTAGTTGAACCCCAATCAATCTCACATTGATCCAAGGTACAGTTATGCTCTTACGTCTCTGATCCCAGCAGGATGCTATGTATTTGATTCTCTTAGCTGATCTCACCCACAACTAAGAGTTGCTACGACCCAAAGTCGAAGACTTTAATAAACAAATCTGTATCACACAGAAAAGTCTACGGTAATAGATAAATCCGTCTCCCACGAATATACCTACGAGTTTTGTTCCGTCTTTTGATAAATCAAGGTGAACAGGAACCAATTGATAACCCAGACTTATATTCCCGAAGAACAACCTAGTATTATCAATCACCTCACAATAATCTTAATCGACGCAGCGAAAAAAGATATTGCGGAATCACAAACGATGATACGAAGTGTTTGTGATTTCTTTTATATCTTGCCTATCGGAGATATCAATCTCAAGCCAATTATTATAATTGTACTCGTACGATAGAAACAACAAGATCAGATCATACAACTACAAGAAAGTAGTGTCGGTCTGGCTTCACAATCCCAATGAAATCTTTAAGTCGTTAACCTGGTTTAGAAGAAGAAACCAAAGGTTAAAGGAGAATCGACTCTAGATTAGCACAACTAGTATCACACAGAAGGTGTGGGGATTAGGTTTCCCAGTTGCTAGAGTTCTCCCTTATATAGTCTTTCAAATCAAGGTTTGCAATCAATGTTAGCTTGGTAACAAAGCATTCAATATTCACCGTTAGATGAAAACCTGATTAGATTCAAGCTAATATCTTTCAACCGTTAGATCGAAAACTAGCTTGTTACACACAAATGAAAAGCACGTTTCTAGGCTTGTGTAACCGTACCCAATTTTGTACATTTGTTGGTTCAACAATAGTCAACCAAATGGGTAACCATATGATCACTTTCATATCAACCATATTCTTCTTCACCATAACTAGTTCAAGTGACTCAAATGAACTAGTTAGAGAGTTGTTCAATTTCAAGGAAAACTTATGTAACTACACAAGACACAATTGAAGCAAAAACGATTTGATTCACTCGAATCGGTTCATGAACTATATAGCCACGATTTGCAATTTTCATTCCTTAGTTTATATAAGAATAAGTTCACAAACATCGTTTTAGATATAACCTACTCAAGTTCGCGGACTGGGTTCGCGGACTTAAGTTCCCGGACGGAGTTCACAAATTCCAGCAGAATTTCTCGGGTCGAGAACTTCCGCCAGTTCGCGGACTTGGCTCACGCCACTATTCCGGTTCTCTTGATCAACAAAGTTCGCAAACTTCGGTTCAAGGGATAAAGACTTATACATATATGTGTTTCCACAATAATGCTTATATCCTCCAATGGTTATATAATCTAAACTCTCATTTCAATCATTAAACATTCTTAGAGGACGTTGATATTCTATAGTTGTTATTCACAAACTATTTTTCGTCAAAGTAAGCAATTTTCAAAGTGATTGAAACTTGTCATGACTTTCGTCACTAGGTAAAAATGAACTTGGCTAAAGCGAATGCTTACCAACACATATTTAGAGAAATAGATAGGCGAGATAAACTCGGCTCGAAATAGCAAATGTGTATAACCTAAGTCTATATAGCAAAACGACTTTTGTCTCAAGATAGGAGATAAATAGACTTTTGAGTGATAGATAAGTTCAAGTCTCCACATATCTTTTAGTCGATGAAGATCCACGAGTTCCTTGAGTAGTCTTTCGTCTTGTATGGTGATTTCCATGGAGTTATTGAGCTCAACTACACTTTTTATCCTAGTCCTAGACCTTAGCTATAGTAAACTAGAAATCAAGACATATAGTTTTGATCACTAACATTGACAAACATGCTTGAGATAGCAACGCATGCGAGTTCGACCGAGAAATGCTCTAACAATCTCCCCCTTTGTCAATTTTAGTGACAAAATTATCAATACATATGAAATACAAAAAACAAATAAATTAACTTTTGTACCTCCTATTCCTAATGTCTAATCTTCAACATTACTCGAAATCTTCGTCACTTTCAAGTACTCCAATGATCCCAAAGGTTGTAAGTTCAACATCATCTTTGTTGAAAATCCGTAGCTATAACAACGAGAAAATAAGAGTTCTCAATCATTGTTATACAGTTTCATAGTATCATTACACAACGTCAAAGTTCAATTGTATCACAACTTCAACAACAATACTATGGTGATATGTATCACTCCCCCTTAGTCAATATTCCATCTCACATGGAAACCACTCCCCCCTTACATAATGATCCGAAAACCATATGTATTTGTAGTGTGAACTACATATTAATTCTCCCCCTTTTTGTCAATAAAATTGGCAAAGGTACAAGAACGGGATCCTAATGAAATTTCCGAAAGAGACGTTTCATGACCAAAAGAAAGAAACACATATCATCTTATTTAGATGCAATCATAAAGCCAAAGCTAAATGCATTCATCAAGGAGTTTATAAAGATAAAAGATAACCCCTATAATATTCCACAGTCGCACTCTCCACAAAGATTTGGAAATTAAACACAAGTTCAATTAAGAACTCTCCCACATAATATGTCATTCCCGAAAGAACAACAAGAGCGACCTTAATTTCGAAAGAAAAGAAAGATTTCTTTGGACATAACAAATCACATACAAGTATGAATTCGAATCCAAAATACTCAATTAAATTAACCACAAGAGAACCCATGATTAATTTAATCGAAAAATGCTCAACATAAGTGAACTTATGGAGACTCAAAAATATACAATTAGATTAATCACAAGAGAACCCATAATTAATGTAATTGAAATACACAACCAAACTAATCACAAAAGTACTCAATTTAATTGGTCATGCTAATATAAGAAAAATTATGGAGCAACAACTAAATAACCAAATAAGATGATTAATTCAGACTTCTTACATTTCAACAAACGAGTCTCTGATCTAAAGATTCACATAAACAAACTAAGATGGAATATCAAGAAAACATGGAATGCTGTTAACCCAGGTACTTCTAAGTCTTCTCTTGATAATGCTTCTTCAATTAAATCAGGTAGTTTGCTTAATACCGATAAGAAAAAAGAAGAAGTGAATAATGATGAGAAGCATGCTCATCTTATTATGCCCTGACATGTTCATGATTGCATCCTTTTTTATGATGATTTGTTATGCTCATGATTCTCAGGATTTTCATCTTGAGAAAAACTGTCAGGATTGTACTGCATTCGATGTTACTTATTCCGTTTGCTCCTCAACATCTCTTTCTCTTTGGGCTTATTTGGTCTTTCATAAGCCTGTCTCTCTAGTACACGCACCAACCCTCACGAACGTCTTGTTTCCTAGGGTTTGATGGAATCCCTTATTTTTATAAAGTGTTCTAGAAGTGCAAAAAGATTTTCTAAAGTCTTTTCAGTACACAATGGAGGGAAGCAACAAGTTTGATGATGTTTAGCTTTGTCCTATTAATATCTCGTGCTTTCATGCTCTTGATCATGAAAACGAAGACAAACTGCCAGTTCACATTTCTTCACAACTGGTAGGAAATCTTCTTGAAGACTTTAAGGTCGTACGCGAACAGCTTGGTATCGCAACACGGAACCTTGATTACCTAAAAGGCGAACTAAGGAGGGCAACTGAAGAACTCTTTTATGTTCAATCCCTGGTTGCAGACAAGATTTAGTTTGATCGTCTTTGTTTTGGTGTATATGCCTAGGATGTCTTCTTTTTGGATTAGTTGGAAGAATAAATAGTGCTTTGAATAGCGATGATTGTGACTACACATAGCTATTTTTGTTTTCATCTTCTTATGTTATTTTTTAGGTTTATTGGTATTAAATTCTAAAAATATTTGGAGGATGATGTTTATTGCAGTATTTTAATGGTTTGTGATATTGCAATATTTTTATGGGATATGTATTGTTTACGTCTGTGAACTTGAAGGTCCCATATTGCAGTCAAAAGTAAAGTCGTTCATGAATCGGTATTCGTATTGATGAAAGGACGAATGGATTTTTGACATATACAAAAGTTATGCCTATGCAATCATGTATTTGGTGGAAAATAGGATAAAATCTTTTGTTCAACAAGGATAAAGTCTTTTATGTCGTTATGATGGAAAATATAACAGATCCTTGTATGTTATCCACGGTATTGATCTTCATTGATCCATTTTATTATGTTTTACCGTGAAGGCTCCATTGTGTGTCTTATGTTGAGCACCTTACAACTAAGTCGATTTACCTTGGCTTTGTTGGTTGTTCCATAAGATGCTATACGTCGAGCATTAGGAACTAAATTAATCAAATAATTTGGTTATTTAGTTAGTACTCCATAAGTCTTCTTTCTTATGTTGAGTACATGTATGGTTAAGGTCATATAATATGATGAACTTAGTCGGGGTTCCATAAGTTCTTTTATGTTGAGCCCAAAATAATTGAATTGATTACTTCGGTGATTAGTTTGGTTGTTTGTATTCCAATTAGATTAATTATAGGTTCTCTTGTAATTAATCTAGTTGAATTTTCATATATTCCACAAGTTCTTGTGTTGAGTATATGAAAGGTTACACTATCATGTTCTTTGGTTAATGTAGTCATATATTCCGTAAGGTTTTCCTTATATTGAGTATTTGAACGGTTAAGTTAGTCATCTCCATATGATTGACTTAGTCGTAGCTCCGTGAGTTTACTTATGTTGAGCACTTTCAATTAAATTGATCACTTTTGTGGTTTGATTTAGTTGCGTATTCCAATTGAATTAATCATGGGTTTTCTTGCGGTTATTTTGGTTGAGATTTGGATATAGAAAATCATTCCTATGGTTTTTGGTGTCCAATAAAAAATCCTTCTTTTCTTTCGAAATTAAGGTCGCTCTTGTTGTTCTCTCGGGAATGACATCAAATGGGGGAGAGTTCTTTTGAACTTGTGCTTAATGGTAATATCTTGCGGGGAGTACGGCTGTGGAATTTTATAGGGGTTATCTTGTATCTTAAAACTCCTTGATGAATGTTGTTAGCTTTGGATATTAGATTGTATCTAAATTAAGTTGGTATGTATTTTTTTCTTTTGGTCATGAAATGTCTCTTGTGGAAATTTCATTATGATCCCATTCTTGTACTTTTGACAATTTTATTGACAAAAAGGGGGAGAAATATTGCAGTTCACACTACAAATACATATGGTTTTCGGATCATTGTGTAAGGGGGAGTGGTTTCCATGATAGAAATGGAGTATTGACTAAGTAGGAGTGATACATATCACCGTAGTATTATTGTTAAAGTTGTGATACAATTGGACTTTGATGTTATACAATAATACTATGAAACTGTATAATAATGATCGAGAATCTCGATTTCTCTCATTGTTATAGCTATGGATCTTCAAAAACGATGGTGCTAAACTTACAACCTTTGGGATCATTGGAGTACTTGGAAGGACGAAGATTTCAAGGAACGTTGAATATTAGACTATGGAAGAGCCACTAAAGTTTATCTTTTTTGTATTCCATATGTACTAATAGTTTTGTCACTAAAATTGACAAAGGGGGAGATTTTAGAGCATAGCTCGGTCAACCTCGCATGCGTTTCTATCTCAAGCATGTTTGTCAATGTTAGTGATCAAAACTATAAGTCTTGATTTTTAGCCTACATAGCTAAGTCTCGGACTAGGATAGAAAAATATAGTTGAGCTCAAGGACTTCATGGCGATTCATTATACAACGACGAAGATCTATACAAGGAACCGTGGAACTTCATCAACAAAAAGGTATGTGGAGACTTGAACTTATCTATCACTCAAAAGTGTATCTCTTCTATCTTCTACTTCTTATGAGACAAAAGTCGTATGCTATATAGACTAGATCATACACATTTGACATTTCAAGCTGAGCATTCATTGCTTATCTTTTATCTCGAAATCGTGTATCGGTAAAGCGTTTCGCTTTGATCAAGTTTATCTTCACCTAGTGATGAAAGTCATGAAAAGTTTCAATCACTTTGAGAATTGCTCTGACGTGAATCGGTCTGTGAATAACGGCTACATAGCGTCCTCTGAGAATGTCTCAATTATTGAAATGAGAGTTTAGATTACATAACCATGTATTCCTTGAACCGAAGTTTTCGAACTTTGTTGATCAAGAGAAATCGGGAGGATTGTGGAATTGGCTTGCCAAGTACGCGAACTGTCGGAAGTTCTCGACCGAGAATTTCTGCTGGATTTTCCAAAACTCGTTTGTGTGCTAAGTCCGCGAACTCAGTCTGCGAACCCAGTCCGCGAACTGGTGGAAGTTCTCTTTCCGAGAATTTCTGCCGAGTTTGGAAAACTCAACCGGTTAACTTAAGTCCGCGAACTTGTTTGTGAACTTAAGAGGTTATGATATAAAGATGTGCTTTGAACATAAAACATTAAATTACTAAGGAATGCTTTATGCAAACCATGGATATAATGTTCATGAGCCTATTCAATCGAATCGAATCATCTTTGTTTCAATTGTGTCTTGTGTAGTTACATAAGATCTCATAGCAATTTAACAACTCTTTAACTAGTTCATTTGAGTCAATTGAACTAGTTATGGTGAAGAAGAACAAGGTTAATATGAAATGCTCATATGGTTAACCTTTTGGGTTACTATGTTGAACCAACATACAGTATACGTTTGGGCATTGTTTTCACGAACCCAGTAAACGTCTACTCAAGTGTGTGTGTGACAAGCTAAGTTTTCGATCTAACGGTTGAGAAATATCAGCTTGAATCTAAATTAGGTTTTCATCTAACGGTGAATAAGGATTGCTTTGTAACTAAGGCAAAACCATGATTTGAAGGCTATATAAAGGAGACATCTAGCATTGTGCAAAACTAATCCCTACACGTCTGTGTGCTACTAGTGCTCCCGCTAGAATCGATTTCCATTAACCTTTGATTTTCTTCTCTAAAATCAGGTTAACGACTTAAAGACTTCATTGGGATTGTGAAGCCAGACCGATACTACTTTATCGTAGTTGTGTGATTTGATCTTGCATCTTCTATCGTACGAGTACAATCGATTGATTGGTTTGAGATCGTGAGAGTTCTCCGATAGGAAAGATAAAGAAGTCACAAATATCTTCATCTCACTGTTTGTGATTCCTAGACAATCTGCTTGTGTAGTCAGGAAGGATTGTAGAGAGGTGATTTATTAATCTAGGCTGTTCTTCAGGAATATAAGACCGGATTATCAATTGGTTCTTGTTCACCTTGATTTTATATCAAAAGACGGAACAAAACCTAGGGTTTATCTGTGGGAGACAGATTTATCCTTTGATAGACTTTTCTGTGTGAGACAGATCTGTTTATTATCAAGTCTGTGATTTTGGGTTACAGCAACTCTTGGTTGTGGGTGAGATCAGCTAATGGAATCAAGTGCGCAGTATCCTACTGGGATCAGAGGCGTAGGAGTACAATTGTACCTTGGATCGGTGGGAGACTGATTGGGGTTCAACTGTAGTTCAGTCTGAAGTTAGTTTGCAGTAGGCTAGTGTCTGTAGCGGCTTAATACAATGTGTATTTAATCTGGACTAGGTCCCGGGGTTATTTGCGGTTTCCTCGTTAACAAAATTTCTGGTGTCTATGTTATCTCTTTTCCGCATTATATTTTATATAATTGAAATAATACAGGTTGTGCGTTCGTGATCATCAATTGGAAATCTAACCTTTTGTTGTTGATTGATATTGATTGATCCTTGGACATTGGTCTTTGGTACCGTCCAAGTATTCCTTGTATTTGATAAAGACTCGCTATTGTTTTTAGCTTGAGTAAAAATCAAATCAAGAGAGAGATATTAACTCCTTGAGATATTTTTATCTAGATTGAGTCTGACTGTCTAGTTGATTCGCTAGCAAAGTATTTCGGAGTTAGTCCATACATATTGATAAGCGAAATATTGGGTGGTGTTGTTAGACCCCCGCTTTTTCAACATGCATCAGCATTAACCCCCGTATCCTCCTGAAGTACAAAGTATTCCTCTTCCGAGAGGATACTATTCTCCTCAATTCTCCCTGTATGACGGCAACGGTAATGCGCGTGAACATGTCTCTCGGTTTTTGGAATCATTGGGCGAGCACGAATACAATCATGTTCTCCGTTTGAAGGAGTTTTCGAAGTCACTTACCGGAAGAGCATATACAATACAACATCATTGCACCAAACAGCATATCCAACTGGGGTGACATGGTTATGGCTTTCTACAAGAAGTACTTTTTTGTGTATGAGCAAATTACATTCTCAGATTTAGGAAGGATGTTTCAATGAAACAATGAACATCCAAATGATTATGTCAAAAGGTTCAGAATTCAAGTGCTGGATTGTCACGACCCAAATGTGACCGAACATCAATTAGTGGATTCTTGCATCAATGGCATGGTTCCCATATACCGTGCCTTAATGGAGAATCTGCGATTACAGACATTCTATGAACTTCATGAGGCTGCTAAACGGTCATCCACAACAGCACCAGCATTGTTGGAAAGAACCAGGCCAGCTAAGGTTGAAGACGCACACGAAACTCGAGGAAATAGACGCCTCATCAATAAGCAATATAACACTGACCCCTCTGTGAGCATGGTAGGCGAAAGAGGAAAAAGGAAGGCTCCAGCGGCAGAACAACAATCCAAGCGCGCAACGCCAGCAATCAGGTGGCTCCACTGCGAAAGGCTGCAGCTAAGGCTCCTGCGCAGCATCAAGAAACCGGAGAAAAGACCTTAGATTTCACGTTCCCAGTCGAAGAAGTAATTGAACTCTTGGAAGCATGGATCCAAAATGACGCCATCAAGCTGCCTCTTATCAGGCGCCCGCCAACTGAAGAGGAAATGGCAAATCCTAAGTACTGCCGCTACCACAGGTTTGTCCATCACCCTACCAGTGACTGCAATAGATTAAAGTGTATCTTAAAAGAAAGGTGGAGGCAGGGGAACTTCAACTGGGCAATGAGGGAGTTCACAGAGATCCTCTTCTAGTCAGGAGTTGCATGCTCTCTGGGGAATCTGTTCACAAAACCATGCAATCCATGATGCAACATGTATGCGAAATTCTCTATTTCTCCAAGGAGCAGCGTCAAGATATATTTGCAGCCCTTAATCGCGTTGTGTAGGCAAGCGACTTTTTCCTATTGAAGAAACCACGCCAGAATCTCAAGCTCTCTCAGGAAGCGGTGCTGGAAAATGCAACTGGGGACTGCTGACCACGGTTTATCGAGCTTGATAGCACATTGATCGACGCGGCCTCTGACTTCAAAATCATTACCATCAAGACTCTGATAGATGCAAGAATTTCGAAACAGGAGGCTACCCTTTCCCCAAATGTGGTCATAAACTTGGAAGGAGAAGCAGTAGACGCATATGGCTACATCAACCTTGAAATTAAGGTGGGAGATGCTCTGACACATGGAAAATTCCACATCGTCAAAGAACTCTCAAATTACGACATGATTCTGGGGCGCTCATGGGTACGTGACAACAACGCGAAATTAGGAGTATCCCCTCTGCCGGTGTCGATGCCCGAAAGAATTTCCAACAAGCCATCCAACCCTGAAAATCACATGTTGTCGTATCAACAACTTACTAATGTAACTCAATTACATGGAGAATTCCCGTCGACGTTCGTCCGTAAATTCCGGACACAAGTAAATCTTATTGAACAATCCTTTCTCCAACCAGTCACTTCTCCTCTAGGTCAAGCATGGAGACTCGGTCCAGTTATCACCCCGAGCGTCATTAAGAGATGTGAATGGGATGCTGGGTCTTTCAAGTGCTTTGTCAAAAATTTGGAAGATGCCTCGGTCAAAGATGACGAGCTCAAAAGTCAAGTGGTTGCACAACGCTCAAATCCGTTTCAAATTGGAGATATGATAGGCAAGGAGACCACGTTTCAAGTTGGAGATGTAACAGTGAAGGTAGCCAGTCAACCTGATTTGCCTAAAGAAAGGGAAGGCGAGCCACATCTGGTGGCAGATGTTATCTTGGGTGGTTACTGCAAACTCATCAATGCCGAAAAATTGGAAAGTTTGACAAAACACTCGCGATGGCTCAAGCCCTTCAATATCTAAGACGTTGTGCTACCTTCTCCTCCAGCATTTTCCTTTTAGTATCTCCTTCAGCAATTTCCCCTTTCATGCGATATTTGTAACTTCCCTAAAAATGATTGCACTGCTTGCATTCATAATTAGGGTTTTCAACTTCAATTAAAAGCATCTTTTCTTAAAAATAAGTTTTCCTGAACCATCTTAAAGGAAAAATACCAAGTGAACCCAAACCCTCATAGAGCCATTACCCGTCAATTGAAGACCAGAAAAACCAAACCCTACAAAAAATAGCTTATTCAAAGATACTGAAGAAAGGAATATGCAAGAAAGAAGATCATCAAGAGGCGGCACGGACACCTTCCTTCAAGAACCTCTAGCCTCAACTTTCACCTGACGGTTTTTCTCTATTCCTCTCATGACGTATTGTCCAGCTTGTGGCAGCTCACACTTCTACATACTCAGGCGGTATGCCACAGACACCCTGGATAATTTGCAAGGAAAATCCAATAAAAGGTTGGTCAAATCCTAAATTGTTGCTACTGTTTTCCCATGTTTTGAGTTACTGTTGCTAACGACATGCGAGGCGTTGCTATGAAAGTAGCTAAACGGGAAGAAGATAACACGCCTATTAACATTATTGTATTTTTGCTCCCTTTCCGCTGGATTGTTATGGGGGATGAAGGAACTGGTTCTTCGCAACAAGGGGTTCTTCCGGGAGATTATATTCATTCAATCAAAGATATGAAATTATCAAAGCGGCATAAATGAAAGAATATTACTCGGTGAAGCATGGCTCCAGTCGCACGAAAAAAAACAACTGAAGTATCAAAAACATTTACAAGCTACGAAAAGATTGTTTTCTCTACGAAAGGAAATCACAAAATGGAAAACCGGTTGTCAATGACAAGCGCCTTGGTCAATGACGCCTCCATCAGAGCTTTTTCAAGCACTTTCCCCAGCACTCTCTCTGACAGCAAATATTCCATCTAGAAGCCGTTTCAGCAGCAGCTTCAACATCCCATCCAGAAGTCGTTTCAGCAGCAGCTTCAGCATCCCATCTGGAATCCTTTTCAACAACGGCTCCAACACATGCTTCCTCCACCTCCCCATCTGCCTTGACAACATCCTCAGCGGTCGCTCCGACCTCCCCAACAGCAGTTTCAACATCCACTTCAGAAGCTGCTTCAGTCTCGCAAACCACAGCCTCTTGAGAATGCTCTGGTTCGTCCACCTCAGAATCGAGGATCACGATACCATTATGGACAGGGTAATCAAACTGTCTCTCGCCCAGAAGTTTCTTGGGCTCAGTCCTTCGCCATATCAATTGAGAAGTGAATCGCTCAGCCCTGGCATTGGGATGTGGAGAAGCTTCATCATGTTGAGATTTCCCGACTTGCTGGAATGCTTCATCATGTCTCCACTTCTCCTTCATGTCCATCAAAGCCATGAAAGCCTGAGCACGCACCCGCATGATGCGTAGATCGGTGAGAGACATGCCTTGTATAATCTGGCCGGCTGCATGGAACAAAGGGTTGATTTGGTTTAATATCTCCTCATGTGAAGAAAACCTGGGTTTGTCAACTTCAAAAAATTTCTCCGAAGAGTCAGAGGTATGATCATCACCAGAAGATCCCATTGTGCACTTTAAAAAAATGGAAAACTATGAGAAGAGACACGAGACAGTACCTGTGAAGAAGATGGATGCAATTCTATGATGATTTATATGAAAGAAAGTTTCAAGATTGCATCTTATACTAAGCGGATTGGTGAAACCTAAGAAAGAAAAACTTTATTGCCAACTGATAGGTGTCTAAAAACACCTTTCTGAGTATCGATTGATTATGCTTTCTTAGCTAGTTTTCGTGTGAAACTGAATTATTAGCTTTCTTTTATATTTTATGGGAATTTTGGAGCTTATTCCCGAAAAGGACAAGAAATCATCCAATTGGCCATAAAAGAGGCAGAATTATCTAAAAGTCCTTGATATCATCTCGAAGAGCACGAAAATACGAAGCCAATGGCGAAAGAATGGAGTCAATCCGGCGTCATATGAAGAATCTGGAGGCATTTGAAGCAAGCCGAAGTTATCGAAAACTAGAAAACCTACAGAACTGTTATAGGCACCCGAGTTTCTACTCAGGGCAGCCACGAAATGTTAATTGAATGGGAGCTGCTAAAAGTTCGTGGTCTTTGGGAGATGGTAGTGCAATGGTAATCAAGTTTCAGAAGACAGAGCAGTGACTAATGATAGAGCTCGAGAACGGATCTTGGCAGAGATGGAGGTGCTGCTGGTAGTCGATGGAGTTGCGGTCTGTTGGGTCGAGTCGATGGAGTTGCAGTCTGTTGGGTCGAGTATGAGAACAAGATGAGATGGAAGTGATGATCACTGAGTCGAACTACTGCCAATGCCGAGAGATGAAGGTGGTTACGAACTGAGAAGGATGGGTGATGGTGGAACTTGCTGTGTATGGTGGTCAGTAGTGATCAGAAGTGATAATAATGGATGCTGCTATTCTCTTTGGAGCTGAGAACTGAGTTGGGTTGATTAGTTTCCAGCGATTAATGGAGTTGCTTCCGTCAATTGTTGAAGATGAATGAAGGATATTAGTAAGCTTATATGCGTCTGTGAAAGGTTAGGATGAATGGGTTTTGCTGAATTTGAAATCTCAATCGAGAATTCAGTAAAGAAAGAATCAGCAGAGGAAGTGACCGAGTTGGTGTTGTAAATGTTCGTAAAAAGGCCTGAACGACACAGGTCTTTGATGCTGGTGACGATGAGTAGAAGGTTGAGCCTGTGATGGTTTAATGGATTCTGGAGTAAGGGAGGTTTGACAGTAAAGACTGCATGATAACTGTTGAGTCCGAGAGAACGATGAAGGTGCTTTGAGTCAACTAGTACAGAGCTTGGCAGTTGCGTGAACGAGTATGGGAGGTTTAGCTCTGGGATTGACGCTCGAAGTGGGTTTTGCAGCGAGACTGTTGGCTCGTGATGGAGAGTATTCGTTTGCATGGCAGTTGGTGATCGATGAAGACTGGGTTGTAGATGGAGAGAGCTCGACAGTATGGCAGGATTTTGAACAGAGAGAACTTGATGGAAGTAGTGAAGATGAGTGAGTTTGCTGTCGGATTTGGTTGATAATTGTCTGGCAGTATTTGGCAAGAAGAGGCTGCTGATTGTATCGATGATTGGCAGACATGAAGCTTGTGATGACAGGGATTGATGGTTGGTTATTGATGTTGGTGGTCTCAAATGCTGAGGTTGAGGTTTGCATAAAATTGAGATGCTGGTGATGGACCGGTGATGAATACAGGGAATAAAAGTTATGGTGGCTTACTGTCGTATCAAAAGAAGAGGGAAATAGGTTGTCGGTTCCATAAGACTGGCAGGCCAATTATGAAATGGGCTGGGCTTCTACAGCTGCTGCACGAGCTCAATAGGCAGTACGTAGACGACTTCTTTGCATGGCCAGACTTGGCCGTGACTTTGGAAATTTGGCCAGAGTTTGGCAAGCTACTTTGCACGGGGTGTGATGCACGGGACACAATTCTTAAGGAGGTGCACTTTCCTATCTTAGCTAGGTTTCCTAGTTTCTTCAAGAAGAGGTTACAAAACTACAAAACTCTATATATTGGGAAGCTTAGATACAGTTTAGGATATCTTCTTTTCACCGTTTTTCTCCCCCTTAGGGGGGGAGAACTATCTCTTTTCTATATTCTTTTTATTGTTAAGGATGAATTCAAAGTTCTAATTGTGAAGCTCAATTATTTACAAGCTTATTTCAAGTTTTAAAGTTAATCATGGTAGATTGTTTTTACTATATCGAAGGTTTATGATTGATTCTTAGATTGGTTTTGGTGGCCAACTAGATTAGTCTATTAATCATTCTAATGCTAGTAGAGAGTTGAGTCGATCCGTAATTGTCGCTTACTTCCTACACAAGTAGAAATCGCAAGACCTTGCGGAGGGATTCTGTGGAGAAATTGCGAGTAAAGACAACACCAGTAAGTGGACCCAGCGTACCGAGTTTAACTGCTGGGATTAAACCTAAATTCATAAATCTTAATGCGTTCGGAGAATTACATCTAATAAGCGAACCTCAAGGTGGTTCTTTTGAATAGAATCCGGTAGTCGAGCGCTTCTGTATCCGGTGATACAAGGAGTTTTGGGGATAGCTAAGCGTACCTGCTTTCCTACGGTCGGTGACAATTGATTCTAACAAGAGATAAACGGGTACAATGTTGAGTTAACGCTTAGTAACGGCGAAGGATTTTTTCATTATCTTTTTCTTATTATCCTTTTTATCCTTATTTTATATTGTTGTTGATTTAGATAACATATCAATTGCATTACTCCTCGTGGGAACGATCCTTACTACCGCTTTATTACTTGTTAATTAGTGGGAAACATCTTATTTTGTTGAGTAAATGACGCTCATCAAATTGCTAATTGATTTGTTATTTGTTTTGGCTTAAAGGTTTTGTGGGTATATCTCTCGTAAGCCCTCACGAGCCTATAACTCGTCCACTAGGGACACCTAGGGGTTTAAAGGTTTGTTATTCATGCTAAGAGTAACCGTATCCTCGACGACATGGAGTTGTTGTATTTTATTTTTGTTTCGTTTTGTTTGCTCGAGGACTAGCAAATTCTAAGTGTGGGGGAATTTGATAGGTGTCTAAAAACACCTCTCTGAGTATCGATTGATTATGCTTTCTTAGCTAGTTTTCGTGTGAAATTGTATTATTAGCTTTCTTTTATATTTTATGGGAATTTTGGAGCCTATTCCCAAAAAGAACAAGAAATCGTCCAATTGGCCATAAAAGAGTCAGAATTATCTTGGAGCCCTTGACATCATCTCGAAGAGCACGAAAAGACGAAGCCAATGGCGAAAGAATGGAGTCAATATCACGTCATATGAAGAATCTGGAGGCATTTGAAGAAAGCTGAAGTTGTCGAAAACTAGAAAACCTACAAAACTGTTATAGGCACCCGAGTTTCTACTCAGGGCAGCCACGAAATGTTAATTGAATGGGAGCTGCTAAAAGTTCGTGGTCTTTGGAAGATGGTAGTGCAATGGTAATTAGGTTTCAGAAGACAGAGCGGTGACTAATGATAGAGCTCGAGAACGGATCTTGGCAGAGATGGAGGTGCTGCTGGTAGTCGATAGAGTTGCGGTCTGTTGGGTCGAGTCGATGGAGTTGCGGTCTGTTGAGTCGAGTATGAGAACAAGATGAGATGGAAGTGATGATCACTGAGTCTAACTGCTGCCAATGCCGAGAGATGAAGATGGTTGTGGATGGGGAAAAACGAGTCGCCGGTTTTTCGGGAAAGTGGAGAGTCGAGCGTGCTGTCGAGACTCCTCAGCCAGGCAAAATGTTAATCCTCACACAGATGCACCGCTGCAAACGGGGTTCTTAGATCGGGAAATCAATCTGTATGACTCCGGCCTAAACCAAGAAAATGGTCGTTCCAGAGTCAATTCGGTCGCAAAGAGGGAGATGGGTTGATCTGTAGGAGGAAAGCTGAGAATTGTGTGGGATCAGTGATGATCGAGGATTGTGAGTGTGTTGAAGGTTTCTACAATAATGGTGAACTGATAAGTTCTAATAAGTTATGATGGATTGATGAATTCGTGAGAGTGATAGCTCGATAAATTCTACGTAGACGATAGTCGGTCTTCTTCAATCATGGTTTCAGAGACTTATTTATATTGTCAGAGTCATGAACACCTTGATCCCTGTAAGTGTGACGGTTTCTTGAGTGAAAGAGTGGAAAAATGGGAGATCGTGGTAAAGTCAGTTTCATGTCGTGTGGAGACTTGACTGATCGTGCACCCACTACTTTGCTAACTCCTTCAACCGTTTGCACGACTTACGCACATTTCTCGTTGTGGATGAATCCACGTGCCGTAGACCGCCAGACCAAAACCCTACGTGATATCCCCCCATTTGTGACGTGATTGATGTCTCACAAATCGTGGAGTCTGCAGAGCAGACGTGTTTTGATTAGTCAATTGTTGACAATGAGTCTGAATTTCGTTGAATCGAGCATGAATGATGAATTGATAGACACGATTTTGTGTCTAATTTGTCCTCAATGTTCTGTATTTTTAGTACTTGATTTCGTACTTATTATGGTGTTTTATGTTTTTGTAGATGTTTTTGGAAAAATAAGCTCTTACGGCGAAATTGGCTCGAAAAGTGGTGTTTTACACCCCCGAAATGTGTTAAAGGCACCCCAGAAATGCGCTGAAGGAATCCCAGAAAAATTACTATTTACGCCCAAAAATACTATTTGCACCCCAGGGCAAGTGCTAAAGGGACACCCGTACAGGATTAAGGGGAGGACATCTTCTTCCAAAAATTCAAAAATGAAAATTGGCGGGAAAATAGTCACAGTTGCTGGCATAATTTTCGGACGTGATTTAGTGAGATTCAATCCCTGAAACTTAGTGGGTAGACGTGATATGTCATAACAAAGCTGGTATGGGTGTTTGTTTCGATCGAATTTGGTTGGATAACTCGCAAGAAGAAAACAGGGCAAGCCACGTATGGGAAAGATACTCGGGATTTTTGTGCCATGTTGAGGAGATTTCGTGAGGATATTGCATGTATAACTGCTACTGGTATTAGGTAGAAACGTGCTGGAGCAATTCTGTGTACAACAGGCGCATGAGAAAGCAAATCAGGGAAGAAAATATTCTCGAGAATATTTTTCTTCACTGCCGAGTAATGGAGGATTAAGTGAAGTTATTACGTGAGATTTTGTTGTTTCTGGGTTATAAATAGGTGATGGGATATCAGTAAGGGGGGTCGATATTTTGGGGGGGCTTTAGAAGGGATGAGGAGTGAGAAATCAAGACGAACAGCAAGCCTCCTGCTGCTGTTTTCTGCTGCTGCTGGTGCTGAAGAACGCGAAGAACAGACTCCCAGAGACATTCGTTTTTCAACAGTGTCAGCGACACAGAGGCGAGGGTCGCAGCACAGTGTTTACAACACTTTCTGTCTATCGTTTTCTGTAACAGCTGGTTTGTAACACTTATAACTGTTACAAACCCGGTTTTATTGTATTTCTCATATTCTCATCATTTGTAAACCATTTTTGAGCATCAATGAAATTCTTTGAGAGGTTTTCCAACATGATGAGCGGCTAATTCTCTCACAACCAAGGCAATGAGGAAGCTATTTACGCATGAATAATTGGTAATTATTTATTCTCTCTAATTTATAATTTATAATTCACTCAATCACTGCTTTTGCAGAGTTTTTAATTGTTTGCAAAAAATTTCTTCATTAGTTGTGATTCAATTAGATAGGTTATGCTTTGTTTAGATAATCTATGCTTAGGGGATACAATTAATTTTTGAGAATTTTCCAGATTATTTGTGAATTAAGAAATAAGGGTCTTAAAAGATAATTAGAGTTTTGGATTGTTTAAAAGATAAGAAATAAGGGTCTTAAAAGATTATTTATTCATGTGTAATAGTGAAATCAGTGTCTTGGTTGTTTTCTAATATCTTGAAGTCAATTTTGCAATAAGTTTTGTTTGTTTTTAAATTTTTATTAAGTCTAAAATTCATTGCCTTCACAAGTCTTAAAACAACCCTTTTATCACTATCTACAACAACTTTGAAAACACATCAATTTTTGGCGCCGCCGACGGGGACTTGTCTTTAGGCTAGAGTTTTTAGATTTTTTTTAGGTTTTTATTTGTTTTTATTTTATTTGTGCTTTTTACGTTTTTGGGTTTTTGTCTTTTCCTTACAGATTTTGGAATTGAGAGCGAAAGAAAATTTTTCCAAAGCTTTGGTGAATACTTAAAGACTTGGAGTAAAAGACAAAGTGAAAGGAGCGAAAGAAGAATTTTTTTTTGTTTTTGTTAAAAAAAGAGAGAAAAAAAAAGAGACATTTTATTTTATTTTGTTTTTGTTTTTATTTTTATTTTATTTTTATTATTTTTCGTTAGACTTTCCTTTTCTTTTGGACTTTGGACTTGGACATTTGGAAATTCTTTTATTTTTAAACCCTACTGAAGGGTAGTATTAAATATTAAACTGTTTGCAGAGAAGGACGGTGATTACGATATCACCTCGGCCCCTCGGGTTCGTACATGACATTGGAGTTGTGGCCCGAGTCGACTTCAACGGTTCATCCCCCGTCTGGAACGGGAGGTAAGTTTGTCGAAACACTCGCGAATCCCCTGTCAGCGAGTTACTGTATTCCTTCGTTTGCATATATGCTGAGGACTTGAAAACGGCTGCTTTAATTTCCTAGTAAAGGGCAAGGACTGGCCATACAAGATAAGGGTTCGAATTTCATCATTGTTCTCTTCTTGCCCGCCTTAGGAAAACAAAACCAAACGCGAACCTAAACCTAAAATTTGGAATAGAACGAGACCTATAGGGTAACGAGCTTAATAGGAAAGTCGTTCGAAAAATATTGGTTACTCTTTTGAGCATACTTCGAAGTTCATGATGGCTTCTGTGAGTTGAATGCGTGACCGCGTCGCCTTGGAATGCGGTGAGGCCTTGGGTATCAAATCTCTATGCAGCTTCCCTCGCCTCTATTCAACTTACTTTGACTCGGATTGATTCCAGAGGGGTTTTCTCAAATTGTAACGAATTCCCATTCGAAGGATTAGAAGCTGGTCTAGAAACAATCTAAGTGGATCCATCATGCTTTTTGTTTGCTAAAAATCAGTAGGTTTGCTGTGGTGGAGTCATCCTTGTTTGTGTTTGCATAGAACTTCCCTTCCTTTTAGGACTTTTCTTTTTCTTTTGTTTTTCTAGTGTATGCCCGAGGTTATCAGAGAGCGGGCTTGGAAAAGAAACACTCTAGGTCGTTTGATTAGTGATAAACCTAGTAGTTCTTCTTGTGTAGGCGGGGAGCTCGAAGACTCTTCTTTTGAGAGCCCCGTTTTTGGAAACTTCAGTTTTGAAAATCTGTCTCTTCGTGAGGAAGGTACCCCTAGTACTTCAGCTGTGCCAGCGATGGCAACTTTGAAAGATTACATGTTCCCAATTAGGACCAACCGAGCTTTGTGCATTAAATTGCCAGCCACTACGACTAATTTCGAGATAAAACCTAGTATTCTTCAGATGATCCCTATATTCTTAGGAAAGGATGATGAGAACCCTTATTTTCATATTAGGGACTTTGAGGAAATTTGTGGGACAATTAGAATAAAATACCTTACTGATGAAGTTTTGAAACTTAAGATGTTTCCCTTTTCCTTGAGAGATAAAGCCAAGACCTGGCTGAACAACCTTCCATCTGAATCCATTGAAACATGGCAAGAACTTATTTCTGCTTTCTATATTAAGTTCTACCCTAAGCATAAAACTGCAACTGCTAGGAAGAAAATTAGTTCCAGTACGCAACAAGAGGGAGAATCTCTTTATAGGTTTTTAGAGAGATTCAATGATATCCTATCCCAGTGTCCTCACCATGGATTTGATAAGATGAAACTTGTAGATATTATTTATGATGGTTTAGACTATTCGACCAAAGCCATGGTCGAGTCTATGTGTGCTGGTGAGTTCACTAGTAAAAGTGTTGATGATGCCTTTATCTTCTTAGGAACTATCGCTGAAAAATCCCAACAGTGGGAGTCTTGTGTTGAACCTCCTAAAAGACTCTTGGTCAATAGAAGTAGCACCAATATGGTAGATACAAGCTTTGGGTCAGATGTTAAGTTTGTTGCTTTGTCTAGAAGGTTAGAAGCTTTGGAATTGAATCAGTCTAAACATAGGTCTCTTGTTGAACCTGATGAGAGGATTAGAGCCTCTCAAGTCTCTAGTTGTGGAGTAGAACCCAATAACTCGTTTTGGGAAGGTCAGGTTAGTGAAGAACAATCCCATGTTGTCTATAACAACGCTAGGTTTGAAAACCGTCAGAAGATTGACCCATACTCAGAGACCTACAACCCTGGTTGGAGAAACCATCCTAATTTCTCTTGGTCTAAGGGACAAAATCAAGGTCAGTCTAGTAATGCTCAGGTTCCCCCAGGTTTTGGCTACACTAAGAATCCTTCAGCTCCGGCACAGTTTCAGAACCCTTCAGATAAAAAGATTATGAGTTTAGAAGAGTCTCTTGCTTTGTTAACTCGTAACACTGTGCAGTTTCAGCAATCTGTTGCTCAAGGTTTAGAAGAAAATAAGAGAATAGGTCAGGCTAACTCTCAGGCTATTTCCGAGTTGAAAACCCAGGTTAGTCAGATAAATGAGTCTTTAAGAGAAAGAGGTAAGTTTCCTAGTCAGACTCAACCCAACCCTAGAGGAATTAATGAAATAGGTGAAAGACCATCCGATCATGTGAATGCTATTAAAACCCTTAGGAGTGGTAGAGTGATAGACAACAAGGTTGCCATGCCTGATAGTAAACATACTGCAGTTCACCCTTCTGAACCAGAAACTGAGGAGACTGATAGAGTCTCTAAAGAGACCAATGAGGGTCATATTGAGCCCGACTTTGCTCCTAGAGCCCCATTCCCACAACTACTAGTTCCAACAAAGAGGGAGTCCACCTTTAATGATATATTGGAGGTTTTTAAGCAGGTAACCATCAACCTTCCATTGTTGGATGCGATTAAGCAGATTCCCGCTTATGCTAAGTTTCTTAAGGACTTGTGTACACGAAAGCGTAAGCTTAGTGTCCAAAAGAAAGCCTTCCTAGCTAGTCACGTGAGTTCCATTATTCAGAATACCACTACTCCTAAGTATAAAGACCCAGGGTCCCCTACCATTTCTTGCACAATAGGTAAATACCGTGTTGAGAAAGCTTTGCTTGACTTAGGAGCCAGTGTGAATTTACTTCCATACCATGTGTACCTCAAGCTAGGACTTGGTGATATGAAACCTACCCAGATGACACTTCAGTTAGCTGATAGGTCCGTTAAAATTCCTCGTGGTGTGATCGAGGATGTTCTTATTGAGGTCGACAAGTTTATTTATCCAGTGGATTTTGTTATCCTAGATACCCAACCTGTCCCTGACCCAGAGAACCAGATACCAGTGATTTTAGGTCGCCCATTTTTAGCAACATCCAATGCGATCATTAATTGTCGAACTGGTATTATGAACTTGTCTTTTGGTAATATGACTATTGAGCTGAACGTCTTTCATATTAGTAAGCTACCCTCTGAACTAGATGACTCGAGCATAGAAGAGGTAAACATGATAGGAACATTAGTCGAGGAGTCATTACCAAACACTTTGTTAGAAGATCCGTTAGAGAAATGCCTAGCTCACTTTGGGATTGATTTCGATGATGATAATGTGATTAATGAGGTGAATGCTTTGTTAGATTCAACCCCTTTGTTAGACACTAGTAACGGATGGAAACCTAAGTTCGAACCACTACCAGTTTCTAAGTCTACCCTAGTTCCTTCGTTAGAAGAGCCTCCTAAGTTGGACCTAAAACCATTGCCAGATACCCTGAAGTATGTGTTTTTAGGCCCGTCTGAAACTTTACCTGTGATTGTTGCTTCCGACTTGGATAGTGATCAGGAAAGTAGGCTAGTGACCGTCCTTCAAAACAAGGAAGCTTTAGGGTGGACCATAGCAGACATTAAGGGTATAAGTCCTACTGTTTGTATGCATCAGATCTATTTAGAGGAAGATACCAAACCTTCTAGGGAGATGCAACGAAGACTAAACCCTAATATGAAAGAAGTAGTTCGAACCGAGGTTCTTAAGCTGTTAGATGCAGGCATTATCTACCCCATTTCAGACAGTAAGTGGGTCAGCCCCGTTCAGGTTGTTCCCAAGAAATCCGGTATTACTGTAGTCCAGAATGATAACAATGAGTTAATCCCGACCCGAGTGACCACGGGTTGGCGTGTTTGTATTGACTATAGGAAATTGAACAAGGTCACTAGGAAGGACCACTTTCCCCTTCCCTTTATCGACCAAATGCTAGAGAGATTAGCTGGACATAGTCATTACTGTTTTCTAGATGGCTACTCAGGCTACAATCAGATCGTTATTGCCCCAGAAGACCAAGAAAAAACTACTTTTACTGTCCCTTTGGTACCTTTGCGTATAGACGCATGCCTTTCGGGCTATGTAACGCCCCTGCGACTTTTCAGCGTTGCATGATGAGCATATTTTCCGATATGGTAAAAGTTTTTAGAGGTCTTTATGGATGATTTTTCAGTGTTTGGTTCGTCTTTCGATGAGTGCTTGCATCATTTGTCATTAGTGTTGACTAGGTGTAAGGAAAAGAATCTAGTGCTTAATTGGGGAAATGTCATTTCATGGTTCGATCAGGAATTGTCTTAGGGCATATCGTATCTTCTAAGGGTATAGAGGTAGATAAAGCCAAAGTTGACCTTATCAAGACTTTACAGGTCCCAAAAACCGTAAGAGATATTAGGTCATTCTTAGGGCATGCAGGTTTTTATCGTCGATTCATTAAGGATTTTAGCTTGATTTCTAGACCTCTTTGCAACTTGCTTGCAAAAGATGTTAAGTTTGTCTTTGATGATGCTTGTTTAGAGGCTTTTGAGAAGCTTAAGACTTTACTCACTACCGCCCCCATAGTCCAGGCACCCAACTGGAACTTACCCTTTGAGATCATGTGTGATGCTTCAGATTATGCTATTGGTGTTGTGCTAGGTCAGCGAGAAAACAAATTACTTCATGTGATTTACTATGCTAGCAAAACTCTGAATGATGCCCAGTTGAACTATACCACTACCGAGAAGGAACTGTTAGCCATTGTGTTTGCCTTAGACAAGTTTAGACCCTATCTCTTAGGTTCTAAGATCGTCATATATACTGATCATGCTGCTTTGAAATATCTTTTGTCTAAGAAGGATACGAAACCTAGATTGATTAGGTGGATACTTTTGTTGCAAGAGTTTTCTCCAGACATTAGAGACAAAAAGGGTGCCGAAAATGTAGTAGCAGACCACTTGTCTAGGCTAGTTGTTGATTCCCCTGATGATTCCCTTCCTATAAGGGATAGTTTTCCTGATGAACAACTTTTCTTTGTTACCCAAGCACCTTGGTATGCGAATATAGTGAATTATCTTGTTACTGGTCGAATGCCCCAACATTGGGGTAAACAAGATCGTTCTAGGTTTTTAGCCGAGGTTAAGCACTTCTTTTGGGATGATCCTTATTTGTTTAAGTATTGTCCAGACCAGATTATTAGGAGATGTATACCTGAGAGTGACCAGTCCAGTATTATTTCCTTTTGTCATGATCATGCTTGTGGAGGTCACTTTAGTGCTAAGAAGACTGCTGCTAAGATATTGCAGTGTGGTGTGGATTCTATTGGCCTTCGTTGTTTAAAGACTCCCATAGTTACTGTGTTACTTGTGAGCGTTGCCAGAAATTAGGAACCATTTCCCGTAGGAACATGATGCCCTTGAACCCTATTTTAGTTGTTGAGGTCTTTGATGTGTGGGGTATTGACTTTATGGGTCCGTTTCCTAATTCTTTTGGTAACCTATACATCCTTGTCGCCGTAGACTATGTCTCTAAGTGGATTGCGGGCGTTGCGTGTAAAACCAATGACCATAGGGTTGTGATTGAGTTCTTGAAAAATAATATACTTACACGTTTTGGTACACCGCGAGCTATAATTAGTGATGGAGGGTCGCACTTTTGTAATGGACCTTTTAGGCTTCTGATGAAGAAATATGGTATTACACATAAGGTAGCTACCCCGTATCATCCGCAGACTAGTGGTCAGGTAGAGGTTTCCAATAGGGAGATAAAACGTATATTAGAGAAAACAGTTAATCCTAATCGGAAAGACTGGTCGTCTAGGCTTACTGATGCCTTATGGGCTTACCGTACTGCGTTTAAGACCCCCATTGGAATGTCCTTATCGGCTTGTGTATGGCAAGGCATGTCATTTACCTGTTGAGTTAGAACATAGAGCTTATTGGGTGTTAAGCAACTAAATTTTTCACTTGACAAGGCAGGAGCCCATAGGAAACTCCAGCTCAATGAGTTGGACGAGATTCGTATAGATGCTTACGATAGTGCGAAGGAGTATAAGAACAAAATGAAACTTGTGCATGATAGAAATATTTTACGGAAGTCATTTTCTCCAGGTCAAAAAGTTCTTCTGTATGATACCCGTTTACATCTTTTCCCTGGGAAGTTACGTTCTCGGTGGACGGGTCCTTTTATTGTTCGCACTGTCTTTCCTCATGGAGTTGAAATTGAGACACCGGATGGTAGTAGTTCTTCGAAGGTTAACGGTCAGAGATTGAAACCCTTTTTAGAGCCCTTTCCTACAGGTGATGTTGAGGAGGTCCCTCTGGAGGACCCTGTTTACCCTTGATTGACCATCGAGGAAGTTGTATGTTGTATATTAGTTTTTGATTTTCTTCACCCAGGTACTATCTTTCCAACTTCTCCTCGTGTTATTTTACTTTTGGTATTGCTCTTTCATTAGAAACATTGAGGACAATGTTAGATTTAAGTTTGGGGGTGGGGAAGAACTTTTTAGTTGCACTTTTGAAACTTCTAGCGTCACATGGTATCCGGTTAGCTAAGTTTACATACTGTTTCTCACCGAAAAGATAGAAATTGGAATGCTAGGGGTAACAACCTTTTGAGACATTAGAGAAAAAGACATTGAGATCCTTGAAATTCAGGAGAGAACTTGTTCCTTTTAGAGGGTAACCGTGATGGACCTAACCATACATGATGGAAAGGAAAGTAGGTCAGGGAAAATGCCAGAAAGACAAAGCAACCTCACAATGTAGTCTTAGTTACTGGATTGCGACTCTCTCTCAGTAGAAACTTATCATCATCAATAAGCGGAGCGACATCAAAATCTATGAAGAAAGTTGAAGACGTTTTAGGTTTAGAAGCAACAATAGAAGAGAATAATTCAAAAATCAAAGTTGAAGTTATAAGAGCAAATGATATAAGTTGTTAGAATTCATGATACCAAGACATCACAAGTTGCGAAGATCCAAGTTTTGAAAGTCCTTCTCTCATGGCCATGTAAATTGTTGTCTTGTAATTTTTGTTTCCAAAAAAAAAAAAAAAACAAATGAAAAAAATGAAAAATGAAAAAAACCATCGTTACGTTTTGTTCAATAAGGCCAAAGGGAAGTAGAAATTTATAAGTCAAGCAAGAAATTAAAGAGAAGAGTTAATTGTCAAGATTCTATGAGGTTCGATAGTTTATCATCAACAGTTGAAGACCGAAGAAGACGTTGTTTCTACTTAGCACTATGAGAGAGTCTAAGAAAGATACATTTGGTTGCTTTGTTAGTCCGCTTTCAATCTGGCACAAGATATTTATAGCACTAGTTTAACTAATCACACGTAATTAGTCCAGCTGTGTAGCAGATGTCCCTCTCATCTTTATCTCTCTCCTAATCTTATCCAGCTGTAAAGCAGCGGACGCATCTTACAATGTTTATCTAGCAGTGTAGCGGATATCTCTTTATCTAGCAGTGTTGCGGATGTGTCTCCCCTTTTTTTCAGTCAGCTTTAGAGCTGACACCTTTAATTTCTCTGGCATTCTAGTTACTTGGAGATAGGTTGAGAATATGTATGTCCTCATAGCTCTTTGGATACTTGTGACCAATTAGAAGTAATGGTTTTGTGGGTACACCTCTGGTAAACCCTCCCGAGATTAACTCGGTTTTATTTTTTATTAGTTTTGCCCGAGGACTAGCAAATAATAAGTTTGGGGGTATTTGATAGACACATTTTTGTGTCTAATTTTTCCTCAATGTTCTGTATTTTTAGTACTCGATTTCGTACTTATTATGGTGTTTTATGTTTTTGTAGATGTTTTTGGAAAAGTAAGCTCTTGCGGCGAAAGTTGCTCGAAAAGTGGTGTTTTACACCCCCGAAATGTGTTAAATGCACCCCATAAATGCGCTGAACGAATCCCAGAAAAATTGCTATTTATGCCCAAAAATACTATTTGCACCCCAGGGCAAGTGCTAAAAGGACACCCGTACAGGATTAAGGGGAGGACATCTTCTTCCAAAAATTCAAAAATCAAAATTGGCGGGAAAATAGTCACAGTTGCTGGCAGAATTTTCGATCGAATTTCGGACGTGATTTAGTGAGATTCAATCCCTGAAACTTAGTGGGTAGACGTGATATGCCATAACAAAGCTGGTATGGGTGTTTGTTTCAATCGAATTTGGTTGGATAACTCGCAAGAAGAAAACAGGGCAAGCCAAGTATGGGAAAGATACTCGGGATTTTTGTACCATGTTGAGGAGATTTCGTGAGGGTATTGCATGTATAACTGCTACTGGTATTAGGTAGAAACGTGCTGGAGCAATTCTGTGTACAACAGGCGCATGAGAAAGCAAATCAGGGAAGAAAATATTCTCGAGAATATTTTTCTTCACTGCCGAGTAATGGAGGATTATGTGAAGTAATTACGTGAGATTTTGTTGTTTCTGGGTTATAAATAGGTGATGGGATATCAGTAAGGGGGGTCGATATTTTGGGGGGGCTTTAGAAGGGATGAGGAGTGAGAAATCAAGACGAACAGCAAGCCTCCTGCTGCTGTTTTCTGCTGCTGCTGGTGCTGAAGAACGCGAAGAACAGACTCCCAGAGACATTCGTTTTTCAACAGTGTCAGCGACACAGAGGCGAGGGTCGCAGCACAGTGTTTACAACACTTTCTGTCTATCGTTTTCTGTAACAGCTGGTTTGTAACACTTATAACTGTTACAAACCCGGTTTTATTGTATTTCTCATATTCTCATCATTTGTAAACCATTTTTGAGCATCAATGAAATTCTTTGAGAGGTTTTCCAACATGATGAGCGGCTAATTCTCTCACAACCAAGGCAATGAGGAAGCTATTTACGCATGAATAATTGGTAACTATTTATTCTCTCTAATTTATAATTTACTCAATCACTACTTTTGCAGAGTTTTTAATTGTTTGCAAAAAAATTCTTCATTAGTTGTGGTTCAATTAGATATGTTATGCTTTGTTTAGATAATCTATGCTTAGGGGATACAATTAATTTTTGAGAATTTTCCAGATTATTTGTGAATTAAGAAATAAGAGTCTTAAAAGATAATTAGAGTTTTGGATTGTTTACCATAATTTATTCATGTGTAATAGTGAAATCAGTGTCTTGGTTGGTTTCTAATATCTTGAAATCAATTTTGCAATAAGTTTTGTTTGTTTTTAAATTTTTATTAAGTCTAAAATTCATTGCCTTCACAAGTCTTAAAACAACCCTTTTATCACTATCTACAACAACTTTGAAAACACATCATGAATGCTCAGCGATTCACGGGTCGAACAAGTAGTTCTCTGAAGAGATATCAGTATGATGAATTACTGACGAGGGACTGAGCAAGTATTGCTCAATCCTTCAAATTACTGAGTATTGAGAATTTGATGAGCAACTGAGCAAGTATTGCTCAATTCTGCGAATTACGAGAATTTGATGAGCAACTGAGCAAGTATTGCTCAATTCACCAAATTACGAGAATTTGATGAGCAACTGAGCAAATATTGCTCGATTCACCAAATTAATGATTTTTGATAACCTAACGTGCAATTGAGCAAGTATTGCTCAATTCGACAAATTATGATGAATTGCTGAATATTGATCAATATTCGAGCAATTCAGCAAGTATTGCTCGTTTCAGCAAATTATTTACTAGTGACGTGACCCAGTAAATACTAATTAAAATATTGGTAGATTACCAAATATTGTATAATTAATTTATATGCTGGTTGGTGGATCAACATAAATTTATTAGTGTTTTGGAATTGCTCAGAATGATGGTTTCACTGAGCGTTTATTCAAAACCCTAATTTTCGATCAATCCTCAATCAATTGGCAAATTGCTGAAGATTGGTCATGAATGAAGAGGGACCGACCACATGGGATAATGAGCGTCCATGTGGTTCCCAGTGCTCGAGTGAGCACGCACCAGGGTTCTCAGTTTGAGAGTTGGTGAAAATAATGATTAAATTGTGGATTCACCATTTACTGAAAATATTGTTGGATTCAGCATTAGGTGATAAAACCTAGGTATGAGAGATGGGGGACCGACCAAGAGAGCATGGGACCGGCTCTTGGTGGTCACGTGACCATTTGTTGGTCGTTTGGAGAGTTCTCTATTGGTTGGAGAAAGTTCGGGCCCAGTATGAGCAATTGAGAAAATTAGGTCAGAATTACGAAAACGTGTGGGAACGACTTCGTGCAAGCCCTAGGAATGACCCTGGTCGGTCATGAAGGAATGCACGTGTTGCCATGATGTCCGCGTCTCCATACTGAGAATTTCAGTATTTTCTGATGCGCTTTTGAGCAATATCGTGAATTCTCAGAAGAGTTTCATCTTGACAGAGAATTCTCGATTGTTTGTTGGAGTGAGCATGTATGCTCAATTCATCAATATTTTGAAAATATTAAAATTAAAATATTTTAATATTTAAATTGTCGTGAGAGGCTAGCCGGTCGTGTGATCATGTTGGCTTTTGGTTTTTCGTGATTCGAGCAATATTTGAGAAAATATGAACAAATCATGAATTTTTCTCAAACCCCAGGAGTTTCAAGAGTTGAGAAAAATAATAATTATGAAAGACTAGGGATTGCAAGGTGTGGGACCGGCAACGGCTATGGCATGGACGGTCGTCCGGCCATGTTGCCCGGTCCCGCACACCTTTCCCTATTTTATAATATTATTTTGTGAATTCTTGAAGTTATGGAGAATCCTTGAAGATATGGAGAATCCATGAGTTTTTGTTGAAACAAGGAGTTTTGGGAATTATAATTATAAAAAGCTAAGGATTGTGAGGTGTGGGACCGGCTTGGGCATGGCCGGGCGGCTGGGTGGTCTGGTCCCATACATCTCTCCTTATTTTATAATATTATTTGGTGAATCCACCAAGTTATGGAGAACTCACGAGTTTTACACAAATCAGAAGTTTTTTCCAAGATGGAGAAGTATCCATGAATTCATGAAAATAAGGAAAAATAATGGAGGAAGCGTGGGACCGGCCATGGCTAGGGCACGGCCGGCCGTCCGGTTGGCCCGGACCATGGGCGCTTCTCCATTATTTTATTATTATTTTCTCTCTCCTATTTTGTGTAGGATTCCCCATTGTTTCATGTTTTTGGATGCTCGTTCGTGCATCCGGGTGCTCAGTCGTGCATCATTGTGGAGTACACTTGCACCATTTTTGTGGGGCTTACTCAGTGATGGTCCAGATGCCCAGTTGTTGAGTATTTATTACTAATTTATGAAATTCAGTGGAGAATAATTCATGAAACTGAGTAATAAAAAATAAATAGATGTTCATTATTAATTCATAGGATCAGATGTGGATTCGACTATGAATTCAGAATAATAAAACGAGCATTACCATCCTATGGGATCGTGGATTCGACCATAGAATCAGAGTAATTAATATTTATCTATTACCATTTATGAGGCCAGTTGTGGATTTGATCATGAAATCGGAGTAATGAGATAATACAGTTGTTTCATCGATATTCTATGAGATCAAGTCGTGGATTCGATCATAGAATCAGAGCAATTATTATTGCCATTCCATGGGATAAGTCCGTGGATTTGACCATGGAATAGGAGCAATAATAGACTATTTTGGGAATTCAGTAGTGAATATCACGGCAGAAGTAATCTATTTCAGAGAAGATATTAGCCAGTTAAAGCGTCACATCTATTCTGAATGGTGCATAGTCAGGGAGTCACGGTGTTGTTTACGACCTGAAGGCGTTGATGCTCTAAATCTACGTAGAACCGCCTGAATCTATGCACAATCTCTCCACATAATCAGGGAACGTTGAAGTGTCACCGACGTCCTGAAGGCGTCCGCCGCCCAACTATTCTTCTATGTGGAGGTGGGTCTCTCTCCTGCAGTCAAGGAACAGTGAGTATCATCGACGTCCTGAAGGCGTCGATGCTCTCAGTCTACAGAAAACCGCCCAAATATGTTATTCTGCATAGAGGTCACGATGAAATGTCGGGGATCGAACGCTCAGCTAGTGGAGGCTTTCGAAAACATATTCATCATGGCTTCGTAAAACATGAATCGCTGCATGCCTGAAAGACGTGTCAAAAACATGCTTCATGATTTTACGGTTTTTCCCTTTGTTGAAAATCCACCATCTACATTAAGTCCCCTGCTTAGTGAGGAACAGTCATGTTCCGCAGTATGCATTAAATGGTGATTTTCAGTCGACGAGATCAGTGTTTGAACTCAATCTACAAAGGTAGTTTCAGAATCCTCGATTTACCCCAATGATGTCATGTACGAGTAAATGCGCGGACGAGGACTCTGATAGTAAGGTAGACTGTCATCTCATGAGCGTGAAGAGATGAGGCAATGCTGATTTGAGCGTTCGGAAGCTTAGTTATGGTCGATTTAGGATTTGCGGGCCCGAGCCCAAAAAAGGAAACTCATGTTTTATCAGGTTTTGGAAATAAATTTGATATAAAAGGGAATAACCCTAAAATTCTTTTTTATTTTTTTTTGGTCGACCAAACTTCACCACCTCACGAGTTCAGCAGCAGCAGGAAGAAAATCTCGTCGGAGTACCAGCGCCGCCACCGCCCGACCGACCATCGTCCGGCCAAATTCTGGCCGGCGCCGACAGGTAAGTTCGTGTGATTTTTTTATTTTATTTTTTGCTGTAGGTTTTATGATTGATGAGTTGTCCATAAAACCCAAAATCCCATGGTCGTATGCATATGTAGGATTTATGAAGAATTTTAGAAAACGTATGTATATGCCCGTTTGTTCGTTAGTTGAAGGAATCCCTAATATGGAAGAGACACATAAAATTTTGAATAGATATGACCTAGTTTCAGTAGCAAAAGGTTTTGTTTATTAGGTTTCTTGAAAACCCAAGTTTTGTTTTTGAAAGCATGAACTTTGCAAACACTTTTTAGAAACGTAGGTTTGTTCGTAAAAGTAGTAAATAATAATCCTTAGAGATAAAGGAATTTTGAAAAGACCTGGAGTTCATGATAATAATTTGTTTGAGAACTCTCGAAAATTTTATTTGGACTTCAAAAAATAGGAAAGGCCCTCGTTTCACATACGATTGAGCAAAGTTTTTTTTTATTTATTCACGTGAGTTTGCAGACTCACGGAATTTTTTTTATTTTTTTTTGTGTGCGTGCGTGACTTATTCACGCACTATGGAATAAAAATTGAGTTTTTGAAAATACACAATTCATGAATTGGTGAATTCACAGTGCATATGTACACGTAAAAATTAGCGAGTGCTCACATAGAGGGTTATGTGAATTACTCATAGTTTCTCGAGAAGTCAGTGTTGACTCTTGAATAATATGTTTTATGCTCGATTTTTCAGGTTTGAAATAACGAGCAAGTTTTGGGGTTTTTTTACGTTGTTTCACTAAGTTCGTGAAATCGTAAATAGGTAAGAGTTGAGGGTTACCGTTTTTGCAGACGTTGATTGTCTCGTTGCTTTAATTCCATTGTGCTGATGAAATTCATGTATGGATGTTGCAGCAACTTTGCAAAATGACTGAGTCACGTAGCGCTTCTGAAGATGATGTTTCTTCGAGAGAAGATGTTTCTAAAGACGCCTCTTCCAGAGATGACAGCTCTTCCCGAAATGATGATTCTGGGATTTCTAAGGAGAAAGAGGGAAGTCCCAAGACTAAGAACATTCCAACTGCTGAGGAAAAATTCTTCGTGTATTTGTATAGACCTGAAAAGTGTCCCTTAGGCTCCTCATTTCGGTTGCTAATAAATCCCAAGAGCACTACTCAGAATAAGTTGGTGTCTCCTCAAGCAGTAATTCGGTTTTGTTTGCAAGGGAAACATTTTTCGGCTTCTCATGTGGAGTTCAAGCTTTCACGAAAACCTCTGATGCATTTCTCTGGATGGGAAAGACACATGTTGGGCCATAGCCGTGTGAGGATCATATTGGATGGTGCACAGGTGACACGAGCCATCCAAGTTGCTGGAGATTTAATCATCAACCATGATATACCAGGTATGGTATCCTTATTCGCCCGTTGGTGTGTTCCTACTCACACATTTATATGCAGATGGGGAGAATTCACCATTACTTTAGAAGATGTAGTTGCTTTGTTGCATCTTCCGATTACTGGTAATTTCCCGGAAGAGCTTTCGTCAGAGGAAAAGTAGATATCCAACATATTAGAGGCCAAGATGCACGAATTCAATGAGTCGCCCAAATCCTGCTATGCTCAGTGGTTATCGTATTGGTGGCCAAGAGACAGAATTTGTGAAGAACCGGTTGATGGCACTTTAACAATTGTTGCTTTCTTATGCTTGTGGCTCTACAGGGATATCCTTGAAAATTGTGGACACTTGTTGAAGCCGTTTGTGATTCGCTTTGCCATAAAGATGGCAAAAGGTGAGAAAATTCCCATTGGCAATCTATTCTTGGGTTCATTGTTCGCCAATTTAGAATCTTTAGTTATAGACTCCATTATTTCTGATGGCTTCATGAAAGTCGAGACATATGCCAATACTATGTTTCTCCAAGCCTTGATGTGGGAGCATCTCGAGAGTTACGCCCCAATTCCCCGTAGCATTTTGCAAGGACCCAAGGTTGACAGTCGTCACTCCTTCCTCGAGAAGAATAATGCCAGGATTATGCGCTGGTCTAGAAAGCAACCACAATATAAGATATACATTACTGACGTTTTGGACATTGAATCTGAATTCATCTTTCGTCCCTGGGTGTCGGAACCTGATCTCTTCTCGCAATTGATCACTTTCAATACTGCCGAAGAAAATGTCACGCTGAAGACTGGTACTGATTTGAATGATGGAGAGAGATCTTTCATATTGAGTTGCACTCCTGGATACCTAGTATCAGTGATGCATGGAGAATTCCGGGTAGAAGAATATAACATTGATAGAGCAGCTAGACAGATGGGTCTTGATCAATGTATTCCGGGCCATCAGACAAATAAGCCAGAGATTGAGTACCTGAAGGCTCACTTAGACTGCACGCATGTGTAAGGAAATAATTATTTATTCCCATGTTCTGACCGAGACACCTTCGTCACCCCTGGTTATATAGATTTCTGGCGTCAGCAACTCGAGCTCGTGTACAAGTTTGCAATGGAGGTTCAGTCCCCAGTTCGAGAGTTCCCTTCCTCTGACATGATTTCCGGTCGACCCAGGCTGAGATACCTTTCTAGTGGCGACAAGAGGAAGACGTCTCCAAATGTGACACAAGTAAGTGCCTTTATTATGATTTTATCCAAAATATGTCGATCACACTTTAATTGTGTTGTTGACCCTGTGATAGGATGGCTGTGTTGTGAGGCCTCGAATTAATGTAAACTCTCCAAACTTTCAAGAAAGTCCTCAGGGAGGAGAAGGCAGGAGAAAAACATCTCATAGGATGATACCGAACAATATACAATCCCATGTCGCTTCCTTGGTGAGTTGTTAGCACTTTTCTTTGCCGTTGTGACTTTCTCATCCATATAATTAGGATCTTGAAAGAATATTGTTAATTCGTTCCAGAATTTTGCTCCATCGGTTATTGATGGTCTTCGTTTTGCTTCTGGTCGAATAATTCAGGGATCCAGCACTGACGTGGAAGTCGACGTAAGTATCCTCTTTTTGCATTAATCATTGCGATATGCTCCTGAATGAATTAGTGATGATTATTGCTGATGTATCCAGGAGGAAATCATTTCGGATAAGAATCATGTTGATGAAGCAAACTCTTCTTTGGAACATGGAAATACGGAGAATTCTCGAAATCCCGAACTGAATGAAAATGGCGAAGTTGCTAATGGAGATTCCGGTATTGCCGAGCCTTCGAATAGCTTAGAGACCCAACTAATAAGTATACCTGTTGTAGCCTCTTCATAGAAGTATGAAATTGTTGATTCGTGAATGGATGAATTAGAACTCACATGAATATATGAGTAACTTTGCCGAAATACGCCGCCAGAAAATTTCAGACTTCAGGCTTTACTAGAAAGGCTGTAGAATTCTCGTCTGAAGTCGGATTTTCGTAATATGCATATGAATTTTCAATCCCTGGAAATTTTCAAGCTTTACCAAAGAAGCTTTTCGAATTTTGAGCATGTTTAGTGTCTGAAAAGGGCGAAATAGTGAACTTCCAGGAGATTTTCAAAACTTTTTCAGATTGCATGTTGCCCGATCTTTTGACTACATCTCCTAGCTTGTTCATCCAATTGCTGTGAAATTTTGACATATTGTAGAGAATTACCATACGAAGAGAATGGTATATAACCCAGCTTTATATTCCCCACAAATTGCTCCTAGTTCGTCATTGAACACAGGGCAGTGTAAATTTTCTTCAGCTGAGCTTGTTTGAAAACGTGTTTCATAACCTTTGCATCGTTTGTGTATGTATTATATGCATAATAAGGAACTTAGATGATGTTAGTTCACTTAATTTCTGAATTTTATGGTTTATTGAGTTTCCACGCTTGAATCATTCTAATCCCTTGTAATCTTCACATTAGGTGTCAAATGTCGAAGTTGGGGATCACAGATCCAATAATGACGGTTTAGGAAATCCTGGAGCTTTCGGAGATCAAACTCCCATCCCTGCACCTCAGGGTCATGAAGTGCTGATTGTTGATGCCGTGGAGGTGGTGGAAACTCCAATTGTTCCTGAGATGGTGGAACCCGAACCAAGAATAGCAGAAGCTGCTTCGTATGAAGTTGCCTCTATGATTGTTGACGCTGCTCCAGTAATTGAGAAACGTATGATAGTGCATGAATATCCCAATGCATGGGTTGCTTTTTCTCTTCCATTCGGTGAGACACTCCCAAATCACACATTAGTTGGTGGATTTAGTGTTCCCACTGGGCATGTTGTTATGTACGAGAAATTGTGGAAGATGTATGGCCATATTGTTGTTAAGGAAGATCCAGAGCATAGCTATTTTTGACAAGGCAAGTAGAAAAAATATTGCGTGTTATAGATGATATTCGTACCAGGGCCAGAAGTACTATGACTCGAGATGTACTCTTTGATTGGGAGTACAACTTTGAGAGTTGTGAGAGACTTGGCCTTAACTTGAAGTGGCTTCGTCAGAAGATTAACATCATCAAGGATGCAGTAGTGAAGAACATCCCTTTTACCAGTAGTGCCGTGACAAAGAAAATGACTGAGATTATTGAGCTGACCGAAAAGCTGGAGTTGGAGAAAGCGTCTTTGCAAGTCTTGGAGAATGCTGAGAAGCAAAAATCATTCATTGATGGCTTTCTGTAATTTCCTTTCCATAATCTCATGAACATTGACTTCCGAGAGATGTGAGGTTTTATTTGGGTTTTGATTTTTTGACAGGTTTTGAGTGACTGAGGATTTTCTTTTGGATTTTGGATTTGATAGAGATTTTTTCTTAAATAAAGAACTTTGATAAATTGCTGAATTTTCAAATACTGAGTGCAAGTATGCACACATTTTGGAGGAATTGAAAAATACAAGTAAAAGAAAATCCTAAGGTGTAAACTTCAGATGTTTTGAGGTTTTCCTTGGATATAAAACACCCAACGTTGAATGCTTCATGCATCGAAAATCTTGAGCCAATTCTCATGAATCACTGGTACACTCGCCTTGCCCTTGATGTCAGCCAATTTGTAGTATCCTCCAATAACTGACTTAACAATCATAAAAGGTCCTTCCCAGTTAGAAATCTTTGTGGAATGCAGATTGCGTCTGGTTGCCTTAAGAACCAAATCTCCTTCATGAAACTTGTTAGGCTTGGTTTCCCGTGCCCTGAATATTTTCTGCTGGTTTGGAATTCCTCGTGGATTCCACGTTGGCGGAGCCTTCCAATTTTGCGGCACATATGTACTTTCACGTGGAGGAGAGTACGCTGGATAATGCTTGTGGAACTGGGCTAGGTCTTCAGGGATGAACCTTCCAATGGGGTCCTCAGTTCCGGGAGATTCCAACCATTTAGTGTAGTACTGCTGAGGCGAGACTACCCACTCATAGCATTTGATGATAGCTTGGTCATGAGTCTGATTGAGTCCTCGGATAAAGGTAGCATATTCGAACGTTGCTAATATGGAATTATGAGAGGGAATAAGACTTTCCTGCGTGCGGAATCTCCTGATAAATTCATGTGCGCTTTCTTCAGGCTTTTGTGTGAGTCTTATTAAGGCTTGGACTTTCTCCAAATGCTCGAAAGGTTGATCATCTTCCGAGTTAGAACTTTATTCGACGGAGAATTGTGCAACTGAAGATGAAGATACCGCAGCAAATCTTCCATCGTGAATCCATGCTCGCCCAAGAATCATGTCATATCCCGGATCCTCTTTAATTATGAAGAATTTAGTTTCTGTCCAGGTTGCATCGTTTCTTATGTTGAGAATGATGTAACCGTAAGCATCCCTGGAGATTCCCTCATGGTCTCTGACTGAGACGGGAGCATGAGTTGCTTTTTTTTGAGTGATGCCAGCAGCTCTGTTGGTTTTCAACGGGATGATGTTGACAGCAGTGCCAATGTCGACCAATGCTCGTTTGAATTCATTTCTCTTGAGATGCACCATAGTGAGAAGTCCCCAGTAGTACATTTCTTTGTCCGTCACTGGTGGTTCAGGGAGTGTCTCCTGAATTGTCAGTCGTTTGCCTGACACAATATGGTTCAGTGCAGCAAACATATCATCTCTTTGAGCCTTTGAAAAGTACAGCAACTCGCAGACGTGCTCAATCAAGGATTGGACTGCTTCCTTGACTGGATGCTCGGAGAGTGCGAATGTTCTGATTGGGAGAGGATTTATGTTCACTCCTTCAGTCCCCAGTTCTCCTGAGTCGGCCTTCTCTTTGAAAATGCGCTTCAAACTTCTGCAATCACTTGTTGGATGACCGACATACCTATGAAAATGGCAGTAGCGTGCATTTTCCATTTGTTCCGCAGTTGGTTCCTTTTTGACATGAGGTAGTTTAATTGCACCATCTTGGATCCAGACTTCTAGTAGTTCGATCACTTCTTCAATGGGAAAAGGGAAGTCAGGAACTTCTTGATCATTCTGCTGAGGTTGTGCACTTCTAGTCTGGTTGTCCTTCCTTGGAGCTTTCGGAGGGTGAGATGTCATAGAAGTATTCTTATGTTGATGTTCCTCGGCTTTTCTCTTGCTCCCTTCAGCAACATTCATGGAAGTTTCAACGTTGTACTGCTTGTTGATCAGACGCCGGGCAGTGCTGCTTCGATTGTCTTTCGGTTCCTCTACTTTGACAGTTTTCGTTCTTTCTAGCAATGCGGGAGCAGTAGTTGCTGATCGCTTGGCCGCTTCATGAAGTTCTGAAAAGGTCTTAAAGCGAAGGTTTTCCAGCAAAGCTCTGTAAACTGGGATCATCCCATTGATGCACAAGTCCACCAGTTGTTGTTCAGTAACGTTTGGATCATGACAATCCAAAGCTTGAACCATGAACCTCTTCACATAATCATTCGGATTTTCGGCAGTTTTCTGAGCCATCCTTCCCAAGTCAGAAAGAGTAATTTGCTCAGAAACAAAGAAGTACTTCCTGTAGAAAGCATTAATCATTTCTCCCCAGTTAGCTATGCTTCCTGGTGCAATGTTGTTGTACCAAGTATACGCTCGACCCGTCAGGGATTTTGAAAACTCCTTCAAACGGACGACATGGTTGTGTTCATGTTCTCTTAGCGCTTCCAGGAACCGAGAAACGTGTTCTCGAGCATTTCCCGTTCCATTATAGAGTGTGAACGTTGGAGAAGTGTAGACCTTTGGGAGAGGAATCCTTTGTGTGGCTACAGGGTATGGGGGCTGATGACGGTGCACAGTCGTTGTGTGACCCCTTCCTCGATTCTCCATAAAACGCTCCAAGTCTTCACGGGTGATGAAACCGGGGGGTTGAGGTTCTGCAGCTTTGCGGGTTTCATCATCGTCATGGACTGGGATAAGTTCGGGAACCGTTGGAGATGTTTCCTTGTCTTTTCCTTTGTCCTGAGTTTTATCTGACATCTTGTCAGTGAGAGTTTTGAGGTAGTTACATAGCTCCTTCTGAGTAGCAGCCATATCAGTTTGATTCTTGGCGAGAACTTCCTAAACCTTCATGAGATCAGCGATAGTAGGAGGATTTTCTCTGATTTCCTCAGGATGTCGACCAAAAAGAGGATGATTCTCGACATTGTTGTGAGGAGGAGTAGTGTCTCCACTACTGTTGGAAGACGGAATGGTTTCAGGAATGCCATCATTGTTATTGTTGCTAGTGCTAGCGCGGTTTGCATTAGGATTTGTAACTGAACCTGACCTAAGATCAACCATCTTGCGAAATGAGAGATTTCAACCGAGAGATTAATCTCCCACTGTGGTCGCCAATCTGTGGATGGGGAAAATCGGGTCGCCGGTTTTTCGGGAAAGTGGAGAGTCGAGCGTCGAGCGTGCTGTCGAGACTCCTCAGCCGGGCAAAATTTTAATCCTCACACAGATGCATCGCTGCAAAGGGGATGCTTAGATTCGGTAAATCAATCTGTATGACTCCGGCCTAAACCAAGACAATGGCGTTCCAGGGTCAATTCGGTCGCAAAGAGGGAGATGGGTTGATCTGTAAGAGGGAAGCTGAGAATTGTGTGGGATCGGTGATGATCGACGATTGTGGGTGTGTTGAAGGTTTCTGCAATAATGGTGAACTAATAAGTTCTAATAAGTTCTGATGGATTGATGAATTTCTGAAAGTGATAGCTCGAGAAATTCTACGTAGACGATAGTCTGTCTTCTTCAATCATGGTTTCAGAGACTTATTTATATTTTCGGAGTCGTGAACACCTTGATCCCTGTAAGTTTGACGGTTTCTTGAGTGAAAGAGTGGAAAAGTGGGAGATCGTGGTAAAGTCAGTTCCATGTCGTGTAGAGACTTGACTGATCGTGCACCCACTACTTTGCTAACTCCTTCAACCGTTTGCACGACTTACGCACATTTCTCGTTGTGGATGAATCCACGTGCCGTAGACTGCCAGACCAAAACCCTACGTGATATCCCCCCATTTGTGACGTGATTGATGTCTCACAAATCGTGGAGTCTGCAGGGCAGACGTGTTTTGATTAGTCAGTTGTTGACAATGAGTCTGAATTTCGTTGAATCGAGCATGAATGATGAATGATCAGCGATTCACGGGTCGAACATGTAGTTCTCTGAAGAGACGTCAATATGATGAATTACTGACGAGCGACTGAGCAAGTATTTCTTAATCCTGCAAATTACTGAGTATTGAGAATTTGATGAGCAACTGAGCAAGTATTGCTCAATTCTGTGAATTACGAGAATTTGATGAGCAGCTGAGCAAGTATTGCTCAATTCACCAAATTACGAGAATTTGATGAGCAACTGAGCAAATATTGCCCAATTCACCAAATTAATGATTTTTGATAACCTAATGTGCAATTGAGCAAGTATTGCTAAATTTGACAAATTATGATGAATTGCTGAATATTGATCAATATTCGAGCAATTGAGAAAGTTTTGCTCGTTTCAGCAAATTATTTACTAGTGACGTGACCCAGTAAAATACTAATTAAAATATTGGTAGATTACCGAATATTGTATAATTAATTTAGATGCTGGTTGGTGGATCAACATAAATTTATTAGTGTTTTGGAATTGCTCAGAATGATGGTTTCACAGAGCGTTTATTCAAAACCCTAATTTTCGATCAATCCTCCATCAATTGGCAAATTGCTGAAGATTGGTCACGAATGAAGAGGGACCGACCACATGGGATGATGAGCGTCCATGTGGTGCCCAGTGCTCGAGTGAGCACGCACCAGGGTTCTCAGTTTGAGAGTTGGTGAAAATAATGATTAAATGGTGGATTCACCATTTACTGAAAATATTGTTGGATTCATCATTAGGTGATAAAACCTAGGTATGAGAGATGGGGGACCGACCAAGAGAGCATGGGACCGGCTCTTGGTGGTCACGTGACCATTTGTTGGTCGTTTGGAGAGTTCTCTCATTGGTTGGAGAAAGTTCGGGCTCAGTATGAGCAATTGAGAAAATCAGGTCAGAATTAAGAAAACGTGTGGGACCGGCTTCGCGCAATCCCTAGGAATGAACCTGGTCGGTCATGAAGGCATGCACGTGTTTCCATGATGTCCGTGTCTCCATACTGAGAGTTTCAGTATTTTCTGATGCGCTTTTGAGCAATATCGTGAATTTTCAGAAGAGTTTCATCTTGACTAAGAATTCTCGATTTTTTGTTGGAGTGAGCATGTATGCTCAATTCATCAATATTTTGAAAATATTATATTTAAAATATTAAAATATTTAAAATTGCCGTGAGAGGCTAGTCGGTCGTGTGATCATGTTGGCTTTTGGTTTTTCGTGATTCGAGCAATATTTGAGAAAATATGAAGAAATCATGAATTTTGCTCAAACCCCAGGAGTTTCACGAGTTGAGAAAAATAATAATTATGAAAGACTAGGGATTGCAAGGTGTGGGACCGGCCACGGCTATGACATGGCCGGCCGGCCATGTTGCCCGGTCCCGCACACCTTTCCCTGTTTTATAATATTATTTTGTGAATTCTTGAAGTTATGGAGAATCTTTGAAGATATGGAGAATCCATGAGTTTTTGTTGAAACAAGGAGTTTTGGGAATAATAATTATAAAAAGCTAAGGATTGTGAAGTGTGGGACCGGCTTGGGCATGGCCGGCCGACTGGGTGGCCCGGTCCCACACATCTCTCCTTATTTTATAATATTATTTGGTGAATCCACCATGTTATGGAGAACTCACGAATTTTGCACAAATCAGGAATTTTTGCCAAGATGGAGAAGTCTTCATGAATTCATGAAAACAACGAAAATAAGGAAAAATAATGGAGGAAGTGTGGGACCGGCCATGGCTAGGGCACGGTCGGCAGGCCGGTGGGCGCCGACCACGGGCGCTTCTCCATTATTTTATTATTATTATTTTCTCTCTCCTGTATTGTGTAGGATTCCCCATTGTTTCATGTTTTTGGATGCTCGTTCGTGCATCCGGGTGCTCAGTCGTGCATCATTGTCGAGTACACTTGCACCATTTTTGTGGGGATTACTCGGTGATGGTCCAGATGACCAGTTGTTGAGTATTTATTACTAATTTATGAAATTCAGTGGAGAATAATTCATGAAACTGAGTAATAAAAAATAAATAGATGTTCATTATTAATTCATAGGATCAGATGTGGATTCGACTATGAATTCAGAATAATAAAACGAGCATTACCATCCTATGGGATCGTGGATTCGACCATAGAATCGGAGTAATTAATATTTATCTATTACCATTTATGAGGCTAGTTGTGGATTCGATCATGAAATTGGAGTAATGAGATAATACAGTTGTTTCATTGATATTCTATGAGATCAAGTCGTGGATTCGATCATAGAATCAGAGCAATTGGTATTTCCATTCCATGGGATCAGGCCGTGGATTCGACCATGGAATAGGAGCAATAATATACTATTCTGGGAATTCAATAGTGAATATCACGGCAGAAGTAATCTATTTCAGAGAAGATATTAGTCAGTTAAAGCGTCACATCTACTCTGAATGGTGCATAGTCAGGGAGTCGCGGTGTTGTTTACGACCTGAAGGCGTTGATGCTCTCAATCTACGGAGAACCGCCTGAATCTATGCACAATCTCTCCACATAATCAGGGAACGGTGAAGTGTCACCGACGTCCTGAAGGCGTCCGCCGCCCAACTATTCTTCTATGTGGAGGTGGGTCTCTCTCCTGCAGTCAGGGAACAATGAGTATCATCGACGTCCTGAAGGCGTTGATGCTCTAAGTCTACGGAGAACCGCCCAAATATGTTATTCTGCATAGAGGTCACGATGAAATGCCGGGGATCGAACGCTCAGCTAGTGGAGGCTTTCGAAAACATATTCATCATGGCTTCTTAAAACATGAATCGTTGCATGCCTAAAAGCCGTGTCAAAAACATGCTTCATGATTTTACGGTTTTTCCCTTTGTTAAAAATTCACCATCTACAATGGTTACGAACTGAGAAGGATGGGTGATGGTGGAACTCGCTGTGTATGGTGGTCAGTAGTGATCAGAAGTGATAATAATGGATGTTGTTATTCTTGATGGAGCTGAGAACTGAGCTGGGTTGATTGGTTGCCAGCGATTAATGGAGTTGCTTCCGTCAATTGTTGAAGATGAATGAAGGAGATTAGTAAGCTTATATGCGTCTGTGAAAGGTTAGGATGAATGGGTTTTGCTGAATTTGAAATCTCAATCGAGAATTCAGTAGAGAAAGAATCAGCAGAGGAAGTGACCGAGTTGGTGCTGTAAGTGTTCGTAAAAAGGCCTGAACGACACAGGTCTTTGATGCTGGTGACGATGAATAGAAGGTTGAGCCTGTGATGGTTTAATGGATTCGGGAGTAAGGGAGGTTTGACAGACTGCATGATAATTGTTGACTCCGAGAGAACGATGAAGGTGCTTTGAGTTAACTAGTACAGACTCTACAGAGCTTGGCAGTTTCGTGAACGAGTATGGGAGGTTCAGCTCTGGGATTGAGGCTCGAAGTGGGTTTTGCAGCGAGACTGTTAGCTGGTGATGGAGAGGATTCGTTTGCATGGCAGTTGCTGATCGATGAAGACTGGGTTGTAGATGCAGAGAGCTCGACAGTATGGCAGGATTTTGAACAGAGAGAACTTGATGGAAGTAGCGAAGATGAGTGAGTTTGCTGTCGGATTTGGTTGATAATTGGTTGGAAGTATTTGGCAAGAAGAGGATGCTGACTGTATCGATGATTGGCAGACATGAAGCTTGTGATGGCAGGGATTGATGGTTGGTCATTGATGCTGGTGGTCTCAAATGTTGAGGTTGAGGTTTGCATAAAATTGAGCTGCTGGTGATGGACCGGTGATGAATACATGGAATGAAGGTTATGATGGCTTACTGCCGTATCAAAAGAAAAGGGAAATAGGTTGTCGGTTCCATAAGACTGGCAGGCCAATTATGAAATGGGCTGGGCTTTTACAGCTACTGCACGAGCTCAATATGCAGTACGTAGGCGACTTCTTTGCATGGCCAGACTTGGCCGTGACTTTGGAAATTTTGCCAGAGTTTGGCAAGCTACTTTGCACGGGTGTGATGCACGGGACAAAATTCTTAAGGAGGTGCACTTTCCTATCTTAGCTAGGTTTCCTAGTTTTTTCAAGAAGAGGTTACTAAACTACAAAACTCTATATATGGGGAAGCTTAGATACAGTTGAGGATATCTTCTTTTCACTGTTTTTCTCCCCCTTAGGGGGGAGAACTATCTCTTTTATATATTCTTTTTATTGTTAAGGATGAATTCAAAGTTCTAATTGTGAAGCTCAATTATTTACAAGTTTATTTTAAGTTTTAAAATTAATCATTGTGGATTGTTTTTACTATACCGAAGGTTTATGATTGATTCTTAGATTGGTTTGGGTGGCCAACTAGATTAGTCTATTAATCATTCTAATGCTAGTAGAGAGTTGAGTCGATCCGTAATTGTCGCTTACCTCCTACACAAGTAGAAATCGCAAGACCTTGCGGAGGGATTATGTGGAGCAATTGCGAGTAAAGACAACACCAGTAAGTGGACCGAGGGTACCGAGTTTAACTGTTGGGATCAAACCTAAATTCATAAATCTTAATACGTTCGGGGAATTACATCTTGTAAGCGAACCTCAAGGTGGTTCTTTTGAATAGAATATGGTAGTCGAGCGCTTTGTATCCGGTAATACAAGGAGTTTTGGGGATAGCTAAGCGTACCTGCTTTCCTACGGTTGGTGACAATCGATTCTAACAAGAGATAAACGGGTACAATGTTGAGTTAACGGTTAGTAACAGCGAAGGATTTCTTCATTATCTTTTTCTTATTATCCTTTTTATCCTTATTTTATATTCTCGCTGATTTAGATAACATATCAATTGCATTACTCCTCGTGGGAACGATCCTTACTACCGCTTTATTACTTGTTAATTAGTGGGAGACATCTTATTATTTTGTTGAGTAAATGACGCTCATCAAATTGGCGCCGCTGCCGGGGAATAATTGCTAACTGATTTGTTATTTGTTTTGGCTTAAAATTTTTGTGGGTATATCTCTCGTAATCCCTCACGAGACTATAACTCGTCCACTAGGGACACCTAGAGGTTTAAAGGCCTGTTATTCATGCTAAGAGTAATTGTATCCTCGACGACATGGAGTTGTTGTATTTTATTTTTGTTTCGTTTTGTTTGCTCGAGTACTAGCAAAGTCTAAGTATGGGGGAATTTGATAAGCGTCTAAAAACACCTCTCTGGGTATCGATTGATTATGCTTTCTTAGCTAGTTTTCGTGTGAAATTGTATTATTAGCTTTCTTTTATATTTTATGGGAATTTTGGAGCTTATTCCCGAAAATAACAAGAAATCGTCCAATTGGCCATAAAAGAGGCAGCATTATCTAGGAGTCCTTGATATCATCTTGAAGAGCACGAAAAGACAAAGCCAATGGCGAAAGAATTGAGTCAATCCGACGTCATATGAAGAATCTGGAGGCATTTGAAGCAAGCCGAAGTTGTGGAAAACTAGAAAACCTACATAATTGTTATAGGCACCCGAGTTTCTACTCAGGGCAGTCACGAAATGTTAATTGAATGGGAGCTGCTAAAAGTTCGTGGTCTTTGGGAGATGGTAGTGCAATGGTAATCAAGTTTCAGAAGACAGAGCAGTGACTAATGATAGAGCTCGAGAACGGATCTTGGCAGAGATGGAGGTGTTGCTGGTAGTCGATGGAGTTGCGGTCTGTTGGGTCGAGTCGATGGAGTTGCAGTCTGTTGGGTCGAGTATGACAACAAAATGAGAAGGAAGTGATGATTACTGAGTCGAACCGCTGCCAATGCCGAGAGATGAAGATGGTTACGAGCTGAGAAGGATGGGTGATGGTTGAACTCTCTGTGTATGGTAGTCAGTAGTGATCAGAAGTGATAATAATGGATGTTGCTATTCTCGATGGAGCTGAGAACTGAGTTGGGTTGATTGGTTGCCAGCGATTAATGGAGTTGCTTCCGTCAATTTTTGAAGATGAATGAAGGAGATTAGTAAACTTATATGCGTATGTGAAAGGTTAGGATGAATGGGTTTTGCTGAATTTGAAATCTCAATCGAGAATTCAGTAAAGAAAGAATCAGCAGAGGAAGTGACCGAGTTGGTGTTCTAAGTGTTCGTAAAAAGGCCTGAACGACACAGGTCTTTGATGCTGGTGACGATGAGTAGAAGGTTGAGCCTGTGATGGTTTAATGGATTCTGGAGTAAGGGAGGTTTGACAGTAAAGACTTCATGATAACTGTTGAGTCCGAGAGAACGATGAAGGTGCTTTGAGTTAACTAGTACAGAGCTTGGCAGCTGCGTGAACGAGTATGGGAGGTTCAGCTCTGGGATTGAGGCTCGAAATGGGTTTTTCAGCGAGACTGTTGGCTGGTGATGGAGAGAATTCGTTTGCATGGCAGTTGATGATCGATGAAGACTGGGTTGTAGATAGAGAGAGATCGACAGTATGGTAGGATTTTGAACAGAGAGAACTTGATGAAAGTAGTGAAGATGAGTGAGTTTGCTGTCGGATTTGGTTGATATTGGCTGGCAGTATTTGGCAAGAAGAGGTTGCTGATTGTATCGATGATTGGCAGACATGAAGCTTGTGATGGCAGGGATTGATGGTTGGTCATTGATGCTGGTGGTCTCAAATGCTGAGGTTGAGGTTTGCATAAAATTGAGCTGCTGGTGATGGACCGGTGATGAATATAGGGAATGAAGGTTATGGTGGCTTACTGCCGTATCAGAAGAAGAGGAAAATAGGTTGTCGGTTCCATAAGACTGGCAGGCCAATTATGAAATGGGCTGGGCTTCTACAGCTGTTGCACGAGCTCAATAGGCAGTACGTAGGCGACTTCTTTGCATGGCCAAACTTGGCCGTGACTTTGGAAATTTGCCCAGAGTTTGGCAAGCTACTTTGCACGGGGTGTGATGCACGGGACACAATTCTTAAGGAGGTGCACTTTCCTATCTTAGCTAGGTTTCCTAGTTTCTTCAAGAAGAGGTTACAAAACTACAAAACTCTATATATAGGAAAGCTTAGATACAGTTTAGGATATCTTCTTTTCACCATTTTTCTCCCCCTTAGGGGAGAGAACTATCTCTTTTCTATATACCGGATGAATTCAAAGTTCTAATTGTGAAGCTCAATTAATTACAAGTTTATTTCAAGTTTTTAAGTTAATCATTGTGGATTGTTTTTACTATATCGAAGGTTTATGATTGATTCTTAGATTGGTTTGGGTGGCCAACTAGATTAGTCTATTAATCATTCTAATGCTAGTAGAGAGTTGAGTCAATCCGTAATTGTCGCTTACCTCCTACACAAGTAGTAATCGCAAGACCTTGCGGAGGGATTTTGTGGAGCAATTGCGAGTAAAGACAACACCAGTAAGTGGACCGAGTGTACCGAGTTTATTTGGTGGGATCAAACCTAAATTCATAAATCTTAATGCGTTCGGGGAATTACATCTTGTAAGCGAACCTCAAGGTGGTTCTTTTGAATAGAATCTGGTAGTCGAGCGCTTCCGTATCCGGTGATACAAGGAGTTTTGGGGATAGCTAAGCGTACCTGCTTTCCTACGGTTGGTGACAATTGAATCTAACAAGAGATAAACGGGTACAATGTTGAGTTAACGGTTAGTAACGGCGAAGGATTTCTTTATTATCTTTTTCTTATTATCCTTTTTATCCTTATTTTATATTCTCACTGATTTAGATAACATATCAATTGCATTAATCCTCGTGAGAACGATCCTTACTACCGCTTTATTACTTGTTAATTAGTGGGAAACATCTTATTATTTTGTTGAGTAAACGACGCTCATCAAATTGGCGTCGCTGCCGGGGAATAATTGTTAATTGAAGCTGGTTTTCACCATTCCGCAGACTAAAGCAGGTTTCCACCATTCCACGGACTGAAGCCAGTTTCCACTATTCTATGGACTGAAGCCAGTTTCCAGCATTCCACAGACTGAAGCCAGTTTTTTCACCAATCCAAGCCAAGCGCCATCTATGCACGTCCGTGGCCTAGCCATCCAGCACCCGTTTCGCGGACCAAATTGTAGTGCCATCTCCGCCGACCAATAGCCAAAGTTGCAGCACTGATGCCAACACCCTATGGCCAAGACGTAATTATGCAGAGTCGCCAATACAAGGATTACGGATTCCTCATGCCTTCCGCCAAAGGTTAGTCAAATTTCCCAAGCAATCTCTTCACGTCTTTCCCTTTCATCTTGTCTGTCACCATCGCATGCTTACCCCGCAACAATGCCACTGTTACGTGCTAAGCAGGGACTTACTGTTGATGGTGGCTTTTAGTTCAGGGCTAAATTTGTAAAACCCTGTATTTAATAGGCCGTCACTCTGCAAGAGACAAAGCCATGTAAAAGTGATGAGTGTTCAACCTCTGGCACACTTATTGGGCAACTCAATATTTTCTCATGAAATTTACCCAGAATGGTGCATGTAGCAACAATCCCAGGTATTCTGTAAATTTTGGCATCTTGCCTACATTCAATTAATATAAGTTTCTTTGAATGCTTTTTGTGCTATGTTCCCCGGCTGAACCCTTAATATTGATATGGCATGACGATTTGTGTTCACTCGCAGCAAAGTAGCACGAATTTCCAAGTATCAAGGATAAGGTCATAAGGTATTCAATCAACTTAAAAGAACTATGTGTAACACATAAAATTCAATCAATTATCCTGACTAATTTGCAAAAGTTAGGGTTTTGCGCCTTGCGCAGTATATCAGACCTTGCTTGTCGAAATTAAGCCTAGGCAAACTAGGTAATTAATCCGCCAAGGATTAGTAGATGCAAAATCTTGCCCATAATCAAAAAAACAAGGAGACGCGGGATAGGAGCAGCAACAAAGGGAGGCGTGGCCATGCCTTAAGCCAAGTCGGCGCCATTTTCCGTTGGCCACGCCCCATCCTAAACCGGCTCAATTTCCCTCGACCAATCAGGTCGCCTTAAACTCGTCGCACGCACATAAGTTGTGGATGGGCCCATACTTGTCGGCCCCATTCCCCATCGACCAATCAGGTCGCTCTAAAGTCGCCACACTCGCACCAGAAGTGTAGCCACGCCCATGCTTGGCCGGCCCTCTTTTCTGACCAATCAGATTACTCTAAACTTGCCAAAGTATTAAAAAGGGGAAGCTGCGCCAGATATAGTCACGAAGCCAATTGGCTTTCCAAAAATCGTTCCAACATGCCAAACATGCCATGTTGCGCTAATGAGATAAGCGGCATGCCAACATGCCACTTTGCGGCAGCATGCCAAAACATGTCACGAGCCGTGTGGGACCCAGGAAACCCTAGGAATTGCGCCATATCTTAGCCACCCACGGGAATCCTTACTCCTGTGGCCGTTTCCACACCATGGCCTTGCTATAGTTCCCTTGGCCCAGTCATGGCACCGTTTACAAAAAAAAAGTGTTGCCATGCCGCGTCTGCATGCCACACACACTAATTAGGGTTTCGGCATGCCAAACCCTAATTTAGGCAAAGCTGCTACGCCAACCAAGCCAAGTAACGTTCCCCAAAGCATTGGAATTGATGTGGCAACAGGGCCAATGTTGCCCTGCCACATTTCGGGTCTAACACATTGTGCCAAAATCTAGCGGTCATGGCTACGTCAGGCGCTACTTGCATCATCGTGCCACTGGCATGCGGCAGCTATCTCAGTCACGCCACCGTGCCGTAGCGCACGTGCTAATTAAGGTTTAGATACGCCAAACCCTAGTCTAGCTAAAGTCGTCATGCCAACTAAGTTAAGTGATTCTCCTAAGGCCTTAATTTTAACTTAGCAACAGGGCCAATGTTGCCAGAGCCATATTTGGGTCTAACACCAATATGCCAAAACAGCTGCCACGGCTACGCCACTGGCATGTCGCTATGTCACGGTTACGCCATACGCCACTATGCCAATGGCGCCACTTTGCTATACAACAATATATGTCCATAATCAATGGCCATCCTTCCTCATGAGATGCGAGCTCAGCCATCCAAATTCGCCACCGAACTGACAGGCTTGTGGCAAGTTTTAGGCTACTAGCCGCTTAAATCTCGCGGTCATGGCTACGCCAGGCGCCACTTATATCACCGTGCCACTGGCATGCACGATTTATGCCAGTCATGCCGCAGTGCTACTGGCATACACCAAAACGCCATTACCAAGTGCCAACAGAAGGTATCCATAATCAACGACTACCCTTCCTCATGAGATGCAATCTCAGCCATCCAAGTTTGTCACCGAACCCACGGACTTGTGGCAAGTTTTAGGCGACCAGCCAACACGTGCCTAATAGCGTCACATGTTATTTTCCTACGGCAAGACTCTTGACTTTGAGTTGCCGCACATAGCAAAGTGCTACATGTTTTCCATGAAAACACTCGAGACATCAAACATGTCACAAACTGGGGGATACTCATCAGGGTATTGATCTGGCGGTTTACAGCGTGCGGCATGCAATACGCCTGTTATAAGAAAGTGTCATGAAGTGGGACAATTAGTGGCGGCAAGAAGTAACGGGTGTAAACGGATCCACTTCCTTCATCATGGAGGCATGGGTTTCTGACGGTTATACGTTACTCCACTCTTCCATCACCCAAACGTTCCCACTTTGTACGAGACCAGGGTACGTTTCAATATGACTTGTATATATAGGCTTCACCTATTTCTACCAAACAACAAGTTTTGGTCGGCAACAACATAGTATCCAGAAATCACCAAGAACTGATAGCTTTTCATTCTACAAGCCGGTTCCACTTTCTGATACAAGTCATAAAAGAAGCCACATCTTCAGAATTAACCATTATGGTCTCAACACTCTCTTCGCTTTTCTCCCTAAGACCAACCCTTCTCCTTCACTTTGTGACCGAAGCAAGCCTGGAACGGTCATTTCTTGGTTTAGGCCAGGATTGTACAGATTGATCTCTCGAATCAAAAGTACTCACGTGCAGTGCATTGTTTAGGGTTTAGACTCGTTTCTCATCCACACACCCAAAATTACCAAAATCAGCAGAAATATTTTTTCACCCACAAACAATTACGTTCTATGTAAATGACATCATTTCACATGTTACGACTCAGATTATCCTACATCTATCATTAAGGATCTTGGTGTTTATTTTTCAAACAAGGATCTTGGTTCTCTGCACTATTTTCCTTGTTTATAGGTTAAAAGGTTTGTTAATAGTTTATATTTTATCTCAAACCAAGAATGAACTGGAATTCTGGATCTCCTAAAGAAGATAAATATGGTTGGTGCAATGCCTTGTTCCTCCTATATTGTTGCTCATTGTCATGGTTCCACTAATGATGGTAGCAGTTATGATAATCCTAGTGAATAAGTCTTTTGATAGTTTGATAGTGTCTTACACTATCTTACTTGGACAAGACCAGAAATATAATTTGTTGTAAACCAAGTGTGTGAGCATGTGTCCACTCATACTTATGATTATTTGCTAGTTGCTAAGAGCCCTTAACGTATATATGAATTATAATGGGTACACTTGATTATAGTATTTGCTTCACCAAAGGACCACTTATTGTGAATGGGTTTTTAGATGTTATACTCACTCACCTAGTTTCTATAGGATCTGATTATAGCCTTACCATGCTTACTTTAGATAATGAAGTGGCTAGGAGAGAGTTATGTATGATACTCAAGAGGCCAAAGCAAAAAAACAATCTAGAGACAATATAATTGAGCTGGGAAAGAAATACTAAATATTTTCATACTGTAACCCTTATGAGGTGTAAATGGAGTAATATTGATTGCTTACTGAACAACCAAAATGTTCACTAAAAATATGGATGAAATAAGTAAAACTCTCGCAAATTATTTCCACTCTTTTACTGAAGATTTAATAGATACCTCTCTCAATGACCAAATCTTCAATGATATAAATCCTTCCATCTCAGCCCTGGATAACTCTTCAATAGTTTCAATCCCTTCTAATTATGAAATTCTTTCTGTTATAAAAAAAAAATTAAACCAAATAAATCTCCTGGCCCGGATGCCTTTCCAGTTAGTTTCTTTAAGAACAACTAGTAAACTGTTGGCACCCATGTCACTCTGATAGTCCAAAAAAAAAATCAACAAAATTAATGAACAAAAAACTTAATAAGTCTCATCTTTTTTTTAGTCCCTAAGATCAAGCAACCTAAAACCCCTAGTCAATTCAGACTAATAGGTCTTTGCAATACAATTTACAAAATCATTGCAAAAAAAATAGCTAATAGGATAAAACCTCAGTTTGATAAATAATATCTCCCTTTCAATCTGCTTTCTTATGTTCTAGACAAATCTTAGATAACATGGTAGCAACTCATGAACTCATCCATTCATTATTAAAAAAAAAAAAAGGAGATCTAGGAATAAAGATAGATATGTCCAAAGATTTTGATATAGTAAATTGGAAATTTTTCTTATAATTTTTAAAATCCTTTGGTTTTTTACAAGATGTATGTGACTTAATTGAACAATGCATCTCAACTACTTCTATAGCCGTCCTTTTTAATGGATCCCCAGGAAATATTTTTAACCCAGCTAGGGGCTTGAGACAGGAAAACCCTCTTTCCCATATATTTTTATTATTTGTATAGAAATATTTTCCAGACTTCTTTTTTCTCAAGAACATAATAAACTACTTCATTTAGTTAAAATTACTCCTAAAAGTGAACCTATATCACACCTTCTGCTTTTTTTGCAGATGATTGTTTTCTCTGTGTTAAAGCAGATTTAGTAGAATGTAGAAACCTTTTAGACACTATTAACACTTTTAGTAAAGTTTTAGGTCAACTTATAAATTTTGAGAAATCAGGATTCTTCTTTGGTAAAAAGGTGCAACCAAAGCATCAAACGATGATGTCAAAACTATTAAAGATTAAGCACAAAGCCTCAAAGATCCTTATCTGGGAGCTCCTCTCTTCATGGATAAATCAAACTTTTGAACCAATTCCGGATAGAATTGAGGCTAAGTCCAAAGGTTGGAAAGGCAAAGTCTTTCCACAAACAAGAGGAATGGTTTTAAACACATCAGTTCTTGCTAGTATACCCACATACCAAATGGGTTGTTTCGTCTTACCCAAGAAAATCACCAACAAAATTGATGTAATTCAAAGAGACTTTTGGTGGGGTAAAGATACGAACTCCAAAGGCTTCTACCCTAAAGCTTGGTCAAATCTCTGTAAACTATGAAACTAGGAGGAATGAGTTTTGAAGATGCTCACAAATTCAACTTGGCTATGATAGGAAAACTGGCATGGAGACTTCTTAAAAAACCCAACTCTCTATGGGAAAAAACTCTAGAACCAATATATTTTTTAAAAAAATCTCCCTTAAGGGCAAAACCTCTTGATAAAAGTTGTTGAACTTTGGAATTGTATTTGTAAAAGTATGGAGTTAATAAACAAATTATGTATCTGGAAGTTGGAAATGGTCTAAACATAAATGTTTGAGAAGATAACCGGATCCTGGCTTAGAAGAAACTTTAGCTTCCTACTCTATCTTTACATCTCTAGAAAACTCCCTTGTAGCTTACTTAATAGATCAATCTACAAAACAATGGAACTCTAACCTTATTCAAGGAATTTTTCTAGCTGATATAGCTGTCAAATCTGTAACATTTGTCTTTTCTTGGATATACTAACTCTCTTAAAACCGACACCCTTACATGGACTTTAACCAAATCATGAGAATATACAGTGAAATCCATGTATGATAAATCTAATGAAATAAGGATAAATATAGATAGTTTATCTCTCTCTGTGAGTTTTTAGAAATCTTTGTGGAAAGTGGATGTTCCCAAAAAAATTAAACTATTTTTTCTAGAAATGTATTCAAAATGCTCTTTCGACTAAAGCTAAACTAGTGGGTAAAGTTAAGGACATAAATCCTGCATGCACAATATGTGGGGAGGAAATAAAAACAGCAGAACATCTTCTTTTTCATTGCAGGTTCGCTGAGATAGTCTGGGAAACGGGACCTAATTCCATAAGGATAAATTTTGATCCCTCTTTAAGCATTATAGATCTCAGCCAGTCATGGATACATAACAACAAAACAGAAATTTCAACTAAACTCCTATTTACTAAGATGTGGTTTATTTGGAAGGAGAAATGTGATAGAGCTTTTCAGGGAGTATCAACGACACATTTACAACTATATGGTATAAATTCTAAATCACATTCAGTGGTCTAGGAAACCTTTTAGTAGAAAATTGTTCCGGACAGTTAAGAAAAAACACAATATCTCGTGGACAGCACCCAAGTTTCATAATCACATAATTTATGTTGATGGTGCATGGGACTTGGCCTCTTCCCATCCAGTTTTGCAGTAATTTTGAGAAATGATGCATGTAGTCCTGAAGGTGGAAAAGCAGGGCGTACAACAAGTACAGACCTCAAGAAGCTGTAAGGGTCTTTCAAGCAGCTCACTGGGCAAAAGAGAAAGGAATTTCAGCATTGAAGGCGATTGTGAAAGCCTTTTTTTGTATATCAATAGATCAAGATATCTCTTAGCGCAGCAAAAATCTTTTGAATGAAATTTTAAGCTTCCATTTTGTTCCTGGGACAAGGCATGCTCTTGCAAAACAGGCAAAAACTTTTTCTTCTTTTTTAGAATGGGATTCTACTCCCCACTGGATTGCATTAAATTAAGCTTTCATTAGATAAATCTAACACAGACTCTTAGATGGCTCTACTAACCTTGTAACACAGACTAGAGTCATCATCCTTTTCAACGCAATATTTATTCACAAAAAATAAGAGAAATGGCACAGCCATTTTATTGGACCGAACAACAAAATCGGCTAGCCATAATCCTCGCAAATCGCAATACGTCACCATGAAGGTAAAGGTTTTCACGAATATGAAAACAAATCAGATCCAGAAACAACCAGAAACAAGATATGTATTTCCTTTGCAAGGACCCTTTCCTCATAAATACGAACTATAGAAATTAAAAAGAATAAAGAATATCCTGGAAAACAAGTCATTAAGTGAGTATCTCAGCATAATATCTCATCACCAAAACAAGCAACTATCACTGTGAATAAATGAATGCACCCCATTAGAAAAGGTGGTTTTCCATGTGCGAGTCCATAGAATAATATCAAAAATCAGAAAGAAAAAGAAAGGTACTATTTTCCTAATCAAACAATAGTTTTGTCATTTTGAGTATTACTATAATCATACAGACCCTGGAAACACTCTAGAATTCTGACTCTCCAGGCCTTCACATCAGTCATCACAACTCATTCCACCATCGCATTCTCAATCACAATCAAAACTCCACCAAATTTATCTAGTACTTGAAAGAATCTAATCACAAATCATTAATAGTATGAAGCACCTCCTCTCTCGTTGATTCAACTGAATTTAATCCATTGGAAAAAACTAAGCAAAATATAATCTCATCTTGAGAAAATTGAAAACCCTTAAAAGTATCCCGAGATTTTATACACAACTGAGCCAACAATCTCATAAACCAAATCCATTTTCTAACAGGGTATTAGATGATGTCAATGAATTAGTTGTAGCTTCATTCTTCAACACATAAAACAGCACATAATGATTAAGAAACTACGAATTAAGCTGTGCACATTCTACAACACAAGAAACAGCATATAACTTGCTTTAGAGACTTGGAATTAAGCTGCACAAATACTAAGAGAAACATCTAGAGAACCAAAATGAAAATGGGACTAAAGCTGCTGATCATTGAAACATAGAAGGAAATAGGTACAGTAGAAATTTGAAGTTTCATCATTAAACAACTACTACTAAAACATCAAATTGTTATTCTTCTGTCTGTACTCGTTTTCCTTCTACTCGTTTTCCTTCTACTCGTCATCTTCATCTTCTTCCTGAAAAACCAAACAATCAATATTAGAACAAATGTTAACAGATTTAAATGACTTGAACGAAATAAATGGAATATTGTTACGGTTGAAGGTTTCAAAGAACAAACCTCTCCACCGCTCTCATCTTCTTCATCATCTTCATCATCATTCACTTCGGATTTTGATTTATCGGATTCATCTTCATCCTCAGCCTCTGCTGCTCCTTCAGCCTATAAAAATGATTTCAAACAAAAACAAACAAAAAAAAGTCAACCAAAAGTCTCAGAGAGAAAGAAAAGTAGCAAACAGGAGAAAATAAAATGGATCACGAAAAAAAGAAACACTCATATATTACCTGTATCTTGTTGTAGGCTTGCATGACTTTATTGTACTCGGTCTTCCTCTTTTCAGCTTTTGCTACATAAGGAGCTTTCTCCTAAAACAAAAAATTACAGAACAAAAATAGATCAGATTTTATTTCCAAATATAACTATTAGGAGATTTTAATGGAGAAATTCATTTTACTTACAGCATCAGATAGAGATTTCCACTTATCTCCTCCAGCTTTTCCAACCTAAATTGTTGATAACAAAAATACCGTCAACACAAACTAGAGCAAAAACAATGATAATTAACTGAAAGTTATATTAGGCAGATCTGTAGAGATAACTTACAACAGAGACTGATTTGTTGTTAGGATGTTCCTTCTTGAATGTTTGCCTAAATTCCTCCCTGGAAAAATAAATCGAATAAAAACAAAAATTAGAGAAATCCGAGAAAATAACTGGAGAAATTTTTTATATAAAATCGAAAGGAAAAAAATAATCAATCTAGATATACTAACATGAAAACGAAGAAGGCACTAGCAGGCCTCTTAGGCTTGTTTGGATCTTTCACTGGCTTTTCCTTCTTTGCTGGTTTCTTTCCAGCTCTTTCACTTGCAGGTGCTTTTCTCTTCACTGATAACCTTTAAACACAACGAAAATCACAACATCAATAACAAGAAACATACTGAGATCTAAAAAATCAAACGATCCAATACATCATCAGAAATACCATTTCACACAACAACTTACAGAAATCAATTAAAAACGAAGATGTACTCACTTGTTATCAGACTTTTTGGTGGTACCAGTCTTTGATTTGGCTCCTTTCATGGTGAAATCTGCACAAAAAACACTCGAATCGTTGAGAAACACGCAAAAATCGTCGAAAATCGGTAAGAAAAGTAGAGAAACTACCAAAAACGAGTTGAATAGGTATACCAGTTTAGGGTTTTGACAAAGAGATAGAGTTGTTGTGGAATGCGTATGTGTGGACAGTGAATGAAGAGAGAAAGGAAAGAGGCCGAAGGGGGGGAAGATAAGAAGGGAAGGAAAGATGAGAGAGAGAGAGTGAAGGCAGGGGGTTAATTAAAATTCAATCACGATCGAAATGAAAAGGGAGGTGTAGAAAGGAATTTGGGCGGGATTTGAAAATATTTTGGGGACACGTCATCGATCCGTATGCTTTCCCTAATTTCTTCTCTTCTCCACTCTCTCTAGTTTCTTGTATCTGCCTTTGTGTTTTCCTTTGTGCTTGTTGAGATGACAATTTTAAATTAGGTCCGTAATTTTTTTATGGACGTTATAGTGGACCCTACTTTTTAGTAACTGGAAAAAAATCTTATGACTTGTGTTTTGCCGTGGCCTTGCTATTTCTATGGGCTGTTTTACACTAAACTTTACACAAATGTATCACCAATTCAGTGGTTCTAAACGAACCGAGCTATCAGACCACACCAAAACCACGATCAAAAAAGCTATCACAGTTTTTATGGTGAACCCCTGTGGGCCCCGTCGGAGGATAACAGGAGGGTCATTTATGGTGGGGCCAATAAAAATTTTGTGAGAGGTAGTTTTTGCATTGTTTGAACCTCTTGGTTCATACCGAATTTTTGCCACAAATTTTCATGCATGGGGAACCGAGTTCTTTTTATTTTGATGGAAAAGATTATATATTAATTAGCAAACATAATACAAGAGATTTACAAAGATCCCCCATCATGTTTGAATGAGGCATCTCCTAAATATACTTGAATATATAATCACACTTGAATAAATTGTTGCAAAATATATCTAAATCGTTTATAAATACATATAAGAAAACAACTAAATGGACAGTATAAGTCATTAGCGATGAGAAAATATCTGAATGATAAGAACTACATGTCATTGATAATTGGTTATTAAAAAATCTAAAACTTAAATCGCTTAAGCGAGCGATGGCTTTTTTATTTATAGTTTACATAAAGATAAAGATTATCTGATATGCCTCGCAAATTTGAAATATCTGATCATACCTAACAAATCAAGCATTTTATATTTATAGGATAATAAATAAATAAAATAAAGAGGTCACTGTAGTGAGTTCGACGATTGAGAAATTAAGGTTATCAGCTTGTGAAGTATTTTATTTTTTCCTAACTGTGCATTTGGCTTTAAACAGTATTCAACCTTTGATCCTGCTCAAGTTAAGAGTGTGTTTGGTAATGCTTTTATTTTTCCAAAAGCACTTTCAAAACCTATATATGTTAATATAATTTTTGAAATTGGTGTTTGGTAAAAAGAAATCAAAATATTTTTTATCCAAAACGCTTCTCAAATTCCTCAATTTTTAAAAGCCGGGGAAGAGGAGCTTTTAAAAGCTACAAAAGCATGAGTTTTGGCCCCACAAAAATTTAATGTTTGATTTATCTTTTTTGTCCCTATTTAATTTTGTATATGACAAAAATTACCCTTAAATACATATACAATCAAATTTTTTATTTTTATATTTTATTCTTTAAATATTAATACATTTTATTTTTCAAACTATTTTATGATACCATTTTCTTTAATTTATCAACAATAAAAAATTGTTAAATAATTACTTAATTTTAGTTTGATTTTTGTTCGAAAATTATATATATAATAAAAACTGGGTAAGTAAAAATATATTTTTTAGCAATCATAATAATGGTAACAATTAGTAAATTTAATATTTTATATATTTATATTTAATAGTGAAAATAATTTATTACTTTTAAACCGAATAAAGTTGAATAAAACTATTTTCAGAGATATATCTGTTTTTGTCATTTGCCACAACAACAATGGTTGAATCTGATATTTACCAAACATACTTTGATTCCTTTTTAAGTCAGTTTTAACTTTAATTAACATTTTACCAAACGTCTAACTGTTTTTTTCTCACAACACATCACAGCAACGCACAACAGAAAAGTGCTTTTATAAAAGCCGCAACAATACCAAACTAAGCCTTAGATGTTGGATTATTTGCTTTTCAATTTCTAACACCACCTAATATTGCCTTGTTTACCAAGAAAAATTCCACGAAAGCTTCCTTCTTTGCCTTCAATTACACTTAGTTAATAAAAACCTCTAATTCAGTGTCATTTGAATCAGGTACAAGATTGTCCTCAACTAGATAAATATTACAATGATTAAAGTAATGAGATGTATTTATCAATTAAACATACTCATCATTATTAATGTGGTATGCTACTTAAATATCAATAGAAGTATTTTTCGCAAAACCGGAATCCAAAATAAAAATTGTCGAACTAGATTTGAAAAATTCGTTATCAGTGATAAATCCCATGAATATCAAATGATTGAATTTATGTTTTGAAAATTTTAAGTACATGCTTGAACTCGAAACCTCTTCTTTGCAATTCATTAATTATACTAAGTCATACGACATTGTATCAGTAAATAGAATCAAAGAAATAATGAGTAAATAGGATAGTCAGTCTTCACATACATTTGTTGATGAAGTTATAATGAATTCCTTTGTTGTTCTTCAGTCTTCGAAATTCAAGGGTTTTCGATGATTTATGATGCCCAATTACCATGCTCTAATCCTAATCCGCTATTAGCTTTAGTAGAATATAAATCAAGATATAGTTTTATTCATCTAACATTGGCAACAAGCTTAACATAGCAAAACTTGTGAGTTTGACCGGGCGATACTCTAACAATTATGTCCAGTTTTTTTTCTTCGATTTCCTTTCTTGCATCTTGATGCAACAAAGAAGGTAACTAAAAATAAATAGTATTCCAAATCTAATCTTGTTTCTTCGTCATCTTAAGCTCCAAAATTTATCATTGTGTCAATTGATGCTAATGAAAAGCCTAATTTATTTAGAACTGAAATGTAAAGCCTGGTTTTTAATCAATTGAGTATATTACAATGTATGAATGGAGACCGCAAGCGATGATTTTAAAGTTTGTCAGTTCATAATATTTTTGTTTCTATGAATCTTGTCTATGATTGTGGGTTTGATGTGATACATGATGTCGGTATGTTCATTTAATTCTGATTTTTTGTGTCTATTTATATGTGCTTGAAGAAGGGAAACTAATCGTAGATAGATAAGTGATGAAGTTTTGCCATGTCTTGAAAGCTAATATGCATTCAGGATCAAATTAAAATGGAACCCTTAAAAATGTATATATATATATATATATATATAGTGGAAATTTCTAAGGAATCCAAGTTTGAACCTTCTCTCTTCAAGAAACCCATCAATAAGATGACATATATGCCTAGTCCAAAACATAAGATATACGGTCTGGATAAACAGTTTTAAATTGAATTTGTATTTTCAAGTTTTCAACAAGACTAAATTAACCTTCTATCAATAACAAACTCTTAACAAAAAAGAAAATTATTTTTTTTTCTTTAATTAATTTACAGTCAAGTAGTTGTGGGCGTACTTATAGGCATTATTGGTGGACCTTAGTAGGCTTAGATAAGGATAATCGAGATTTGACCTTTCTTTAGGTTGGTTGCCGTGATTTTCTTTTTCTTCTCTCTTCTCTTGTTTTTCCTTTTTTTTTGTGCTCCCATTAATATTGGTGTGTGTGTGACTCTTTGGTAGGGTTATGAATGTTTTGTTTCTTCAGCTGTTTGGTCGATTAGTAATGAAATTAGTGGGGAGGTGCAAGTGCAACTGTTAAAGAGATTATGTTTTTGTCTTTCTTGACTCTTTGTTGCATTTATAATTAATGATATGATTTTCTCATGAGATGTTAAAAACAAAAGAGAGAAAGCTTTGAGAAAAACGACATTAACCCACATATACGAGACAAATTTTGAACGATGTTCATGAGCTCTCGAGATACATTGATTTTCCTTTGGAAGATGTAATTGTGGTGGCTACTGCTCATCTAAGCCATATGATAACATTTTCATTGTCAAATCTCATCGCACATTCGTCCAGTTAAAAGGGTGAAGATTTGAAACTTTTGTTTGATCCTTTGGGATGCAATGAAAACATGAAATCACATGGTTACCCAGTACAATTGTTTCATATGAAATACTATTTCATAAGTTACGCGTGAAAAGAAGCAATTGTGACAAAACTTTTAAGTCTCAGTTTCTTGAGTATAATCTGTAAGGTATTGTTGCTAATATCTTGACAAGGAGTTTCAACAGAGTGGTGAAAGTCCTGGAAATTGATGAAAACTTGTTTTATCACATGGAAACTTGGTGATGGTTGGAATTTGCACATGACATAGAGAGTGAGAGTTTGATGTTTCACCTCAAAAAATGTGATTTTCACCTGGAAAGTAGGTGATAATTACAATTTTCATAGTAATTACAGTGAAATTTTGTATCATGGAAGTAGATGATACGTAGAATTTTTGAGTGAAAATTTATGTTTTCATTTGCATAAAATGTGAAAATTTCCGTTTTCACGCAAAAAGGTGATTGTGTACTAAAAGTTGATTTTCAACTAACGTGGAGACAAAAAAGAGTCAAAGTACATTTTAAAGAGATAAGTTTGAATTGAGAGTTATTTAAGGTGATAATTAAATTTGAACGGGTATATGAAAAAGAGAATTTAGGGAGTCAAACAAGGAAGAATAAGGAGTAATAATAGAAATTTTTTTTTCTTTTTTTGATGAAAATTGCTAAAACTGTTTTTTGTTAATTAAAGGATTTGAAATTTATTTTCCATATTCAAAAGGAAGGTTAGTTTTGTAAACAACTTCCATAATAGTTAAATTATGGGTTAATATATTATCTTATTTATGGGTTTTTAATATAGAAAATTAATGTTTTGGGCTACAAATATTTTTCCCCTATATATATATATATATATATTGTAGAACTAATGTGTGAAAGTCATGTGCTGAGTGGCAACTAATGTTGGTAAGTATATAAGAATTTATTAAAATTATAACTAGTTTCCTAAATGTCAAGAGGTCAACTACGGTATCGGAATCCAAAATCTAACTACAAATTTCCTATGACCCAAAGTCTAAGCATCCCATAAAGCCAAACTTACATGTATCTAATCTAAACAATGTAGTCGTAAATCAGGCACAATTTATGGTGGCAACACTTGAGCCGATACGGAAAAAAAATATACCATATCATCCGAAAAAATATATCATATCATCCGTAGACATGGTCACCGTATCATGCATCTAGGTAGTAACAATACTCGAAAATACTAACTTTGTAGAATATTTAAATTTGAATATTTTTTTTTTACAATTCAAAGTTTTAAATTTTTAAATTTTATTTTACTTAACGAGATTGACAAATTTATTTTATAATTTCGAACTTTAAATCGAGTGATCGGGGAAAAACGAAAACTTTATAAATTCAGATTAACTTTTTGTTTTATTGAAACCAAATTTAAAATCGGGAAGAGCAAAACCATTCTTGATTATAAAACATTTGGTCAATATATCATTTTTTTTTGTCATTTTCCATGAACGCTCAACATTTGCTAGAAGGAAGATGTTTCTCCTGACCGGTAAATAATTTGAAATAATTTGAAGCACATATTTCAAATCCACATCACTTGCCTTATCATGTCTTTCTCATTGTTTTACCATGACATCGCTTCTTTTTAGAACAAGGGAAAATATGGTATCGGCGAATTTTAAACGATTTTATTTCCTCAAAATGTTTTATACCAATTTTTACATTCATTTGTTATTTATATTATACTTATTTCTAAAGAGAAAGATCACCATCCATATCAAGATTTATTGATTATACCGTTGGAAATTGGAACCAGAGGATGAAAACCCTAAGAATGATCTTTCTCACTATGCGATTCTTAACAGAGTATGAAAACCCTAAGCGGCACACGTTCATGAATATATCTATTTTACCACAGTAGCTTTTGTGTGTTAAAAGAACAAATTAGGGACAAACAAATTGGTTATTAAAATTCAACAATGTTACTGCTCACGAAGCGGTGCGTAATATATCGACACCAATCCATCTACTAAATGAAGGAAATCAGCTAAGTTGTCTTTGGGATTCTTTGTCTGGGGCCTGGGTTAAAGCTATTTCCAGGACTAACAAGTGTCAAAACTGGCACACAGCTAGTATATACAGTAAGTATATTGAGATTAGCAAGGCAGCGAATAATGGAGCTATTGTTAAATCGACAGTGACAATTTACGAGTGTGTAAAGACAAACGGGGCCCATTAATTTAGGTGGTTTATACTTTATCAACGTTCGTCTCTCTAGATGCTTAAAACTAGGAAAGGAAAATAATATCTTTACCTACGTGTTCGTTACCAGGAGCGTCAGGAAAAGATAGAAGTTTCACACTCTTGGGGAAGTCGTCTGTCCCACATAACTTTTATGGAATTAGTGGGTCCCATCGCCCATTGGAGCGTTTGACTCTTTCTAGCGAGAATATATCTATGTTACCAATTTCACCCCTTCATGTTCTAAAATGACGAATACAGATCTTGTTTTAGGATATACTCTAAGGGCAACTGCAGTGGTGCGATCAAAACCAAAGATCAAAGATAAAAAAAAAGACCAAATTTTGGGTTTAGTCCGTGTTGTGACGCAACGGTACAGGATTAAAATTTCGTCAGGCGGACTTTAAAAGTCCGCCCGCTTTTTTTTTTCATTAGGCGGACTTTAAAAGTCCGCCCCATTTATATTCCATCAGGCGGACTTTAAAAGTCCGCCCGTTTTTTATAAAACTCCATCAGGCGGACTTTATAAGTCCGCCCATTCTTTTCCAAATTCCATCAGGCGGACTTTAAAAGTCCGCCCATTCTTTTTCTTTTTTATTTAATTTCAATTTTCATCGGGCGTAATTTAAATCTCCGCCCGTTAACAAGCGTAAATTTATGTTACGCCCAGCATCAAACGTACTTTAAATTTACGCCCGACTATATCAGAATTTGGGATTTGGTCGCGACCATATTTGGTCTGGAATTTGATCTTTGGTCCAAATTTAATCTTTACTCCGTCCCACTGTGTTAGGATCTCATCCCATAAATTTGGTTATACTCGCCCACTGTGGATGCTCTAAATGCTGTTTAAAGAAGGTTTGAGGGTGTATAGGTAAATTGCCTGGATGCTCATGTGTTGTACTCGTACAGCTTTTCTATAAATATCGTTCCACGACTTTTTGAATAAAGAATCTTCAGATGGGCAGTTAGATCTTTGGGTTGTCCGGAGGAATCCAGATTTGGGGCTATTTTTTTGCGAAAGGGTGAATCAAAGGTAGGGTGATCACTTTACCGTTCATAAAACTAAAGGTCATGGCGTGTTGGTATTACCCAAATTAATTGGGGTATACTCAAATTTAAGTGGACTCTTTTTAAGGGTTAAGGGGGTGTCCTAATGGGTGAAGTTATAAAACTATCCTTTCCCATTATAATTCTTATCACAAACTTGGTTAAAAAGACCAAAATCAATAATTCCTGGATGAAATGGACAGTTAGATTTTGATACTGTTTAAATTGACAAAAATGTAAAAATAGACAGGATGTAACCAGTTTCATCGTGCCCATTTTCAAATATTTTTTCTTATTTTTAATTTACAGAGGATGTATCCAGTTTGATCCTTGCTATTTTTTAAATTTAAGTTAGGATGAATCCAGTTTCATCCTTGCTATTTTTTTTGGCCATTTCACCCAAACTATTTTTTAGTCGTCCATTTGAACCGTGATTTAAAAATATTTGGACAAATGACCCATTTTCCGAATTCTTATTACCCAAAATTAGTTATCATTATTCATTTCATCTGCTCTTCTTCTTCTTCTCCTCCTCTACCCTACCGGCTTCTCCATCCTCCACCATCGAAAACTCGTCGATTAATTCGTCGTAATCATCGATTCGAAAAATCGATTAATCTTCAAACATGGAGGAGCGGCCAAAGGCTACTCATATGAAACAAACACATAAAAAACCTAATCGAGATAACCCTGGAATTGCAAACATAGTTCAATACAAACGGAAGTCAAAAACCGTTGAAGAAGAAGAAGAAATCGCTGATGCTGCTGAAATCGAAGAAATGGCGCTTGAGAAAGTAACGGTCTACTTAAACTTACTCCAGTACTTCAATTTTATGTTTGCATGTCAAATTAGAGCAGAAAAGTCGAAATTTGTGAATCTGCAGTTATTTAGCGGGCAAGGTGTTTGTTCCGTGACCCTGCCGACTTTTCATGTTTAGGGTTAGTCGTTACCTTCCTAGGTTGAAGATCTTGCCGGCTGTTAATATTTGTAACTGCTATTTTCAGAGTCGGCACGGTATTCAACCTTAATACCATGCCGACTAAATGTGTTTTTAACAGTCGTTGGATTTAAAAATTCTTCTATGCCGGCTAAGAAAATCCTTGTGTTTCCTGAGGCCATTAAGTTATAAGATCGGCATGATATTCGAATACTACCCTGTTGGTTGTGTATTAGTTGGGCATTGTATGGAATATAGACCTTGCCGACTGATTGTGTGGAAATCATTTTTGTTTCCTGTGTTCAGACTTGTTATAGGCCGGCATGGTATTTGAATACGGCCCTGCCGACTATTGTTTAATCAACAAAGATTAAATTTATCGACCATGCCGACTAGTTGATTTTTTTTTCATTATTCTTGTTTAGGATGCAAAAGGTCAAGCAAGGAAAGAATAAAGTTGTTACTCTTCCTTCAAGACCTCCTCGTGTTGGTGACAAACTCTTGACTGCAACACATCAAGGGGAAATCATTGAGCCGGGAATGCTCAAGAGCCGTGAATGGAATGATGCTCAACCACCAATGAAACCAAGTGATTCAGATGAAACTCCAGATGAAGACCAATCAATTCCATCTGGTAGAAGGGGTAATGATCATGATGGTGTTGAAAGAATTCCGGCTGTTGGAGGAGATGGCGAGCATGATGATGATGATCAAGACATGCCACCTGTTGGAGGAGGTAATGATGATGGTGATAACAGTGATGGAGATAAAGATGATGATGAACAACATGAAATTGTTGAAGAAGAAGAAGGTGGAGAAGAAACATGTACTGATCAACAAACTCAAGCTGCAACTACAACCGCTACCGGAAGACCGAAGAGGGTAATCACTAAACCAGTTGATTCCTACATGCTTCCCGATCACTTGAAGGTGCAACTGAAACCAGGTCAGCCTCCACTAGGGATCCCAGAAGATGGTGGACATGTTCTTTTTGGATACAAAGACACATGTGCATGTGAAATCCATAATGCTATCTTAAGTAATCTCAATAAAACTTTGTTTTTATTTAAGTGTATCTATCTATCTTAAATTTGCTTCAAGTGTTTGTATTTGTTTTAATTTTGTGTTTTTGGTACTTAGGATTACAAGCATGTTATCCGTCTTTTGACAAGGAATGTGATGAGGTGCAAGCGACTGTCAAGAACTCCGGGTTGTGGCTTGTGGTGGAGAGTTCGATTGTTGAATATGACAAAGTTACCGTATTTGTATTATGTGAGAGGTTTTACGGAGAGACTGATACAGTGTTATTCCCCATTAGGTGAGATGGCGTTAACTCCCGATGATGCACATCAAATTCTAGGCCTCGAGATTGAGGGAAAATCAATCAGTGATGGCTACGAAAAGGGCATTCCTTGGGAGAAAATCTTCAAATTGACCAAGATCTTGTTCGGTTAGGATGAGAAGGAGTCGGAGTCTTTGTTTGTGAGGAAGTAAGGTTATATAAGCAGGAAGTTAAGTCTGAAAATGTTGAGGGACACATACTCTGGGACCAAGAAAATATTTGATGATAAAGGAAGTGTGTCCATGGTGCAAATCAATGCTACTGCCAGCTTATTTGCTATACATCTTCGGCAACTGTATCTTCCCTGACAGTTCCAGAAGCTTGGTCGACGGTAAGTATCTTTAACTATTGCATCCCTTTGATCAGATGCATGAGTATTCTTGCGGTACCGCGGTGGTTTCCTTCTTGAGTGCAGGATTGACAAAGGCTTCAAGGACTCTAGTGAAGCAATTTAACGGAAATATATGTCTATTCCATGTAATTCAATTGTCTAAATAATTTATATTTGCAAAATGCTTATAAGATAAGATTCTTACTAAACGTTTTATTTGCATAGGTTTGGGTATATGAGCACTTCCCTTCTTTGGTGAAGGCAACCCCACATCAAAGTGAACATTAATCTTGCGAGTCACAAGCCAAGAGGACAAAGATACAATTTTACTGGTGCTCGGGAGAAGGATATGCCACAACAACTTATCAACATGTGAGTCGCCTTGGACAAAATGACTGTGAATAAGGTAATATTTGATCTGTATCGAGATGATAGAAATGAAGGTATAATCGTAAGGAGAGATGATGTTGCATTCTAATACGGTCCCTTGTTTTACCCCCCAAGGATTTTCAATGTACGATCCATATCGGGTAATTCGACAAGTGGGTTACGTCCAAGAAGAACCCCATCCCAATGATGATCCGTTTTTTTAAAGTGCAGAGGGAAGGGTGCACACATCCCAAAAAAGTATTGACGTCGTTTATGCTCCACCACGAGAGATAGATTTCTCATTGGGACAAAAGAATTGACCGTAAAATTGACACGAGTCTTTTGGACGAGGTGACCGAAGGTCATGAAAATTACATGTTGTGGTACTTGCGTTTTGCTCGTCCTACTGTGATTAGGGAAGAGACTGTTGAACAACCAGCTCGTAAGAGGAAGATGCCACTGAAAGACCCAACAACAAGTCTTAAGAACTTTGTAAGTATTTTAGAGTTGCTCTTATTGTTTTAAGATTACATTATCGAATCATTCTATTAATTGTTTGTTGTTTAATTGAAAACAGAAGGAGCATTTGAAGACCCTTGTGAAGATGATATGTTGCGCGAGAGAAAGAGGAGAGCCTTGTCGATTGAAGAGCAAACTAAGCACATTGACTATACTAGCAATGTTGAGAATGAATATGCCACTAAAATGTTCCAGCAAAGCTAATGCTGAACTAAAGAGGGAAGCACAAGCCAAGAGGGAAGCTCAAGCCAAGAGGAATGCTGAACAAAAGAGGGATCATACCCGTGGTGGTGGTAGTGGTAGTGATCGTGGAAATGCTAAACGGGGCTGTGGTGGTGGTAGTGGTCGTGGTCGTGAATGAATGCATTTCTAGTTTATTTCTTTATGTGTTAGACAAATGTCAAGGTTAATGGTTGGACAAATGTTTTGTTAAGGTTTATGGGACATATGTTTTCTTATTTTGGACAAATATTGGATTTCTAGTTGTTGAATGAATGGTTTGTTTAGCTATGTTAAGTTTCAAGAATTCAGCCGACAGGGTCTTGAGTAAATTTTTTGCTAAGTTACAGTGTCGACTAAACCAGAGTCGGCATGATTGTGAACTGGCAGACTGCCGACCCTGACAGCAGAAATGGTGCAGTTACCAGGGGAGGTAAGAAAATTAAGACCTTGCCGATAGTGTAACAGTCAGCATTCTGATGAACAAATACCGTGCCGGCTATATTCAGCAGAAAATGACCTTCTCCTGTGTTACAAAAATCCTAAAGTCGGTAGGGTAAGAAAAGTACCAGCCTGTCGACTATGTGTTAGCCAGCATTGTTGTAAACAAATACCTTGCCGCCTATATGCAGCAGAATATGACCTTTCCTGTGTTTGAAAATTGTTTTAGCCGGCAGGGTAAGAAAATTACGACCCTGCCGACGGTATGTTAGTCGGCATATTGTGGAAACAAAAACCTAGCCGGCGAGTTCAAAATTCAAATTTTTGCAAGTACAACTGCATTTATTGACTACCTTAACGGCCAAATTAGGGCACCATCCTATAAATACACTAGTTTTCTCTACAAAACAACACACACCTATTTGCATATACTCTCCAAAGCTCATATCATAATCTTATCTTTCCAACTCTCCTAATACCTCCACATACAACAATGGCATCATTTGATTCAAATGAAGATCTATCCATCACCAAAGCATGGTACGCCGAAACTCGAGTTAGAAATCAGTCCTCCACAAGGGTAGATGTCGTAACCTTTTAGGCAAAAGTATATAAAAAATATAGGCAAGAGTTTGGGAATCCGAATTGAAGAAGTGTTCAACAAATCCATAATAGTCATCTAGACATCGAAAATGCGATACTTGCTTATTTAGTCCAACATCGGATTTTGAACGCTATCCACTTTAACTTGTTCATTGAACAATTTGTAAGTATTTTTGTGGTTTATTTTACGTAATCCATGTTGTTTTATCTCCCAATGAAACATCACTAACAAAGTAAGTTTGTGTTGTGTTTTTGTAGCATGAAGTCGTGAAAGCGCGCTACTTGGAGGAAAAGGGGGAAGCATTTGCATTCGATGCAAGCTATCAATTCATGGTATCCAAAATTCCGGAGTATCCCCCGGAGATGATGGTGGGTGGATCAGACTCAGATTCCTCTGATGAAGATTGATGGTTTTAGAAGTTACTGTACTGTTGCGTTTTTTAAGTCTGTCTCTGATCTGCGACCCACAGTATGAGTCGCTGACACTGTTTAAAAACGACGGTTGTGGCGAGTCTGTTCTTCGTGTTCTTCAGTGTTCTTCAATGGCAGCAGCAGCAGGTGGTCTCTCTGCAAATTCGATTTTTTTGACTCTGTGGTGCTCTAAACTTCTCCTAATCTCCCCGTCCCTTCTATGATATCCCAACAGCCTATTTATACTCAACAGCCCCCTCGAATCTCGAGTTAAATACCACAAATTCTCTATTATTCGGCAGGAAATAAAAAATATTCTCCGGATATTTTTTCTTCATCCGAGCATCTGCAGCTGTCCAACCTTCCTTATTTTCCTTCTACACGCCTCTGCAGAGTCCAAACTCCATCCAAACACGAGCAGTACACGTTTCAATTTGTTGTAATCCCGTGATGGAGTTTTCCGGCCACGTACTCCCTGTTTTCTTCACCACGGAAATTCCAGCCAAATTGGGTCGAAACAAACACCCATACCAGCTTTGTTAGGACATATGACAACTACCCATTAAGTTTCAGCCCTTTAGTCTACCCAGAACTGCTTCAAATTTCGATCGAAACTTCATCCAGTTTCAGTGCTTCTTTTTCCCGCCAAATTTAATTTTCAAACGAAGAAGATGGTGTCCCCCTAACCAGCTGTGGGGTGCGAATAACAGCTGCCTGGTTTGGGGTGACCTGGGGTGCCCCTTAGTAAGTGAGGTGCCCCTTAGTAATTGAGGTGCCCCTTAACCAAATCTGGGCTCCGTATAGCAAGTGTCCTCTGGGGGTGTTCCGAGAGATTTTTCGAGCCAATTTTTCCAAAAATATTTATTTTCAAAAAATACCTAAAAATACACAAAACACCATAATAAGGACGAAAACGAGTACCAACAATACGAAACATTGAGGACAAATTAGACACGTAAATGTGTCTATCAAATACCCCCAAACTTATTATTTTCTAGTCCTCGAGCAAAACTAATAAAAAATAAATAAAACCGAGTTAGTCTCGGGAGGGTTTACCAGAGGTGTACCCACAAAACCATTACTTCTAATTGGTCACAAGTATCCAAAGAGCTATGAGGACATACATATTCTCAACCTATCTCCAAGTAACTAGAATGCCAGAGAAATTAAAGGTGCCAGCTCTAAAACTGACTGAAGAAAAGGGGAGACACATCCGCACCACTGCTAGATAAAGAGATATCCGCTACACAGCTAGATAAACATTGTAAGATGCGTCTGCTGCTTTACAGCTGGATAAGATTAGGAGAGAGATAAAGATGAGAGGGACATCTGCTACACAGATGGACTAATTACGTGTGATGAGTTAAACCAGTGCTAGAAAGATCTTGTGCCATATTGAAAGCAGACTAACAAAGCAACCAAATGTATCTTTCTTCGACTCTCTCATAGTGCTAAGTAGAAACAACGTCTTCTTCGGTCTTCAACTGTTGATGATAAACTATCGAACCTCATAGAACCTTGACAATTAACTATTCTCTTCGATTTCTTCCTTGACTTATAAATTTCTACTTCCCTATGGCCTTATTAAAAAAAAAAAAACTAATTATATAACAAAAAGAAAGTAATGATCTTTTTTTTTTTTTTTGGAAACATACAAGACAAAAAATTTCATGGCCATGAGAGAAGGACTTTCAAAACTTGGATCTTCGTAACTTGTGATGTCTTGGTATCATGGATTCTAACAACTTATATCATTTTCTCTTATAACTTCAACTTTGATTTTTGAATCATTCTTTTCTATTGTTGCTTCTAAACCTAAAACGTCTTCAACTTTCTTCATAGATTTTGATGTCGCTCCGCTTGTTGATGATGATAAGTTTCTACTGAGAGAGAGTCGCAATCCAGTAACTAAGACTACATTGTGAGGTTGCTTTTGTCTTTCTGGCATTTCCTGACCTACTTGCCTTTCCATCATGTATGGTTAGGTCCATCACGGTTACCCTCTAAAAGGAACAAGTTCTCTCCTGAATTTCAAGGATCTCAATGTCTTTTTCTCTAATGTCTCAAAAGGTTGTTATCCCTAGCATTCCAATTTCTATCTTTTCGGTGAGAAACAGTATGTAAACTTAGATAACCGGATACCATGTGACGCTAGAAGTTTCAAAAGTGCAATTAAAAGGTTCTTCCCCACCCCCAAACTTAAATCTAACATTGTAAAATAACACGAGGAGAAGTTGGAAAGATAGTACCTGGGTGACGAAAATCAAAAACTAATATACAACATACAACCGCCTCGATGGTCAATCAAGGGTAAACAGGGTCCTCCAGAGGGACCTCCTCAACATCACCTGTAGGAAAGGGTTCTAAAAACGGTTTCAATCTCTGACCGTTAACCTTGGAAGAACTACTACCATCCGGTGTCTCGATCTCAATAGCTCCATGAGGAAAGACAGTGCGAACAATAAAAGGACCCGTCCACCGAGAATGTAACTTGCCAGGGAAAAGATGCAAGCGGGTATCATACAAAAGAACTTTTTGACCTGGAGAAAATGACTTCCTTAAAATATTTCTATCATGCACAAGTTTCATTTTGTTCTTATACTCCATCGCACTATCGTAAGCATCAATACGAATCTCGTCCAACTCATTGAGCTGGAGTTTCCTATGGGCTCCTGCCTTGTCAAGAGAAAAGTTTAGCTGCTTAACAACCCAATAAGCTCTATGTTCTAACACGACAGGTAAATGACATGCCTTGCCATACACTAGCCGATAAGGCGACATTCCAATGGGGGTCTTAAACGCAGTACGGTAAGCCCATAAGGCATCAGTAAGCCTAGATGACCAGTCTTTCCGATTAGGATTAAATGTTTTCTCTAATATACGTTTTATCTCCCTATTGGAAACCTCAACCTGACCACTAGTCTGTGGATGATACGGGGTAGCTACCTTATGTGTAATACCATATTTCTTCATCAAAAGCCTAAAAGTTCCATTACAAAAGTGCGACCCACCATCACTAATTATAGCTCGCGGTGTACCAAAACGTGTAAGAATATTATTTTTCAAGAAATCAATCACAACCCTATGGTCATTGGTTTTACACGCAACCGCCTCAATCCACTTAGAGACATAGTCTACATCGACAAGGATGTATAGGTTACCAAAAGAATTAGGAAACAGACCCATAAAGTCAATACCCCACACATCAAAGACCTCGACAACTAAAATAGGGTTCAAGGGCATCATGTTCCTACGGGAAATGGTTCCTAATTTCTGGCAACGTTCACAAGTAACACAGTAACTGTGAGAGTCTTTAAACAACAAAGGCCAATAGAATCCACACTGCAATATCTTAGCAGCAGTCTTCTTAGCACTAAAGTGACCCCCACACGCATGATCATGACAAAAGGAAATAATACTGGACTGGTCACTCTCAGGTATACATCTCCTAATAATCTGGTCTGGACAATACTTAAACAAATAAGGATCATCCCAAAAGAAGTGCTTAACCTCAGCTAAAAATCTAGAACGCTCTTGTTTACCCCAATGTTGGGGCATTCGACCAGTAACAAGATAGTTCACTATATTCGCATACCAAGGTAATTGGGTAACAAAGAAAATTGTTCATCAGGAAAGCTGTCCCTTATAGGAATGAAATCATTAAGGGTATCCACAACAAGCCTAGACAAGTGGTCTGCTACTACATTTTCTACACCCTTTTTGTCTCTAATGTCCGGAGAAAACTCTTGTAACAACAGGATCCACCTAATCAATCTAGGTTTCGTATCCTTCTTAGACAAAAGATATTTCAAAGCAGCATGATCAGTAAATATTACGATCTTAGAACCTAAGAGATAGGGTCTAAACTTGTCTAAGGCAAACACAATGGCTAACACTCCTTCTCGTAGTGGTATAGTTCAACTGGGCATCATTCAGAGTTTTACTAGCATAGTAAATTACATGAAGTAACTTGTTTTCCGCTGACCTAGCACAACACCAATAGCATAATCTGAAGCATCGCACATGATTCAAAGGGTAGGTTCCAGTTGGGTGCCTGGACTATGGGGGCGGTAGTGAGTAAAGTTTTAAGCTTCTCGAAAGCCTCTAAACAAGCATCATCAAAGACAAACTTAACATCTTTTGCAAGCAAATTGCAAAGAGGTCTAGAAATCAAGCTAAAATCCTTAATGAATCGACGATAAAAACCAGCATGCCCTAAGAATGACCTAATACCTTTTACGGTTTTTGGGACCGGAGTTTTAATAAGGTCAACTTTGGCTCTATCTACCTCTATACCCTTTGAAGATACGATATGCCCTAGAACAATTCCTGAACGAACCATGAAGTGACATTTCTCCCAATTAAGCACTAAATTCTTTTCCTTACACCTAGTCAAAACTAATGACAAATGATGCAAGCACTCATCGAAAGACGAACCAAACACTGAAAAATCATCCATAAACCTCTAAGAACCGTTCTACCATGTCAGAAAATATGCTCATCATACAACGCTGAAAGGTCGCAGGGGCATTACATAGGCCGAAAGGCATGCGTCTATACGCAAAGGTACCAAAGGGACAGGTAAAAGTGGTTTTCTCTTGGTCTTCTGGGGCAATAGGAACCTGATTATAACCGCAGTATCCATCTAAAAAGCAATAATGGCTACGTCCAGCTAATCTCTCTAGCATTTGGTCGATGAAGGGAAGGGGAAAGTGGTCCTTCCTAGTGACCTTGTTCAATTTTCTATAGTCAATACAGACACGCCAACTCGTGGTCATTCGGGTTGGGATTAACTCATTGTTATCATTCTGGACTACAGTAATACCGGATTTCTTGGGAACAACCTGAACGGGGCTGACCCACTTACTGTCTGAAATGGGGTAGATAATGCCTGCATCTAACAGCTTCAGAACCTCGGTTCGAACAACTTCTTTCATATTAGGGTTCAGTCGACGTTGCATCTCCCTAGAAGGTTTGGTGTCACTCTCTAAATAGATATGATGCATACAATCAATAGGACTTATACCCTTAATGTCTGCTATGGTCCACCCTAAAGCTTCCTTGTTATTCTGAAGGACAGTCACTAGCCTACTTTCCTGATCACTATCCAAGTCGGATGCTATAATCACAGGTAAAGTTTCAGATGGGCCTAAAAACACATACTTCAGGGTATCTGGTAATGGTTTAAGGTCCAACTTGGGAGGCTTTTCCAACGAAGGAACTAGGGTAGACTCGGAAACGGGTAAAGGTTCGAACTTAGGTTTCCATCCATTACTAGTGTCTAACAAAGGGGTTAATCTAACAAAGCATTCACCTCATTAATCACATCATCATCATCAAAATCAATCCCAAAGTGAGCTAGGCATTTCTCTAATGGATCTTCTATCAAAGTGTTTGGTAATGACTCCTCTACTAAGGTGCCTATCATGTTCACCTCTTCTACGCTCGAGTCGTCCAGTTCATGGGGTAGCTTACTAATGTGAAAGATGTTCAGCTCAATAGTCATATTACCAAAAGACAAATTCATAATACCAGTTCGACAGTTAATGATCGCATTGGATGTTGCTAAAAATGGGCGACCTAAAATCACCGGTATCTGGTTCTCTGGGTCAGGGACAGGTTGGGTATCTAGGATAACAAAATCCACTGGATAAATAAACTTGTCGACCTCAATAAGAACATCCTCGATCACACCACGAGGAATTTTAACGGACCTATCAGCTAACTGGAGTGTCATCTGGGTAGGTTTCATCTCACCAAGTCCTAGCTTAAGGTACACATGGTATGGAAGTAAATTCACACTGGCTCCTAAGTCAAGCAAAGCTTTCTCAACACGTTTACCTATTGTGCAAGAAATGTAGGGGACCCTGGGTCTTTATACTTAGGAGTAGTGGTATTATGAATAATGTAACTCACGTGACTAGCTAGGAAGGCTTTCTTCTGGACACTAAGCTTACGCTTTCGTGTACACAAGTCCTTAAGGAACTTGGCATAAGCCGGAATCTGCTTAATCGCATCCAACAACGGTAGGTTGATAGTAACTTGCTTAAAAACCTCCAATATATTATTAAACTTGGACTCCCTCTTAGTCGGAACTAGCAGCTGGGGAAACGGGGCTCTGGGAACAAAGCCGGGCTCAGCAGGACCCTCATTGGTCTCTTTGGAGACTCTATCAGTTTTCTCATTCTCTGGCTCAGAAGGGTGAACTACAACATGTTCACTATTAGGCATGAAAACCTTGTTGTCTATCTGTCTACCGCTCCTAAGGGTTTTAATAACATTTACATGATCGGATGGTCTTTCACCTATTTCATTAATTCCTATAGGGTTTGGTTGAGTTTGACTAGGAAATTTACCTTTTTCTCTTAAAGACTCATTTATATGACTAACCTGGGTTTTCAACTCGGAAATAGCCTGAGAGTTAGCCTGACCTATTCTCTTATTTTCTTCTATACCTTGAGCAACAGATTGCTGAAACTGCATAGTGTTACGAGTTAACAAAGCAAGAGACTCTTCTAAACTCATAATATTCTTATCCGAAGGGTTCTGAAACTGTGCCGGGGCTGAAGGATTCTTAGGATAGCCAAAACCTGGGGGAGCTTGAGAGTTACTAGACTGACCTTGATTCTGGCCCTTAGACCAAGAAAGGTTGGGATGGTTTCTCCAGCCAGGGTTATAGGTTTCTGAATAAGGGTCAAACTTCTGACGGTTATCGAATCTAGTGTTTCTATGAAGAGCATTGGCTTTCTCTTCAACAGTATGGCCTTCCCAAAAAGGCTCTATTCTACCACTAGTAACACTAGAATGACCTAATTCCAAGGCTTCTAACCTTTTGGATATGGCTGCTATTTTAGCATCTGACTCATAGGATCCTTCTACCCTATTGACATTTCCTCTACTTAGAAGAATTGTTTTCTGGGATTTCCTATTATTTTCCCATTGTTGGGTCTTATTGGCGACTTCATTCAAAAATATCAGCGCCTCATCAACAGTTTTATTCTCAAACCCACCTGTGCATAAGGACTCAACCATGGTTGTTGTTGAATAATCTAAACCCTCGTAGAGGATCTGAACTAACCCAACCTTCTCTAAACCATGATGAGGACATTGAGAAATTAAGTCATTGAACCTTTCTAAATACCTATATAAAGATTCTCCCTCTTGTTGAGCAAAAGTACAAATTTGTGTCCTAATAGACGATGTTTTGTGCCTTGGGAAAAACTTATGTATAAAGGCAGATGTAAGTTGTTCATAGGTTTCAATTGACTCAGAATCCAAACTATACAACCAAGATTTGGCTTTATCTTTTAAGGAAAAGGGGAATAACCTAAGTTTCAGTGCATCATCACTAAGGTTTTTAATTTTTAGAATACTACATACTTCCTCAAATTCCCTAACATGAAAATAGGGGTTCTCATTCTCTTTTCCTAAAAAGGTTGGGAGCATCTGTAAATTCCCAGGTTTGAGTTCATAATTTGCCTCGGTTTCATCTAACTTGATACAAGACGGACGAGAGGTCCTAGTTGGGTTCAATAAAGCTTTTAAAGTTGTCATTTCTGGTACTACCGAAGGATTAGGAGTACTTTCTTCACAAAGAAGCAGATTCTCAAAACTGAAGTTTCCAAAAACGGGGCTCTTTAAAGAAGAGTCTTCGAGCTCCCCGCCTTCACAAGAAGAACTACTAGGTTTATCACTAATCAGACGACCTAGAGTGTTTCTTTTCCAAGCCCGTTCTACCTCGGGCATACACTAGAAAAACAAAACTAAAAAGAAATGCCCTAAAAGGGAAGGGAAGTTCTATGCAAACACAAACAAGGCTGACTCCACCACAGCAAACCTACTGAATTCTAGCAAACAAAAAGCATGATGGCTACACTTAGATTGTTTGTAGACCAGCTTCTAATCCTTCGAAAGGGAATTCGTTATAATTTAAGCAAACCCCTCTGGAGTTAATCCGAGTCAAAGTAAGTTGAATTGAGGCGAGGGAAGCTCAGTGGAGCTTTGATACCCAAGGCCTCACCCGCTATCACAAGGCGGCGCAGTCATGCATTCAACTCACAGAGACCATCATGAACTTCAAAGTATGCTAAAAGAGTAACCAATATTTTTCGAACGACTTTCCTACTAAGCTCGTTACCCTCTAGGTCTCATTCTATTCCAAATTTTAAAGCTTAGGTTCGCGTTTGGTTTCGTTTTCCTAAGGCGGGCAAGAAAAGAACGGTGATGAAATCCGAACCCTTATCTTGTATGGCCAGTTCTTTCCCTTTACTAGGAATTTAAAACAATCGTTTTCAGTTCCTCAGCATATATGCAAACAAAGGAATACAGTAACTCGCTGACAGGGGATTCACGAGTGTTTCGACAAACTTACCTCCCGTTCCAGACGGGGGATGAACCGTTGTCGTCGATTCGGGCCACAACTCCTATGTTGTGTACGAACCCGAGGGGCCGATGTGATATCGTAATCACCGTCCTTCTCTGCAAACAGTTTAATATTTAATCTACCCTTCCGTAGGGTTTAAAAAAAATTAATGTCCAAATGTCCAAAGTCCAAAAGAAAGGTCCAAAAAATAAAGTGCAAAAAGAAAAAAGAAAAATACAAAATAAAAAAAATTCCTAATACAATCTAATAAAATAACACTCTCTTTTTTTTCTCTCTCTTTTTCTATAAAATTAAAAAAAAAAAATTCTTCTTCTTTAGCTCCTTTCGCTTTGCCTTTTACTTCAAGTCTTTAAATATTCGCCAAAAGCTTTGGCAAAAATTTCTTTCGCTCCAAATTCCCAAAATCTGAAAGGAAAAGACAAAAAACCAAAAACGTAAAGAAGAACAAAAAAAACTAAAAAAAAAAAAATCTAAAAACTCTATCCTAAAGACAAGCCCGTGTCGGCGGCGCCACACATAAGTTCAATCAAAAACAAAATTTCATAACTTAAATTCATAAGTTTTAATCTACTCAATTAATTAACCTAATCAGATTTTTTTAGTGTTAATTAAACAAGGGTATATTAGCCATTCAGAAAATACATGGGTAAGGGATGTCTTGTTTTACTTCAAAATAATCCAGGTTTTGTCTCATTAGGTATACCCCAATTAATCTGGGTATACCCCAATCTCGCCAGTTTTGGTTGGTAGGAAAGAAATTCTATTCTTAGGAATCCTATTCCTAAAAAGCGGGGAATTCTAAACCCACCGTTTTTCATGGGCTTAGGATTTCCTCACTTTTTGAAATCTATTCGTAATGTTTTTCCCTATTTCCCATCCCAATTTTTCATATTTCCCATCCATCTTAATTTCTATCCCTAGGTATCCTAAGTACCATCCCCATAAATTTTCATATGTCCTAAATACTATCTCTGACTTTTATTTATACCCAACAACAACAATAAAACTACTCTTCAATAAAATAATAAAAATAAAAAAAACTAGGTAAAATTGGCAGATCCCGCCTTCAACTCCATGTCCCTTAAGCTAGTTTAAATGATTACTCCCTCCGTTCCTTTTTAATAGGCTGGTTTTGTTTTTAGAGAAAATTAAGGAAATTAAGAGAACTAATCATTGAAAGTAGTCCTCATGACACTTGTCAATAAAAGAAGTGAAGTGAAATAGTCTCCATGACACTTGTCAGCAAAAGAAGTATAGTGAAATGGTCCACATGACACTTGTCATCAAAAGAAGTTAAGAGAAAAATGGTCCCATAAAATTAAGATAACATTTAACTTTTCCAATTGGGAAACCAGCCTATTTTTTTGAAACATTTATTTTAGAAACCAGCATATTAAAAAGGAACGGAGGGAGTATTTGATAATCAAATAATTGATTGAACTATAAAAGTGTCGGTCTCGATATCAAAATTAGGGAGAGTTTAGAAATGCTAGCTAATCTTTTTATGGAGATTGTATGTTTATTTTCTTATTTTCGAATAAAACCTACGGTCGTACACATTATTATTAATTGTGTGATTTGATCAATGTGCTTCTGGGTAAAATAAGCACAACAGACAAAAACAAAGATAGATTAACAAGTAACTCGTCCCCCAGTTAACAAAGGGAAAATAGGTAGACCATTGCTCCATTTACAATTACAGATGCATCAAGAAAAGTATTGGACAATTATAGTTGATAGTCTTATGGAGGTGAGACTACCCTGTTCATGTGCATTTGAAAAGAAACCCTTAACGTTGGGTTGTCATCCCTTCAAAAATAGAAAAGGTCCGGAAAGAACAAGAACCCTCTAGTGGAATTCGATATATACAGTTCACCTTAATGGACGACCCAAAAATAAAATATACTCCATATATACAGTTCACCTGAAATATCGGTGATTAATTGAGTTAATCTCTAACCTCTACACATTATTAATTAAGTTAATCTTCCATAATAAGGGTTTATGGATTGATCGTCGATAAATTCATCAATGTCTGGGCAAATCAATTATAAAAGATCAAAAAATTGGTGTACTTAATAATAATTATATGAATTTAAACTAGGGTTTTTAACCCGATAGATAATCAGAGTCGATTTGACTTTTACAAGTGGTACATAGGAAAAACCAAAAATAAAAAGTAAATTCTTTTCAGAAAATGTGAAAAGGATAGGAAATAGGAAAATGGGGGTAGGAAATAGGGAAAATCTTCGTAATTGCTCTATAATCCTATTTTCCAAATATTGGAATGGAATCATATTCCAGGAAACTGATTTCATTCTCTCCAACCAAACACGCCACAACAAACCAGTAGATTTGTCCATTATACACCTACAGTGGGGCTGGCAAACCATTAAAACGGGTGGACAAACCTCTAAATCGGAAGGTTTGTTCATAGCGTCTCACACAGAGTCGATCGACTCAATATGAGACTATCGGTTCTGTCATAGACGACCATCATCTCACACAGAGACGACCAATTCAGACTGAGTCGACAACGTCTAGTCCACCCAACGGCTAAGAATCCACTCCTTATAAATTGAACTAATTTCAACTCCAAAATCACACCTTCTACACCTACAAATTTTTCATAATTTCACTTCAATCTTCATTATTCAATCTCAAAATCTTTAAATCTCAAAAAATGGCTATCAGAGTTCGTGGTCCTAAGTTTTCTCGGGAAGAAGATTCAACAATTTGCACAACTTATGTTTTTAAAACAGGAAATAATATCCATTGTAAGAAATTTACGCAAATGACTTTCTGGCAACAAGTTTTTGCAATGTTCACTGCAGAAACATGGAACCTGAGAAACTGTGATGTTACCGGAATGTTTGCTCGTTTTCAATCAATTAGTCACGCAAGTTGACCGAAATATGATTAACGGTGAACATGAAGATGAATTGATCCAAAGATCAATGGTATGGTAATGCAAGTTGACCAATATGATTAACGATGAACATGAAGATGAATTGATCCAAAGAGCTGCAACAATGTGCAAGGAAATTAACGGGAGACATTTTCAGTTTGTAGGTTGTTTCAATATCCTTAGAGGTCTTCACAGGTTCGGCGTCTTCTGCCTTCTAGATGCTCCACTAGCCGCTCGACAAGTCGCTCCACCAGCCGCTCCATGAAGAAGGATGCTCTATTACCTTGTTTTTCTGATTTAGTAATTAAGGTTAACGTAACGTTTAATGAAAGCTGACGTGAAAATAAGTAACGTTTAATGAAATCTAATATTGTTTGATATAAACATAACAATGGTGCAAATACAAAGCCATTTCAATTAATTAAGCTATTGACAACATAACAGTGGTGGAATCAGTCCATACACTTAATCAATCCATTCCAACTTAAAACACGAAGGACATTCCCAAAAGTGTTTTCCATATGTGTCTTCATCTGTAGAAGTGCACAAATGCATAAAAAAAATTCAACCAAGGCTCGAGCATTCACTAATCATTTGTTTTGTAAACTCTACTTCTCTGCAGTGGTCGGATTGTGGATTCTTCAACCAGACTTTAAGATTCATATTTTTCCACGATGTTGTTTCTCCGCAGTGGTCGGATTGTGGCTTCTTCAACCGGACTTTAAGCTTCATGTTTCTCCAAGATTATGTTATCTTAACATTACAAATACCTGAGACTGTTTGGTTGTGATTCAACGATCATTCTGTTAGCTGAACAACTAACTTGTGGACACTTAGAATACATCCAAGACAATGGTCATCCATGAAACATAATGTACAAACCTCTTTTGCTTCCACACATAGTATTTGTTTTCCTTTGCTTTTAGAAAACATGGTCTTAGATGAAGAACCTATTCTGTTGAGAATGTTTTTGGAAAAAAATTGTTGCAATGTATGGTATATATAAGGATAAAAATGACCGTTATTATAGAGTCTTTTACCTAGTATCATAATAAGACGATCGACCTTGATTGAGCTGACAACGGCTAATACTAACCAATGGCTCTTATTCCCTTCCCTATAATGTTTTACGATTTCAACTCCAAAACCACACCTTCTTTATCTTAATATTTTTTCTAAAAGTTTTGTACGCAAAAATCTCAAAAAAATATCTGCTAGAATTTGTGGCCCTTTTCTCAAAAAATGTCTACTAAAATGGTGTTCGATGTAGAATCTTTTCTGTTGAGAATGTTTTTGGTTGTATTTGGAAAAATTGGTTGCAATGTATGGTATATATAATGATACATATGACTGATATAATATAGTCGTTTACCTCGTCTAACAATAAGACGACCGGCCTTGGAGGGGCAGGATTTATACGCAGAGATCCTGACGCACAAAGTTTAATGGCTCTAGCCCAACCACTAGGAATCACGACTGCCTTAACTACAGAAACATGGGCCCTGCTATTAGCATCAAGAACAACAATAAAAAGGTAATGGCCAAGAATTGTCTTTGAAACCGATTCAGAGAACCTTCTGGGATTCATCAATTCCTCTATCCCACCACCTTGGCACGTATCGGAAATGACAGAGGAAATAAAAACCAAATTTCGACAAATCCCACAGGCGGTTATTCAGCACAACTACAGGGAAGGAAATCAGGCAGCAGACGTCTTAGCCAATCATGCAGCGGATGGAAGTCAAACAGGGAATCTATCAACTAAAATATGGGACCAGGAAATCCCATCTTTTATTAGTCAAATTCTATTCCACGATTCCGTGGGCATCACATACCCACGACAAATTGTAACCTAACTCCTTTTATTTATCTTCATGCTTCAAAAAAATAAACGACCGGCCTGGATTGAGCCGACAACGGCTAATATTAACCAACGGCTCTTATTCCACTCCCTATAAATTTTTTATGATTTCAACTCCAAAACTACACCATCTTTATCTTAATCTTTCATTCTAAAAGTTATGTACACAAAAAGCACACAAAAATGTCTGCTAGAATGCCTAATTTGGGGCCTATGGCATTTATTTGGGTCCTATGGATTTCTTCATCCACCCAACAGAAAAGGATAAGGGGTGTCTAAATTTGACACCTCTAATATTTTAATACTACCAACTTTTTCCTATTAAATCCTAATAATAAAAACAAAAATCAAATTCATTTCCATCTCCACTTCAACCGAACTTCTTCTCTTCTTCTCCCATTTTTTTTCATTTTCAAACAAAAAAATTGTCGATAATCAGCCAATCCCTTAAAGTACGTACTTATTCATTTTAGCTCGAATCACGTAATTTTCTATCAACCCAATCCCCTAAAGTAGGTTTCAATAACATGAAATCACTCAAAAATCCAATTTTTTGAAATCAAAGTTTTCTGGGTTTACCAGAATCGGTTTGCTTCAATGTACTTGTGAACCGATTGCATTTACAAACGGTTAATGTTCATGCCAACAAAGACCGATTGTCCTAGATGGGCATTCTGGTTGGAGAAAACTGAACTATAATCGGTCTATATTAATGCCCTATATAGCCTGATTCTGGTATGAAAGAGACAACTATTTTTCTATTTTTTTTTTGTTGTTAGAATCGGATTACATGGGCACTTTTATAAACTGATTCCTGTTGTATAATGTCAGGAATCAGTTTTCATGTGTATCATGTAAACTGATTCCAGTTAAAATGAGTATTAGTATAATTTTACACACATTTTCAAAACGAGTATGATTTCGTACTCGATTCGAAAACGAGGATGAATTTTATACGCGAACTAAAATCGAGTATGAAATCATACTCATTTCAGGTCGAGAATGATTTAAATTATGGTTGATTTTTTCCATTTATAATAATCGGTTTTTGTGTACATCTGTAAAAACAGATTATGGGCCCAAAATCGGTCTATGAGGGCATAAACATCAACCGATTTTATGTTGAGTTTTTGAAAAAAAATCGATTTCTTTTTCATGTTTTGATAATGAATTAACATTAACTGATTTCTATGTTAACTTGATTAAATATCAATTAATCATCCGAATTAACTTGGATAAGGGGTTTTCCATTTTACTTCAAAATATTTTTTTTGTCTTGTAGTCGTAAGCCCCGAATAATATGCCTAATCCCCAAACTAGGAAGACAAATTTACTAGAGAAGAGGATTTAGCTATATGCAAAGCATACGTTTTTCATACTGTAGAAAATATTGTGTGTGATCCAGACATATGGGATGAGTCTTTTTGGCGGAATATTTTCACAATGTTCGTCTTAGAAACAGGGAACCCTGGAAACCGAGATGCCCGTGATTTGTATCTTCGTTATCATTCAATTAATCATGTTGTCACGCCATTCTTGGATCAGGTAAGGAAAATTGATCGAGAAAAATTCACTGGTGTAACCGAAGCTGAATTGATCCAAACAACTCTTGATAATTGGGAGAAAACTCACAGTAAACCTTTTCTTTACGAAGCTTGTTTCAACATTCTTAAATATGGTCCATCTTAATCACATTTGCACCTCACACGAAGGGATCTCCCTGTCTTTACTATGTAAGAAGATGTTACTCTTGTATGATATTGGATACATCGCATAACGAGAAATATGAACAGTGACGGTTTCTGGGAAAGAGTGTTGCAAAGGTTTGTGGCATTGCATAATGAATATATAAGAAACAACAAGAGCCCAATGTAGTCAATCTCGGTTGTACATACCGATATTACAGGTTTTTATCGGGTATCGGAAAATACCTATATGATATCAAAAACATCGGTGATACAAAGAAGAAACGATATTATCGGTTGTACATGATGGTGACTAATTTTTCCATCAACATGCATCTAGTGTTTGCAGACAAGTACAAAGTCAATTGAAGAAGGTAAAAACTCTAAATATATTTATGATATAAAATCATTGACTATATGGTAGGACATAATATGGAAACCATATTTCGATTGCAAGGAAGGAAAATATGAAAGATAAAAGTGAAGGATAATAAGAAAGATTTACTGGCATAATGGTATAACAATCACAATGCTGGCTAATAAACCACCTTGTATTTTGGAAATATGAGATATGTGTATGATTCTTATTGTTTTTTTTATTATGGTTTAAAAATATTTGAAATTCTAGTTCTAATGATGTATCACAGATAAAAACCGGGATAATCTTTTGTATAGGTGTATCCGACTCGACCGATACGATACCGATACACGATATTAAGATTTGCATTCATTACTAATGATGTAAAACATTATACAGAAGTTTTATGGATGGTTCACTGTAGTAATTCTGGATTGTCCAACGAAAAACTGGTAAGTATATCTTAATACCTTTGTGCTCTTTGAGCAATTGCATCATAATATCTTAACTAACTTGTTGTTTATATGTTTTTCAGAAATGCATCACTCAAACCAAGTTTACTGAAGAAAATGTAAGAGAGTTTTAGCATTTTGAATATTATGAACTCTATAAAGTTAATGTCTCTGGATTTGATACAGTTTGATGTTATTTTTGTCATTATGAAACTAATTACTATATACGTAAGTCTAAATGTATCTCCAATCGCTTAATATAAAACGAAAGTCTAATTTAAGGTCTAAATATTTTCATTAATTGATATTACTTCCACTTCTTTTACAAGATATAAACTTAGACAATAATAAGCCTCTCCCCACTGCTCAAAACATAGTTTGTCCATCCACCTAGACATGCATACCTCTAAATTAGATGGTGCGCATTGGAGTTTCTCTTAGTAATTTGCTATTCTGCTTTACTTAGAAAAAATTCAAATAAGAGCCAATTCAAAATTAATCAAGGGATATTTAACTTCTTTTGAGTTAATTATTCTTATGATCCTAAAAAACGTGTGTCTTAGTCACTTGGCCATCTCATGAATCTGGAACAATCCTAAATGTGGGAAAACCAAAATAACCGTTTAATTGTGGATATTTCCTACACAAATACTAGGGGTGGATATTTTTTGCACATGTGCTAGTTGTGGATATATTCTGCATAACTTCGTATTAACATATTTTTCCATCTTTAGAAAAAAAAGGTTTTCTAAACACATTTTCTTGATTTGACTGATTGTGCATATTTTTGGCACATATCTACTTTTGTATATATGATGTTCAAGTTATGGAATCAAAAGAGAGTATAAATTACCAAAAGAGGATTTTTTTTTAACTCTTATAGTGGTGAACATACTATAAAAAAGGTTAATTAACATTGTAGATAATAGCTACATACTAAAAAAAAACATTGTGGATAATATCTGCATACTAAAAAGAATTGTGGATAATAGTTGGACTCCAAAAAATTCTATGGATAATAACCGCACTCTAAAAATATGAAGAAAATTAGAAAATGATTTAGATAATAAAAAATTCCAGAGAAACAAAAATTTGATATTCGTATATTTACGCTCATTGTGTAGGTCTTTCATAGAGCTTCCCAAATATACAAATTTTGTCAAGTTCCTACCTATGACTTGCGAGATATGTTATACTTACAATTACACCCCCTATAAATATAGTTTATATCCATTTTTGTTATTTTTACACATAAGGATATCTCTGCCATTAAGAAAGCGTGAATTCATTGAATTAATAAGTAGATATGGGTATACGATCCTTAAGCCACTGTGGCAAGGTAATAATCTAGTATGTACTGCAAGAATTTGAAAACGCGGGGGTATCAAGTACGACACCAAATTTTCGTTCTGCAATCTGCATGGATAAAACCTAATACAATTGCAAGTAGACCAACTTAATGATCCGTGACAATATGTATATGGAGTTTATATCTCTACCTCTTCTCAGTCAGTAAGTACAAGACGATTATAATTAGATGTACGTATCTACTAAGATTGAATATGGATAGCTTGTGTATATTGATTATAAAGATAAAGAATACAATGCGGAAAAGGAAAAACGCAAGACACCAGAACTTTGTTAACGAGGAAACCGCAACTGCAAAAAAACCACGGGACCTCGTCCAGATTTGAACACCTAATTGTATTAACCAACTACAGACACTAGCCTACTATCAAACTTTGGACTGGAATATAGATGAGACCAAATCAACCCTCCTAGCAATTCAGTTACAACCGCGCTCCTTACGTCTCTTGAACCTCGCAAGGTTCTACGCACTTGATTCCCTTAGCTAACGTCTCATACATCCTAAGAGTTGCTTCAACCTCAGTGAAGACTTTTGATACCAATCTACCTCTTACAGATTATACGCCTATTTGATTTCCCTTTAGATCAAATATCAAGTCTTAGAAATCTGTTTGCAATAGACAAAGCTAGCAAACCTCACAATCAAGAACACTTAGACTCACTTAGATGAGAATCCTTGATATTTTACCACCTCCTAAGATTAATCTTCAATAGATCAATTAAGATCAGTTTCCAGATATCCATCTTGAGGGATCACAAAGTCTGAGAGGGAGTTATCTATCTTGACTGAAAAATTACGAAAACCTCGATAACAGAAAAGCAAGATCAGGATACATGAACTATCAAGGTAAAGATAGTCGGACCTGACTTCACGAATCCCCAAAGCGAAGTTATTTAGTCGTAAACCTAATTATGTTTCTCAGAGGAAACCTAGGTTCATAGAGGATGACTCGAGATCAATCAGGACACAAAGTGTCAGGGATTGAATCTCCCACTTGAAAGAGAGCATCTCTATTTATAGTTTTTCAAGTCTGAGGGTTGCTTAGAATTCAAACTAAGATAACTTGGGATTCCAGCGAACATGTTAGGTCTTGAAAATACAATAGAAGATTATACACCATGGTCCGGTTACAGAGCCGTGTATAATGAATGTTAGGTTTGGCAAGTATGCCATGAGAATGATAAAAGATTTGAATGAAGTCATGGCAATGCTAAATATATTTAAAAAATAAGTCTCCGAGCATCTGCTAAAGTTCACTGGGACAGTTGGTGAAACGGTTCGTGAACCGTGGGGCTAATTCACGAGTTAGGGTTCTAAGGTTCGTGAACCGGGTTCGCCAACCCTACTCGGCTCGAGAAATCAGATGGACACTGTTAGCGAACTGGTTTCACCAACCGTTCTTGGTTTATGAATTCCAGACCTTAAACCTTTTATACCAAAATTAAAAAATTAGTTCACCATGGTTTTCCAACCGGGTTCATGAACTGTTCCCAAACGAACTTGTTGTTTGCGAACTGGTTTGCAAACCTTCCTGTATTTCTGAAATCAAATATCTATGGTTTGCATACGGGTTGTCAACCTACCCTGAACATAAATATAAGAAGTTCATGAATTTCTCTTGGTGATGTTCGAAACATTCCCAAATGATAAAATCACTTATATGTGCAATTTTTTAATTGATCCACAAATTAATTCTCAAACAATAGATTTTCTTGAACTAATATTGTTTAGGACCTTTGAACATCTATGCTAGAATCAAATTTTGAGATTTTCAACATGACAAGCTTGACTGGAAATTTCTTATTTGTAAATCTAATAGAAGTCATACGATATAGTCTCAATAGATAGAGTGGTAAGATATTGAGAAAATTAGAATGGTTCAATCTTCATATACCTGATACAAAAGTTCTTGAAATATCTTCGTCGATCTTCAGTCTTCGGGGGTGATGTATGATACTCAACTACCAAATTCCAACTTAGTCTGAGACTTGACTTAGTATACTAGAAATCAAGAAATAGTTTTGATCATCTAACACTGACAACAATCTTGAGATAACAAAACTTGTGGGTTCAATCGAGCATTGTTCTAGCATAATTATTTACTGCATGTTTGGTTATCACATGAGGCATATTATTAGACTTTTTAGGTGAAAAGAACATTTCCAGGAGTCAAAACCATTTAACATATGAATACTATCTTCTATAATGGCGTTGTGAATCCACTTCACCGCTCCTTTGTTTTCATTTAACTCTAGCACAATATTTTTGCAATCTCCCTCCAAGTAAATTCTCTGTAATCCCAACTCTCATGCACATCGTATTGCCTCAAACATTTCTATAGCTTCCACCGGATATGCTGCCCTTATGAAGATTCATCGAGCTCCGTAGCAAGTACCTGCATAATTTATACATATTAGATCAATCCCAGATAACTTTGTGGTCTTAAGAAATGCCTCATCAAAATTAATTTTCATATATTCTTCTAAAGGACAAGACCACTTAGATAAAATTCTGTCATAATTTTGTAAACCATAAAATTCATGCATAATGTTGTTCTGATTTGTATAGAATTGGGTACTCTTCCTTTCAATCACATTTGCATTCACCTGCACATTCTCAAAGATAAACGAACAACGATCCTTCTAAATCATCCATAAACCAAATATCATTTTATCTTTAAGTGAACATTAACCGCAGAAGTGCTATTGACAGTTAAAAAAATCGACAATCCATTCAACAAAAAACATCCCATTAACAATATTAACGAAATCATTACTTAAAGATTGCCACATACCTTTTGTGACTGTAAAATCACAGAACAGGTGCTACGTGGATTCAAAAGCAAGAAAACACATAGGACATATATTATTTATACTAGGTCTAAACTTGGAAAGCTTATCCCTGGTTGGAAGGCTTTTTGCAAACATTTCCACAGAAAATGGGCAATTCTAGAAGGAATTTTAGCTCCCATGAAGCATTTCCAGTTTAGATTACTAGTTGTAGAACCTCCAATATGATCTTGAATAGCTTGTAGGCTGATTCGACGTAAAAGTTTTGGGTATGTTTTCTTCTCATTTTATCTTTACCATGAAAATAAATTCTAATTTTTCAGAATTTCATTTACTGTACTCGCATTAAAATCAATTATTTGATGACATTGTCAAACATTTTTATTCATTACGATCCTCCTTTTTTTTAAAGGGCTATTTCAATAACATGAGTTAAATAATTTAAAAAAACAAATTAAGTGAAAAGCAAATTGAGTAAAAGAGAGAAAAGAGGGTCAAACACACAATTATTTGCTAGTCAGGTTTTTTCCATTATCTTAGATCGGTACCTTGTTTCTTAAAGGGTTAATCGACCATTAAGGACTTTTTTGACATAATTATTATTCACGTTAATGAAAATAAAATAAAATGTTGAACCCTATAAATTTATTATATTTATCCACTGGATATTTTTGTATCAGGATGCCAACAAGCATGGTGTTTTGTGATTGACATATCTAACTGAGTTGAAGAACAAGTTTTATTTTCAAAAATTCTAGAGCATCTCTCCTCCTAGATGAACCAACATTTGGTGGAATCTAAGGCTATGGAGATGGAATCTCCATTTCTATTTTCCACTCATTGTAAACATCTAAGAAGGAAGGAGAAGAGTTAGAGTTATAATTTACTCCCTGAATACCACAAGGTGTTATATTCCATAAATATTTTGCATAAGCACAATCAAAGAAAAGATTTTGAGTTGTTTCTACTGCCTGTTGACAGAAAACACATTCAGTTTTTACATTTAAAATAGATCCTAGCTTGTGCATTGTTGTTAGTGCATCCTGGATGCATTTACAGATAAACAATTTTATCCTTTGAGAGGTGTCCATGCTCCGGATTGATTTCCAAAACTTCTTTAATTCTGCATTAACAAAGTATTGGGTCCTGAAGTTTTGCATATAAAGATTTAGCCAAAAACTCTCCATTCTTAGTAAGAGTCCATCGTAACTTATCTTTTATTTTTCAGAAAACTATTTTTTGTGGAGTAAAGTTTGATATTCATAATTTCATTCACTACATTGTGCTGTTAAAAGTAGCATTTAGAGTATCCAAATTCCACTTCTTAGTATCGGAATTTATCAATTCAGACATAAGTGTTAGATTGTTGTTGTTTTGAGGGTTGGTTTCAAATAAGATGATATCCCTTCATGGTATCCACTTATCTTCTCAGATATTAATTTATCTGCCATCCCATACCCCGTACCTCCTTTGTTAATTGGTTTACACAGAAATTCAAAAAAATTTATATAAATACCTTTGGAGTTAGATTTTTACCCCACCAAAAATCACGCTGAATAGCATTAATTCCAGCCATAATTTTCTTAGATATGTAAGACAATATATATTGTAGACTGGCATTCCTGATATGACTGATTTATGGAGGACCATTCTACTAGGTTGAGGTATAGTGTTTCCTAGCCAAGATTTCACCCCTTGTTCCATTTTTTCTACAATACTGTCAAAAGTTTTTAGTTTTGATTTGTCAATAAAAAGAGGAACCCCTAGATGAGTGTCTTTTATGTCAATCTTTTTTATTTTCATCGGTCTTGCTATGATCCCTTGATTTTTTTGTACACCTTTTTGCTAAAAAATATGCCCGATTTTGCAAAGTTGATAACTTACCCTGAAGCTAGACTGAACATATTGATGGAATCCAAAAGGTTTTTACAACTATCTAAATCAGCTTCAGTGAACAAAAGAAGGTCATCTGCGAAGAACAGATGAGAAATATTTAGTGCAGTGTTAGTTAGGCGAATGCCCTGAACTTTTTTTTTTGATTTTAAGTGCAACATGAGTCTAGAAAAGACTTTCATACACAAACAGAACAAATAGGGGATAGTGGATCCCTTTGTCTAATTCCTCTTGAGGGGTTAAAAATCCTCACAAGGATGTCCATTAAGCAAGACAACTATGGAGGATGGGACAGTGTCTACTATAGGGTGTGAAGCACCGAAACGTGGTGTCGTGTCCACATCAGACGCGCGTCGGACACCGACACGACGTATGTGTAGAAATTTATACTCCATTTTACTAGTTGGGTAGTCTAATATGTTAGAAAAGTTAGTATAATAGTTAATTTTTCTACCGGTTGGCTAACCTAGCGGCATAAAATTGAGAATTTTCCATGTATTTGTGAGATTAATGTAATTTGATATACTCTAACACTATGATCTTTGTATATATAAAATTATTTAGTTAATATGTATATAAACGTGTTCGCGTCCTGGTGATTTTGAATTTTGCAGATCCCTATGTCTGCGTCGTGTCGTGTATATGTCCCATATCTGTGTCACTGCTTCCCAGACTACAGGGTATAACACGTATCAAGAAATATAGTGTATGATGTTAGGATTTTGGGGACACGCGAGAACCCAGAAAATACAGATATTTCTTTAAAATATCCAATGGATGATTATTGAATACATGGATATATTCTCTTCTAAACAAAAACGGTCCTAGGGATATCCATTTGGGTAAGTACCATTGACATCCAACGAGCTACTCATTGTGCCATTCCACTATACATGATATAACATATATCAATAAATATAGTATGTGATCTTAGGATTTTAGAGACTCGGGGAATTGACGTGTTGGAAAATTATTGAATATGTGGATATATTCTCCTTAAAACAAATACGGTCCTAGGATATCCGTTTGGGTAAAACAGATTGTCGTGTTTTGTCCATGTCCTGTATCCGTATCACTTCTTCCCAGACTACAGGGTATAACACATATCAAGAAATCAATGTTCTAAGGAAAGGTGGTTTATATGTATGTGGGTCAAAGGGCGGCCTAGATCGTCCGGAAATTTGGACGATAAAGATTATGGTGTGGCCCAAGGTAATCCTTGTCGTTACCTTGACCATAACTAATCCCAAGCTAACCCTAGCTCAGTCTTACCAACTAATGTCATTCACGGTCATGGACGGACGCGATTGATCACGTGCCCTATGGATAGTTAAGTATTTTTCTTTTTAACAAATCAGAACATTTTGTATATAATGAATATACCACCAAGTTTCTACAACAATATGCACCCACAAAGCATTACTTTCAGTGTGCAACTAAAACTCAAAATTGTACGGAAGACAGCCAAAATAAGTAACATGATATAGAGAGCTAAATTTAAGATCACATACCTGACCAACTTAAGCCTAACCAGTTGTTGGTTCACTTAATTTCATTTCCACTAACGCGCGCACGGGGAATGAAACTTGTATTTGCCATTGACCATCATTGTATCTATCTGCTTTCATTGATTAGAACCGTTTTCAAAATTTTGATCCATGAACAGATAGCGATAAATCTTCAAACCAAAACCACCTTCATCTTTTTCATGTGTGACCATAACGTTAGCTTTCTCTTTGATTACCATAAACTAAATCCTCAATCACCTTCAGATCAAAAGAAAGAGCACCAAAAAATTCAAACAATCTTGAACCTAAAAAGCAAATCAGAATACCTTTTTCGTTGTTGTTATAGCATAACTCAGTTGAACCCTCCAAGCGTTGGTATGTCAAGTTTGGTTGTCATAATTTAGTATCAAAACTCATTTAGAGTCGCTTGATTAAATACTAGAGTCAACTTCGTTTAAGATAGACTAGAAAGTCTAGGAATGTTCAGACATACAAGTATTATTCAGATGACCTGAAGAATGAGAAGAAGTAACGACTACAACGATGGCATCATCCTTCCACTTGAGGTTAATAATATTGACTTGATCTTGTTTCCATTCGTAACGCAACTTTCAAGTCGTACTATATTTAGAACATAACGTGTGAAGCCGTATATATTGTATATAATACTCTAGTGGTGAGACTTGGTCATAATAGTATGATCAAAGTGTCAAGGAAAACATATTACGAAGTATAAACGCTTATCTTTCGGAACTTCGTAAATACGACATCGACATAATCTATTGTATATAGTTATTTGATTATGTGTGCATTATATAGGTATGATCTCATCCTAGAAAACTATGTATCTTTACATGAGTTTAAGGAAGTAGATGTATGAACTTGTTTTTATAATCGAAACGGAAATCATGATTGGTATTGCTATTCTTTGAATATCTTTTGGATGACCAATGGAAGATGACTTTCGTACAACCTATCTTAACTTTGTTGAGACTTGAGGTATAGCTGGTCATAGCCTATATAATATTGATAGTTGTAATCGGTGATGAGCTACATTGTAAATCAAGGTATAACCGATCACAAGCTATATTGGGATGCAAGTTGTAACCGGTCATAAGTTACTTTGGGAACCAAGGTATAACCGGTCACAATATGAATTGGAAAGCTAGTTGTAATCGATCACAAGCCACCTTTGGGAAGCAAGGTGTAACCAATCACAAGCTAACTCGGGAAGCAAGGTGTAACCGGTCACAAGATACTTTGTGAGCAAGGCGTAATCGATTACGGCATGTATTGGGAATCATGTTACAACAAGTCACAACATATTTAGGAGTGATGGTTTAATCGGTTTCATGTACAAAACCAATAACCATGGTTCAGATATTTCTTCATGGTGTGTGTGGATCAGGGTTTTGAGTTTGTCAAGTTGAGAATCTTCCAGATGTCGACATACTTGAACATGTACATAAATCTTATCATTTATTGTTCAAATATATTACTCGATACTCAAGGTGATCCCTAATCCGAAAAATTGAAAAGAAAATGATTTTCGTCATATATGTTTTAATTACCAGCAATTAAAGCATATCCCCTCGAAAATATTATTAGTTAATGTGCTAGACTAATAATAGAAGTTTTTCTATGAGAGTTTTCGGAAATGTTGGTTAGCATTAATTGGAAATAGGAAAACCGAATTTAGGTACTTTAATGCATACCTTGAGAATATTTTCGGTTTTGGAATTTCCTTGTTGTCCAAACAACCTTGGTCTATAAATACTTGAGTTTGCATTTCTTGCAACTATCTTAAGACCCAGGCAAACTTCATATCTTGTTGTTTCTGGTGGAGCCGTCTATTCAAAGAGGAAAGTACCCTAATTAGGCGAAATCTCTTAGGACCGCTCGTTTAAAGACTTTTGTGGGATCAAGAAGCTCTACGAGTACCGTTGGCGGGAAACTAGATAATTTGTAGTGTTATTAGTTTTCGATTATTGATTTGATTGACTAACGGTTGTCGTAACTTTGATTGCACCTAGTTTGTTTATTCTTGGAAACCTTCTCTTATGATATAAGGCTCACTCGACGGGATCTTTAGAACCATCTTCGGATCTAAAGGCATCTTGTGATAATCCATTGTTAAGAGACTTCGTTCTGTGCGTGATTGATCACAAGAGGATTCAAGTGTTGTTGTGTAGGTATTTGAAGGCAATAGAAGATTTGAAGACAAACAAGAATTCTTATTAGTTTTCTTATCTTGTGGATTTAATGCACATACCTTGATCGTCTGGGATCCAACTAGAATCGATTTATCTTTGATAGACTTGATTGATTAGTTGCGTGAGATCGTCATCACTTTATAATTTCTATTTGAGATTTATACTGATTGATTGCGAATCTAGAATTTGATTATTTCGGTAATCAATATTTAGATTGATCTAACCAGACAAAGGAGTTTATTAGATTAAACATAAGATCCTTTGTCAACAACTCACATATCTTCTAGCAAGATTGATTAAAGTGGTTACCAAACAAAATTTTCTTTTGTTGTTTGGAATATGATCCAAAGGACTTGTTATTCACGTGTGTGACTCTAGAAGTCGAAGACGCATGGATACTGAGGGAACTAAGTAACTAGGGGTAGTCTGCTTGGTCTTAACTATGCGAAGTTGGTATTATATTTTGTATAGCGGCTTAATTATGAGATTATTCAAAACTGGACTAGATCCTGGGGTTTTTATGCATTTGCGGTTTCCTCGTTAACAAAATCTTGTCGTGCCATTTAATTTACTATTCCACATTATAATAGTTTTATTATAACTAAAGTAAATTGCACTTGTATGTTAGTTCTGTAACACTTGATATAGATCCTATAGAGTTTCGGTTATTACCGAACCTATTATCAAGTGCACACTTTGTTGTCGTATCGTCTCAATCCTGTATCCATTGCCAATCACACAAGTAACCTTGTTGTTGTTGTATTTTCTCGATATCGTGTCCATAGATGATCACACGAAGTGTGAACCTAATTTGTTGTATTGTCTTGACTCTGTCCATAGACGATCACATTCGGTAGAGGACTTATAGGTTGATAAATAAAAGATTGTGGTGTATTTGGTTACCCTCGTCTTTTCAATTGGTATCACAGCATGCAAACACGAAAATATCTAACAATTTGTGTTTGGTGCGATCCAACCTATAATATTTGAATCAGGATGGTTATATTTGAACCTGTAAATGATTCGGTTAACAAAAATCAAGATGAAGATAGCATATATGGAGATTCAATACTTAATAAAGTCATCTCATGTGAATCTACTGAACAAGTTGATCAGTGTAATAATGAAGATTCCGATGACTGGAAAACTTTCCTTGAAAAACAACTTGATGAAATTTCCAATGATAGTGATTCAGAAATTGATCAAGATGCGGAAGAAGATATTTATGTATTTTCTTCACTATTAGGTGTTGTGTCTACATAAAGGCTATCTACCTCAGATATTTTTGGCCTTCTTGCCCCTCTTTGCAGAGAAAATAGGAAACTGAGAAAAGTTTTCTCTAGTTTTCATTCTGGATATCAAAATGCTCGATATCTTCTTAGTGACTGCAAAGAAAACCTGAACTCAAAATCTTTTGATTATGAGAGTCTTTGTAGAAAACATTATCTGTTGAATAAGAAACTTGTTGAAACTGAAGCAGGGATTAATTCTCAACAAATAATGTTTTAAGAAAAGGAGAAGTCTTTTTTTTTTTCCAAAGAAAATATTCTTAAGGTCGACCTTGTCAATGCTCTTGACAAAGTTAAGTGTCTGGATGAGGAAATCACAAAGTTAAAAAGGCTCAATGATAGTGCAAACAATTTATCTTCTTTATTGGAAACAATAATAAGTCACCGTGATACGCGTGGTTTGGGGTATGAAGGAATCGATGCTCCCACAAACAACAAAGAAATAAAATTTATAAAGGCTGCAAGTTCTTCCACACCATAGGATCCGCCTAAACCTACTGAAGCTCTTGATCTACCAAAGTTTTCAAGTGAGATTCTAGAAGAGAACATTTCTGCAAGTAATCATATTGAGTCTCCAAAGATTAAGAATCAGTATGCACAAAAGACCAGAACATCTCACAAAGGTAATTCTAAAACTTACACTCCTTTTAATAAACATTGTTACTACTGTGGAAATAACGGTCATATGCAAATGAGTTTTAAAATTCGAAAGATGCGGGATGCTCTATCCTTTGTTTCAAAATAATTGAGTAAATTTACTTCTAACAAAAACTCAAATCACCATTGTCCTAATTTGAGACAAAATAATTATTTTTATAGTTCACATTCCAATCCTACGAGGGTTATCCCTAAAAGAAGAAATGATAAAAAGGATAATACCTTTGTCAATGGAAATATAAGAAATGATGTTTCAACTTGGAAAAGAGAAATGTTGCAAGATATGGAACAATATCTTCATCCTTAATCCACCTACAAATGGATGCCCAAGTCTGAAGTAAAAACCTCAAAAGATTCATCTAAAGAAAACTCTAAGATAAACAATCAAGTGTTGATCTTAGATAAGGATGATTATGAACGTCTAACTATTAGATTGAAAAAGGACCTAAAGATATCTAGTAATATTGATACAAGCATCTCTTTCAACAATCTGCTACATAGTAGGAGAAGAAAAAGAAAGTCCTCCAGGAATCTCTGATTACTCAAATCTTATTGTCATATTTTTTTAAAATAAAATAAAATAAATTGGCATACATTTAATATGATGAGTTTTGATTAGGAAACTTTCTTGGTATATTTTATATTGTTTACTTACTTCCGAAAATCTAAAGGTTTCCTTCGTAAACCTTTTTGAAAGAAACAATATATATAAACAGTTTCGGTCTTCACACAATATCAAGAACACCATAAAATTTCGTGGTATACGTAAAGATATTGCACAATGTCCTCCCTTTATGAAAAAGAGAGTGAGGAAGATTTAATAGAGGAAATTTCGGATGTATTAACTCGTGCAGATTTATGCCACTTTCGAAAGAACTACATATTGTTTCTTTTGTAAAGAAGGGAAAAGAAAGTAGTGGTGTTATCTGTGAATTTTGTCTCAGAAGGATTGAAAAAAATCTCGAGTCAAGCTCCACATAGTTTGAAAAAGGGAAATTCGAAATGTGCTCCGGATACTGTTCTTTTCCCATTAAGACAACTCTTTTAAAAATCAATGCTTCTAGTTTGTTCGAAGGAACAATGGAACTCATTGGGAGAAGAGATTTACTCAAAGATGAGATTGTTGATGCTGTGCATGGAATCTACTGCTATGAGCACAGACTTAGCAATCATAAGTGGCATCTAAAACAAGAAGGAGATGATGCCTATCATAGAAGAATGTTAGATTACTGTAAAAGAAATATGACCGAATCCGAGAATCTTCTAAGAGAAATTTCAGAAAAGACATTAAAGCAAAAATAATATTAAGTTCTTATTTAAAATTAGGCTATTCAACTTGTTGATTTATTTCGATATTTTGTATAAGATCTATTTTGAATAAAACTATCAATATTTATGAATAAAATTATTATTTTATAATTTTTGTTACATGTGATAGTTCTCGATTACATAGCCTGTGTATGAATGTTTATATTTTTGCTATGTGATTTCGGATTTATGAGACGTCTAATTTCGATTTTTATTAACCTTAATATTCGATCTCATATGGTGTAGCCCTTATGATTTGTGTGGCTTTTTGATTTAGCGGAATTAAGTTCTAGCCCATATTGGTAGGATTTATCGAAGGATCATAAGGTGTTCCGATTGAAACTCATATGTGAAAAGTCACAATATGTTGATAATCAATTTATGTTTACATAATTTGTATTTAGCATAACATATGTGTTTCGGGTTTCGACTTTTGCTATTGGCACTCATTAGTTAAAACCGATTCAACCTTTCTCTGGTAAAGGTTGCTTTTGTTGTTGTTCTTTTGTTCTTGCGAGAGGATGACAACAAACATGGGGAGAGTTCTTATTTTAACTTTCCCTTAATTATATATCTTTATGGGGAGAAGTGGTTGCGGAAAATGGGGTAATGATTTTATTTGTTAGTTAATCGTTTTTCATGTTTAAGAAAAGCATGTTTATATTGCATATATTTTGCTTTTGCTTAAAAAAAAATCGGTACAATTGATATGTTCCATTATTTTTTATGGATTGCTTTTGATCACCTAAACTTGACAAACAAGCTTGAGATAGCAACGCTTACGAGTTCGGCTGAGAAAGCAATGCTCTAACAGTAATAAGAATTTTGTCACTAAAATTAACAAAGGGGGAGATTGTTAGAACATAGCTCGGTTGAACCCACCAAGCGTTTGCATGTCAAGTTTGGTTGCCATATTTTAGTATCAAAACTCATCTAGAGTCGCTTGATTAAATACTATAGTCAACTTTGTTTAGGATAGACTAGAAAGTCTACGAATGTTGAGACATACAAGTATTACTACGAAAACCTGAAGAATGAGAAGAAGTAACGAATAAAATGACGACATCATCCTTCCACTTGAGGTTAATAATATTGACTTGTTCTTGTTTCCATTCCTAACATAGCTTTCAAGTCGTGATATATTGAAAACATAACATGCAAAGCTCTATATATTGTATATAGTACTCTAGTGGTGAGACTAGGTCATAATAGTATGATCAAAGTGTCAAGGAAAACATATTACGAAATATAAATGCTTATATTTTGGAACTTCGTAAATACAACATCGACATAATCTATTGTATATAGTTATTTGATTATGTGTGTATTATGTAGGTATGATTCCATCCTAGAAAACTATGTATCTTTACATGAGTTTAATGAAGATGTATTAACTTGTTTTCACAATCGAAAGGGAAATCATGATTGGTCTTACTATTATTTGAATATCTTTTGAATGACCAATGGAAGATGACTTTGGTACAACCTATCTTATCTTTGTTGAGGCTTGAGGTATAACCGATAATAGCCTATATAATATAGCTAGTTGTAATCGGTGATGAGCTGCATTGTAAATCAAGGTATAACCAATCACAAGCTATATTGGAATGCAAGTTGTAACCGTTCATAAGTTACTTTGGGAACCAAGGTATACCAGTTACAAGATGAATTGGAAAGATCGTAATCGATCACAATCTATCTTTGGGAAACAACGTGTAACTGATCACAAGCTAACTCGGAAAGGAATGTGTAACCGGTCACAAACTACTTTGTGAGTAAGGTGTAACCGATTACGGTTTGTATTAGGAATCATGTTATAACCAGTCACAACATATTTTGGAGTGATGGTTTAATCAGTTTCATGTACAAAACCAATAACCATGGTTCACATATTTATTCGTGGTGTGTGTGAATTAGGGTTTTGGGCTTGTCAAGTTGAGAAGCTTCCAGATGTCGACATATTTGAACATGTATATAACTGTTATCATTTATTGTTCAAAGATATTCCATGATACTCAAGCTGATCCTTGGTCCGAAAAATCGAAAAGCATTTAATTATGATTTTCATCACATATTTTTTAATTACCAACAATTAAAGCATATCCTCTGGAAAATATTATTAGTTAATGTGGTGGACTAATAATAGAAGTTTTTCTATGAGAGTTTTTGGAAATGTTGGTTAACATTAATTGGAAATAGGAAAACCGAATTTAGGTACTTTAATAGATATCTTGAGAATATTTTCGGTTTTGGAATTTCCTTGTTGTCCAAACAACCTTGGTCTATAAATACTTGAGTTTTCATTTCTTGCAAACTATCCTAAGTGCCAGGCAAACTTCATATTTTGTGGTTTATGGTGTAGCCGTCTCTTCAGAGAGGAAAGTACCCTAATTAGGCGAAATCTCTTACGACCGCTCGTTTAAAGACTTATGTGGGATCAATAAGCTCTATGAGTACCGTTGGCGGGAAACTAGATAATTTGTGGTGTTATTAGTTTTCGATTATTGATTTGATTGAATAACGGTTGTCGTAACTTTGATTGCACCTAGTTTGTTTATTCTTGAAAACCTTTTCTTCTGATTTAAGGCTCACTCAAACTAGATCAAATTATCGACGGGATCTTTAGAACCATCTTCGGATCTAAAGACATCTTGTGATAATCCATTGCTAACAGACGTCGTTCTGTGCGTGATTGATCACAAGAGGATTCAAGTGTTGTTGTGCAGGTATTTGAAGGCAATAGAAGATTTGACGACGAATAAGAATTCTTATTAGTTTTCTTATCTTGTGGATTTAGTGCACAAAACTTGATCGTCTGGGATCCAACTAGAATTGATTTATCTTTGATAGACTTGATTGATTAGTTGTTTGAGATCGTCATCGCTTTATAATTTTTATTTGAGATCTATACTGATTGATTGCGAATCTAGAATTAGATTATTTCGGTAGTCAATATTTAGATTGATCTAACCAGACAAAGGAGTTTATTAGATTAAACATAAGAGCCTTTGTCAACAACTCATCGAATATCTTTTAGCAAGATTGATTGGAGTGTTTACCAAACAGATCCTTCCTTTGCTGTTTGGAATACGATCCAAAGGACTTGCTATTCAAGTGCATGACTCTAGAAGTCGAAGACGCATGGATACTGAGGGAACTAAGTAGCTAGGGGTAGTCTGTTTGGTCTCAACTATACAAAGTTGTAATTAGATTTTGTATAACGACTTAATTATGAGAGTATTCAAAACTGGACTAGGTCCCTAGGTTTTTCTGCATTTGCGGTTTCCTCTTTAATAAAATCTTGTTGTGCCATTTACTTTACTTTTCCGCATTATAATTGTTTTATTATAATTAAAGTAAATTTCACTTGTATGTTAATTCCGCAACACCTGATATTTATCCTATAGAGTTTCCGTTATTACCGAACCTATTATCAAATACACACTTTGTTGTCGTATCGTCTCGATCTTGTATTCATAGTCAACCACACAAGTGACCTTGTTATTATATTGTCTCGATATCGTATCCATAGACGATGACACGAAGTGTGAACCGAATTTGTTGTATTGTCTCGACTCTGTCCATAAACGATCACATTCGGTGAAGGACTTATAGGTTGATAAATAAAAGATTATGATGTATTTGGGTACCCTCGTCTTTTTAGTTGTTATTCTCTTTCTCAACAGAAACAGTAAATCCATCATATACTCTTCCTTTGATTCGGACTCCAAATCACTATGTCAACAACTAACAATAACAAAACACAAAACCTTGACTAAAAAAAATCCTTTATGACTCCATCCCTCTTTTTGAGCCTGTTTCCAACTTCTTTTTTTCCCTTTTTCCAACTTACTCATATTTACCAAGCTGATTTTTAAAATTTTACGGATGCACAAAAACCTTTCAAAATTCATCTTAGATTTCAAGTCATCTAAAATAACATCTAAATCTATTTCAGTTCCGCAACAGTTTTCATCAAGGAGAAGATATTGATGAACAGATTGACAACATATAGTGCCTGATTCTCCACGAGTCAAACAAAAAGGTCTTCATCTAGAAATTAGGCATTAAGCAGGCGTAGGAGGAGCACTCCAGTGGAGGCCTTAGTTTCTTAGTCAGTCTTGCAATATTTAGTGGTTCAAAGTCCACGTAGAGGTTGCTTTGACCCTCTTTTGTTTTGGATATAACCCAGACCCTAATGCCATAGAAAATATTCTCATCCCTGACCTCATATTTCTTCATTCCAAATCTACCGGAATTGACACTTCACTTTTCCAGTTAGATGTTTGCACCACCAATGAGCTTGTCATTCCTGGAACATTTAATGGTTCAAAGTCCGCGTAGAGGTTGCGTTGACCCTATTTTGTTTTGGGTATAGTCCAGACCCTAATGCCACATCAAATCTTATCATCCCTGACCTCATATTTCTTCGTTCCAAATCTACCTTAATCGATGTAATTGGTGACATTCAGTATCAACATGATTTGGGAAACAGTGATTATATCACAGTTCAATTCCTTGGCATGAACCTTGGCATAGTTTATCATGTCGTAAGATAACTAAACAGACTTGATATACGACCATGTTTGCATATGTAACCAGGTGAAAATATTACCACGTGTGTGACGCAACACTTCGGTTTTTATGCACAAAAATGTCTTTTTGTATACCTGTTTGTGGGTGAAAACTGTTTCTGCTGTTTTTGGTAAATTTGGGTGTGTGGATGAGAAACAAGTCTAGACCCTAAACAATGCACTGCATGGGAGTACTTTTGATTCGAGAGAGCAATCTGTACAATCCTGGTCTAAACCAATAAATGGCCGTTCCAGGCTTGCTTCGGTCACAAAGTGAAGGAGAAGGGTTGGTCTTAGGGAGGGAAGCGAAGAAAGTGTTGAGACCAGAATGGTTAATCCTGAAGGTGTGGCTGTTTTATGACTTGTATCAGAAAGTGGAACTGGCTTGCAGAAAGCTATCAGTTCTTTGGTGATTTCTGGATATTATGTTGTTGCTGACCAAAACTTGTTCTTTGGTGGAAATAGGTGAAACCTATTTATACAAGCCATAATAAAACGTACCCTGGTCTCGTAGAAAGTGGTAACGATTGAGTAATGGAAGATTGTGTAACCGCCAGAAACCGTGCTTTCATGATGAAGAAAGTGGATCCTTTTACACCCGTTACTTCTTGCCACCATTAATCGTCCTGCTTCATGACACTTTCTTGTAACGGGCATATTGCACGCAGCACGCTGTAAACCGCCAGACCAATACCCTGATGAGTGTCCCCCAGTTTGTGACATGTTTGATGTCTCGAGCATTTTCGTGGAAAACATGTAGCAGTTTGCTATGTGTGGCAAGTCAAAGTTATGAGACTTTCCGCAGGAAAATAGCATGTGATGTTATTAGGCTCATCTTGGCTAGTCGCCTAAAACTTGCCACAGGTCTGTCAGTTTTGGATGGCCGAGATTATATCTCGTGAGGAAGGGTAGCCATCGATTATGGCCACACCATGTTGATGCCTGGCAATGGCATAGTGGCGTTTTTTAGCGTATGCCAGTGGCACTGCGGCATGGCTGACACAGTTCGTGCATGTCAGTTGCACAGAGGTGCAAGTGGCGCCTGGCGTAGCCATGGCCACTAGATTTAGGCTCATCTCGGCTGGTTGCCTAAAACTTGATACAAGTCTGTCAGTTCGGTGGCGAACTTGGATTGCCGAGATTGCATCACATGAGGAAGGGTAGCCATTGATTATGGCCACATCTTGTTGGCGCCTGATGATGGTACAGTGGCGCCTTTAGCGCATGCCAGTGGCACTGCGGCATGGCTGGCATAGTTCGTGCATGCCAGTGGCACAGTGGAATGGCTGACATAGCCTGTGCATGCCAGCGGCACGATGGTGCAAGTAGCGCCTGGCGTAACCATGGTCACTAGATTTTGGAACATTGGTGTTAGACTCCAATATGGTGTGGAAACATCAGTTTCAGTGGACACATCAATCCCAATGCTCCGTGGAACATTATTTGGCTTGGTTGGCGTAGCAACTTTGCCTAAATTAGGGTTTGGCATGCCGAAACCCTAATTAGTGCATATGGCATGCGTCATGCGGTAGGTGGCCGTGGCATGGCATTTTATACAAACGGTGCCAGTCATGCCAGAGGAGCCATAGGCTGGCCACCATGTAGAAACGGTCACATGAGCAAATATTTCCACGAGTGGCTATGGTGTGGCGCCTTTTTTAGGGTTTCCTAAGTCCGCACGGCTTGTGGCATGTTACGGGCCCGAGGCGACATAGTTTTGTGCCATGATTAGAAGTTAGGGTTCCATCCACCGCCACTAGAGGATGGCCGCGCTTACGATTAGGCTAGCCAAAATTGAAGTCTGTTGTGATGCTGGTCACGAACAGAGAGTGGGTACGTTTTGGCATGCTTCCGCGGTAAGTGGCACGTTTGGCATGTGTACTTGGCATGCCCATTTGGCATGTGCGCATGGCATGCTCGTTTTGGCATGTTTAACATGTCGTTAGCATGTTGGCGCGGTTTTTGGGAAACCAATTTAGTATGGCCACCTCTTGACACAATTTCCACCTCTTTTAAAGCTGTGGCAGGTTTGGAGCAACCTGATTGGTCAATAAAAGTAGGGGGTCGGCCAAGCACGGGCGTGTCCACCCTTTTGGTGCACGTGGCAGGTTTAATGCAACCTGATTGGTCGATGGGGAATATGGTCGGCAAGTATGGGCCCAGCTACAACTCATGGAAGTGTGGTAGGTTTAAAGCGATCTGATTGGTCGACAACAGAATTAGGGTCGGTTGGATAGCATAGGGCATGGCCAAGTGGCGCCGGCTGGCCTAGGGCATGGCCACGCTTCCCTCGTTATTGCTCCTACTTTTCGGTTCTGTTTATTCTTTGCTTTGTGACTGAGTATTTTGTGCAAAGGCCTTAACCTTGGTACTTGGAGGTCCGTGCTACTCTGCTGCGAGTGAACACAAATCCGTCATGCTATACCAATATTAAGGGTTCTGCCGGGGAACATAAGCACAAGAAAAGTACTTTGAAGGCTCCGACATTTGTGAGTAATGCAGCTAGGAGCTTATACACTCATTAGGCTTTATACTAGTGAACAATTCATCTAGGAGCTTGAGTTTCAATATAATATGAAGAAAGACATAGGCACTTATCATATTTTGATATATTCTCCAAATTCCCTGAGGAATATAGACATATCAATATATGAAAAAGCGGGGGTCTAACAAACACACCCAATATTTCGCTTAGCAATCTATATGGACAAACTCCAATATACTTTTATGAGAATCAACTAGAAAGTTAGACTCAATCAATGAAAAGTATATGAAAGAGTTTATATCTCAATCTCTCAATTTGATCTTTACTCAAGCAAATAGAAATTTGCGAGTCTTTATCAAAGAGAGATAACTTGGATGGTACCAAAGACCAATGTCCAAGTGTCAATCAGTTTAAATCAACAACCAAAAGGTCAGATATTCTAATTGATTGAACAACGCACAACCTGTATTATTTCAATTATATAAACAAATATAATACGGAATAAAAATTACACAGACACCAGAATTTTGTTAACGAGGAAACCACAAATGCAGAAAAACCCCGGGACCTAGTCCAGATTGAACACATACCGTATTAAGCCGCTATAGACACTAGCCTACTCCAAATTAACTTCGGTCTGGACTGTAGTTGAACCTCAATCAATCTCACACTGATCTAAGGTACATTTATGCTCCTACGCCTCTGATCTCAGCAGGATACTGCGCACTTGATTCCCTTAGCTGATCTCACCCACAACTAAGAGTTGCTACGACCCAAAGTCGAAGACTTTAATAAACAAATTTGTATCACACAGAAAAGTCAGCGGTAATAGATAAATCCGTCTCCCACGAATATACCTACGAGTTTTGTTCCGTCTTTTGATAAATCAAGATGAACAGGAACCAATCAATAATACCAGACTTATATTCCCGAAGAACAACTCAGTATTATCAATCACCTCACAATAATCTTAATCGACGCATCGAAAAAAGATATTGTGGAATCACAAACGATGAGACGAAGATGTTTGTGACTTCTTTTCTATCTTGCTTATCGGAGATATAAAATCTCGAGCCAATTATTACAATCGTACTCGTAACCATAGAAACAACAAGATCAGATCATACAAGTACAAGAAAAGTAATATCGGTATGGCTTCACAATCCCAATGAAGTCTTTAAGTCGCCAACCTGGTTTAGAAGAAGAAACCAAAGGTTAAAGGAGAATCGACTCTAGCTTAGCACAACTAGTATCACACAGAATGTGTGGGGATTAGGTTTCCCAGTTGTTAGAGTTCCCTTATATTCACTTTCAAATCAGGGTTTGCAATCAATGTTAACTTAGTAACAAAGCATTCAATATTCACCGTTAGATGAAAACCTGATTAGATTCAAGCTAATATTTCTCAACCGTTAGATCGAAAACTTAGCTTGTCACACACAAATGAAATGTCCAATTTTAGGTTTATGAACCGTACCCAAAAATTAACATTTGTTGTTTCAACAAGTCAACCAAATGGTTAGCCATATGATTACTTTCATATCAAGCATATTCTTCTTCACCATAACTAGTTCAAATGACTCAAATGAACTAGTTAGAGAGTTGTTCAATTGCTTAGATCTTATGTAACTACACAAGACACAATCGAAGCAAAAACAGTTTGATTCACTCGAATCTGTTCATGAACTTTATAGCCACGGTTTACAAAAGTGTAGGATCAGAATCTCGCAATAATAATGTTTCAGCGAAATTATCAATGACACAACATAACAACGTCGCAGAACAGTTTCAGAAATGATAGAATAAATGACGTCATCTAAGATCACGAGAAAGATGTGATAGTCCTGCGAAGATTAGAGAGTTTACAAAATTAATGATTGTAAGGTTGCGAGAATATCGCCAATCATATCAGAAAATAAAGGACAGATTAGTTGTCATCCACTATGTATTTTCTTATAAATAGTCTTTCGAGTTGTAAAGAAAGGGAGAAATCTTTTTTGAGTAAGAAACAAGTAAATAGGAGAGAGAAAGTTTAGAGCATAGATCATTCTTGACTTATTTATCTTTCTTGTAAGAACATTAAAAGATTTATCAATAAAATTTAGAGTGTAAACCTAAAAATGAGTTGATCAACAATGAAATCATATGAGGGGTGTAGTGTAGGATTTCCTGCAACTACATAATGGCGCTAGAAACAAGGAGGAATGGAAGATTATTCTAGAAAAAGCTAAAGATTGATATTGAGATTTGTGAAAAGTTAAAGTGGTTGATTAAGAATTTTTCATAATTTCTTGCAATACTGTTAACATTGAAGAAATGGCTAGAAGAAGAAATACATCCGAACAACCGACTACTATTAGAAGAAGCAAAAGAATTGCTGGAAGAGAAAGAAGTGAAATGGGAGAATCTACTAGAATTAGAAATAATAGAGAAAATCAAATTCAACCGCCAATTCAACAAACACTTGTTCAAGAGAGGAATACAGATTATGACAGGGTGAGCGTACACACTTGGCGATCAAATTCAGCAGAAGAAATAGAAGAAGAGCAACAAAATAGAAATTATAGACAGGAAGAGAGAAATCAAGAAGCAGATGAAGGAATAATTCATGGAGGTGAGGAAATTGGAGCGTTAGAAACATTGAGACGAAGAATACATGAAGAAAGAAGAGCTGAGGCAGAAGAACATGCGAATTTAACAAGGCAAAATCACGAATTAAGGATGGAGAATATAAGACTACAGAATAGAAGATCGAGAAGTATTACAAAATCATATTCAAGATCGACTAGAAGAGAAATGAGGCGAAATTCACCCACAATCAATGCTGGAAACAATATTCAAGAAGAAATATCAAATCTTAATGAAGAATATCGCGAAAATAGAGAAAAAACTGATGATCGTTACATTCCACAAAATGAAACTTTTGATGATGGGCAAATTGGAGGAAATCAAGAGAACGGACAAAATCAGGGACAAAATAACCAAGATGGCGAAGGAAATCAAGAGGAAGGAAGAAGAATTTTACATGTGAGAGAAACCCAAATAAATCAACAGACAATTGAAGAAGAAATTGAAAGACATTATGCTGAACAAGCACGTTTAATCTGCGAACGTGAAAGATTGAGAGCGGAAATGGAAGAACAAGAGCTTCAGGAGACAATTCGCCAGAACAATCATGACAATCGAGAAAGAAGGCGTACAAAAAACCAGAATAACGATAATCTCAATGAGGATTATGATAGAGTAAAAAGAATGGCTGAAAGACAGCGAATTGAATTGATAAGAAATGAACAAAATTATGGAGGGGAAAATGAAAGACATCATCATTTGCGAATTCAAGATAAATATGAGGAAGAGAATCGCAGAAGAAGACAAGATGAGAATAATGAAGAAGAGATGCAAAATTTCGCGAGAGAAGATAGACGAGAACGCAAAAGAAGAGAAGCAAAATTAAAAAGACCAATGGATCAAGATTTGGGAGTAAATAAACAAATCTTGAAAGAATTAGAAGAAATGAGAGGAATGCTAAATAACAAAGGAGAAGTAAGTAGGAGACAATTGGATGAAGCAATAGAAGAAGCTGCGAAAACTCCATTTACAAGGGAAGTACAATTAGGAGGAATACCACCGAAATGCAATTTGCCCACATTTACCAGCATTTTTGATGGAACAACTTGTGCAATTCAGCACATTAAAGCCTATGTGAGGTGCATGTTACAATGGGAAAATCATGATGCGGTATTGTGCAAATATTTCACATCCAGCTTAATAGGAGAAGCGTTAAAATGGTTTGAAGGTTTACCAAAGAATACAATAACCTCCTTCAATCATTTGCAGACTACATTCTTGGGGGCATATATAAGTAACAATTCCTCACGACCTGGTATAGAAGATGTGTTTGGATTAAAACAAAGGATTGGCGAAAGTTTGAAACACTTGACTAAAAGATGGAGAACTATGTGTAGCGAAATGGCTGGCCGTGTAGATGAGAGATATCTCATATTATCATTTATCAATGCTATGTTTGCAACAAACCTATTGTATGTCCAAATTTTCAGAGTCAAGAATACGATTACAATGACTGAATTGCGAGAACTTCAAGAAGAATACATTGCTCTAGAGGAAAGGCAAAATGAAATGGAATCATATCCAGTTGCGAACACCAGCTCACAAACAATGTATGCAAGCTTATTACCCAAGCTAATAAACACAGTGGCGAATACTTCGCAAGTACAACAATGGAGGAAATAACAAGATTCAAAGGCTCGATCAACCGCAAGAAACTTATGGAGGTCAAAGGCAAAACTATAATAAAGGACAAGGAAGTCACAAGGTAATATGGGAAGAAATCAAGATGCCACCTCTAAATGAAAGTGTGGAGAAGATATGGGAAGCTATAATCTTGATGGAAAATATACCAACACCGTGGAACATGGGAACGGAACCACCTCCAAACCACAGAAGTCATGAATTTTGTTCTTATCATCATTTTCATGGACATACCACAAACGATTGCAAAAATGTAAAAAGAATTATTTTGAGAATGATAGATCAAGGAAAACTAAATGAATCTCTGGTAGGGCATCCGCAATCTCAACCATTACCACCACCACCAGAACATCACAAAGTGAATACGATGAAAAAGAAAGAAACATTCTTCATAGAAGTTGGTGCAAAAGCAAAAAATCTATTCTGTCACTCTATCGTACATTCATATAAGACAATTGAAGATTTTCATGATAATGTTTTGAGTAGAGTGTTCGCAAGAGATAATGATGGAAGAGAAATTATGAATATTGCGAAAATATCGCCACTAGAGGAATGGCAGAAACAGATCATTTCTTTTACTGCAGAAGAAATTCCCGAAGGAGAAAAGGTGCATGACAATCCATTGGTAATAAAATTAGAAATTAATCCAAAACCGAAAGAAGGTGAGGATGATGAATCTTAAGATTCATGGGCAATCAATAGAATTATAGTCGATACTGGAAGCTCTGTGAACATCTTATTTTATCATACTTATAAAACCATGGGTGGAAGAGATGATGATCTTATACCATCAACATATAAGATATATGGTTTTAATGGTACTGCTAACAAGCCTAAAGGGGAGGTTACTATGCGAATTCCATTGAAGGGAATATCTTATGAAATCTCATTCTGTGTCGTTGATGTAGAATCACCCTACAATGCGTTAATTGGTCGACCTTGGCTACATGGGATTCTAGGTGTAGCTTCAACTTTCCACCAATGCATCAAATTCCCTCACCCCAATGGTGTAGGAATCATAAAAGGGAGATTGGGTCGAAGAAAAGAGATGTTACGAAACTGAGATAGAATCTTGCGAAGGAAGAGCAAACAAGAAGGAAAACTGGCGACACAAAATCAAAGATGTACAAAGAAGTTAGAGGTTGATGGTGGATACAATCGAAAGGAAAGGAGAAGAGATGTTGCGAAATTAATGCTAGCTCGGAATAAAAATGATGAACATACCACTACCAAGGAAGCAGTAGCAGAAAATAGTAAAGAAGCAGAGGATGGCAAAGGTAATAAAAACAAGAAATGTATGAATGATTAAGTTGTTGCGATAATCTCGCAATAAGTAAATTTCTCAAAAACAAAAAAAAAACATTTGATTGAACAACAAAATTGAGATTGCAAAATTCAGATACAATATAATGATTTGCGAGACTCTCGCGGAGATAATGAATTTTACAGAAATTAATTAGAGAAGAATGACAAAAGAGAAAGAGGCGAACCTTTATGGCGTACACCCTAGTTCGCGAATACAATTTCGCAAGAGGCAAATGTAAGACCTAAAGTACGTCATATAAGGGGGTACCTATTGCATGACTCAGGAAAAGGCTACACCGCCACCGGAACCTGAGTCATGGAGATTTGGGGTCAATGAATCCCATCCGGGAGAGGCACCTTGGATTCTCAACTTAAGCATATGACTTAGGTTGGGCGACTAAGGTAATAAGGACTCTCCCAAGGAGTGCAGATCTGATCAAGGCGCCGAGGTACACGGTTGAGTCAAGAGTGCCAGAGACGTTTGAAGCGTACTTTGCCATTCTTGACAAGTCTTGGATTATACTGCACTCGTCCTGAAAAAAACCCCACTTAGGGTGCAGTCTCGTAACCATAAACCCTATAGGTAAAAGGGATAAGAGGCTGCGAAAACAACTGGTTGTTGTTAAGACCGGATGGGAGGAGCTAACCTTGTATGGTAGAAGTACGCCTCCTTGAAGGGGCAACCAGGGGGGAGATAAGGGCGGCACCCTCCATTAGGGAGATGATAAGTGTCTTAAGACACAAATGTCATGAGGCTTCTTATTCGCAAGGATATTAAGACTTGTCATATTTGTGCAACAATCCTGAAGAGGAAATAATACAAAAGAAAAGGATAAGACGAGATCAATGGGTTTTCGCATGAAAGTGCGAAGACGTCCTGCGATTTCGTCGCAAGACAGCAATGTCATGGGGCTTCATTTTCGCAAGAATATTTAGGCCTGTCATATTGTCGCAACATTCCTGAAGAGGCCATAATACAAAAGAAAAAGTTAAGGCAAGATCAATGGGTTTTTGCATGAAAGTGCAAGGACGTCCTGCGATTTTGTCGCAATGACAAGAGGTGGCATAATAAAACCTTTAATTAGGAAGTCAAAATAAGACCACACAAGAATGAGATTTTGAAAAGAAACAAAATTCACTTCGCAAAAGGTTGCGAAGTTATACAATAAGAATTTTTTTTATGAAATCTTTCATTTGGATTCAAATAACAGAGGCAAGTATGGGAATGTATGAAATTAGAAAATGTTATTTGTTTCCATATGAGAGATTTACTCAAAAATTCAAGAATTAATGATTATATTGATTAACTGTATTGCAAATAAGAATTGTTTTAATTTATGCAGGTCAAAATGAAAGAAACACAAATATACAAAAAGAAGAAATAAATGTACAAGTATTACAAAGAATCAAAGAAAGAAGTAAAGACTATTTCTTGGTTAATCCTTCATTATCTTTATCAGACTTGTTTTCTTCTTCATCTGCGTCAGAATCTTCATCACCATCAGAACTTCCATCACTATCAGATTCTTCATCGTTAGCTTCGCTATCAGAGATAATCAAACTGGGAGTATTCTGTGGGATTTCTTCTAAAATACAAAGATAATCAGAATGTGGGATATTATGATCATCACAAACCATTTGGATGGTTTGATTGCGAAAATGCATAGCGTCATTCTTAAAATTCGCAACGGTGATCTTGATTTGATTCTTTAATCTAGAATACTTGTCGTCGCGAGAAGAAAGATTCTTTGCGAGTTCCTCCTTTTCAGCTTCAAGTTCTTCAATCTTTTCACGATATTTATTTTCAGAATCTGCGAACAAAAGACAATCAATTATTAACTTGATGAAAATTCATAAGAAGAAAAAGATTAGTAAAGAAGAGCAATTAGCAACCTTCTCTGTCAGAAATCATATCTCTAATCAAGGCTGTATGTTCAACTTGGAGACTAACATTTACGCCTAAATCTTTTCTAGCATCATCTAAAATTTTCGCAGCCCAAATAAATTCATCCTCACTACTTATGAGAAGACGAGAACGAATTTGATTTTCCCTTTCGCAGAGTTCAACATTCTTGCGGTTAGCTTCATCTCGCTCAAGTTGAACTTCAAGGAGAGCCTCTTGGAATTTCTCCAAAGCCTTGGCACCTTGATCAGAGATACGATCCTTATCATCTATGAGACCGCTAATTTTGGTTCTTAACTCATTAGTTTTCTCTTTGGAATCAATAAGGAGACGCTTAAATCTGTTGGCTAAGCCTAAACTGGATCTATGATCAATTTCTTAGAGGCGGAATTTAGATCTAAGTTCATTTAGAGAAAGAGATGAAATTCTATCATTTGAGAAGCTATTTAAGGAATTTTTAAGACGTTCAAGAAGGGTATCATTGTCCAAGGCATTAGGAAATGAGCGAAGAAGGGTAGCTTTATCAGAAAGACCATAAATGTCTGCAAAAAGGATCATTTAAATAAGATAAAACAACAATATGAATGAATAAAGAGAAAAGAGAAAAGTAACATACCGTAAAGTTGATTATTAGCTTGCTGAAGACTAGAAATTTTGTTCTTATACGAGGAAGAATCAATTTCCAATTGTCTATTCTTCTCGCGAAGAACTTTAACTTTAACTTCAGCTTCCAATTCTTCATTCTTTTTGCGAAATTGAAGATTCTTCTTTTCAAGATTTTCACGTCTTCTCTCTAGATATGAGGCAACGACAAAATAAGCTTTTCCAGCCTGCGAAAAAATATAAAAAATATTAATATAGAAAGAAATTTTGAATTATAACAATGAATAAGTAAAAGGATAAAAATATACCAGACTATTAAGAGAATGCAAAAAATCGGGAGTCACTGATCTAGAAACTCCGCGAAGAGAGCTATCACCATCCAATAAAGGAACATCGCAAAGGGTAGCGAGAGCTTTGCAGGTATCTGCGAATTGGCTATCTCCCATTCCATGTAGAGAATCAGAAAAGAGGCCAGATAACTTAGCCATAGAAGATTCAGGTGGAGAATCTTCACTTGCAGCAATATCATCGTTGTCCTCATCACCCTTATCACTTTCAGAATTTTCGTGAGGAGGAATATTTGAAGGGGAAGAAGAACGAACTTTACTTTTCTTTGGATGAGGACCAATTGATTTTTCCCTGCGAAGAGTACCTTTACCTTTATCACCAATCTTCGCAACATCGGAAGATTCTTCTACTTCAGCAATAATCTTCACACAAAGACAGAAATAAGAAATGGAAGCATGGGAATAACAGTATACTATTTAAAATCAAAAGAAAAAGTTGAAGAAAATTTAAAATCATAAGAGAAAATTTCTTACCTCATCTGTGTAGGAGCGAAGAGCTAACAGAGTACTAGATTTCCCAGTCCTGTTATAACTATCTTTCAGTTTTTGGATCTGCGGAATGCCGCAAGAGTTAGCGAATAGAATAATAAAAATAAATAAAGAAATATAAAGTAAGTTAAATGAGAAGAAACGTATCTCTTTCTCCTTTTCGGGCCAAGAGAAAACCCAAGGTTGATAAGCAGCGAGGTTCGCAGGAAGAATATTTGACCCAGCAATGTAGGGTCCCTTTAGCATTAAAGGAAAAACACACCATTTATCATCTTTAGATTGGCGAGGAGTTGTGTTTTTACCAGAATGCCGGTCAATATCTTGCATGAGAACTTTTGCTTCATCAATGTTATCTTTCCTTTTTAAACGAATACCCCAGCGAGTATTCTCTTTCTTCATGGACATAAGTTCATAGTTCTCAAAGAAATTCGCCACTGTATACTTCTCAGCAACTATCTCTAGGTTTGTGAATTTAGGATCCCTAAGTTCTTTGGAGTACAGAGATCCTCTACCAGCACCACGATTAGCGAACTCTAGCATCAGACGGATGCAGTCCCCACTCAGTTGGAAGATGGCTCGCGAAAATCCCGAATGAGCGAGAATTTCATAATATAAAGGAAGATCTGGGTTATAAAGAGGAATGGGGAGACCTGCGAGAATCTGACCTAGCGAAATTATGATTGATTGATCATCACAATATTGATCAGAGAAAAGCTTGACAGAAAGAATTGATTTGGCATTCTCACCAGGAATGGTGGAGAGTGTGAAACCTTTATCAGCAAGATCTTTTTGGACATCTTGTAAATTCTTCTCATATCTATGACCACTTTAAGCCATGTTTGAATATAGAGTATGGGAATGTATGGAAAGTAAAAGGATTGAAGGAAGAAAAAGTTACAGCAACAGAATTTGCAGAAGGATAACAGAGTTGCAGAGATGAGAGAATAAAAATAGAAGAGAAAGTAAAAAGAAAAACAGAAAGAATAGTAAGATGAATATATAAAGGAGATTTTTTTTACTCGAAGAAATAAACACCATTAAGACGAAGAGACGTGAGTGGTTGAAAAGTTGCGGTTACAGAAGATGTGTCAAGAAACAAATGGACAAAAGAATACTGTGATAAATGCAGAATATGAAAAGATGAACAGCTGCGGCATTTCTCATATCATTTTCTACTTTGCAGAGAAGATATGAGAAGAGGCAAGATGTAGGATCAGAATCTCGCAATAATAATGTTTCAGCGAAATTATCATTGACACAGCATAACAGCGTCGCAGAACAGTTTCAGAAATGATAGAATAAATGACGCCATCTAAGATCACGAGAAAGATGTGATAGTCCTGCGAAGATTAGAGAGTTTGCGAAATTAATGATTGTAAGTTTGCGAGAATATCGCAAATGATATCCGAAAATAAAGGACAGATTAGTTGTCATCCACTATGTATTTTCTTATAAATAGTCGTTCGAGTTGTAAAAAAAGGGAGAGATCTTTTTTGAGTAAGAAACAAGTAAATAGGAGAGAGAAAGTTTAGAGCAGAGATCATTCTTGACTTCTTTATCTTTCTTGTAAGAACATTCAAAGATTTATCAATAAAATTAAGAGTGTAAACCTAAAAATGAGTTGATCAACAATGAAATCATATGAGGGGTGTCGTGTAGGATTTCCTGCAACTATAAAAAGCATTCCTTAGTTTAAATAAACATGAGTTCAAGAACAACCGGTTTTAGATATAACCTACTCAAGTTCGCGGACTGGGTTCGTGGACTTAAGCTCATGGAAGAGTTCACAAGATCCAGCAGAAATTCTCGGGTCGAAAACTTCCGCCAGTTCGCAGACTGAGTTCGTGGACTTAGTTTGCGGACTTGGCTCACGCCACTTCCATTTCTCTTGATCAACAAAGTTCGCAAACTTTGGTTCAAGGAATAAGGACTTATACATATATGTGTTTCCACAATAATGCTTATATCCTACCAATGGTTATGTAATCTAAACTCTCATTTCAATCATTGAAACATTCTCAGAGGACGGATATAGCCGTTATTCACTGACCATTTTTCGTCAGAGCAATTTTCAAAGTGATTGAAACATAACATGACTTTCGTCACTAGGTAAAGATGAATTCAGCTAAAGCGAAAGCTTACCAACACATATTTCGAGAAATAGATAGGCGAGATAAACTCGGCTCGAAATAGCAAATGTGTATAATGAAAGTCTATATATCAAAACGACTTTTGTCTCAAGAGTAGGAGATAGGATAGATAGATTTTTGAGTGACATATAAGTTCAAGTCTCCACATACCTTTTAGTCGATGAAGATCCACCAGTTCCTTGAGTAGTCCTTCGTCTTGTATGATGATTGCCATGGAGTTATTGAGCTCAACTACACTTTCTATCCTATTCCGAGACCTTTAGCTATGTAGGCTAGAAATCAAGACTTATAGTTTTGATCACTAACATTGACAAACATGCTTGAGATAGCAACACATGCGAGTTCGACCGAGCAATGCTCTAACAATATCTACTACATATGATGTCGGGTTAGGTAGATGGACTTTTACAAATTTAGCCCTGAACTAAAAACCACCATCAACATTAAGTACCCTGCTTAGCTCGTAACAGTGGCATTTTTGCGGAGTAAGCATGAGATGGTAACAGACAAGGATAAAAATCAAAAGGGCAAGTCATGAAGAGATTTCCAGGGAGAATTTGGCTAACCTTTGGCAGGAGGCATGAGTAATCTGTGATCCTTGTATTGGCGACTTTGCGTAACTCCGGCTTGGCCATAGGGTGCTGGGCAGATATGGCGCTGCAACTTGGTCCGCGGATCGGTGGATGACGCTAGCTGGCTAGGTCACGGAATGTATGGAGATGGCGATTGGCTTCAGTCCGGGGAATGGTGGAAACTGGATTCAGTTCATGGAATGGTGGAAACTGGCTTCAGTCCATGGAATGGTGGAAACTGGCTTCAGTCCATGGAATGGTGGAAATTGGCTTCAGTCCGTGGAATGGTGAAAATATGGCGCTGGAACTTTGGCTACCAAACAGTGATGAAGGCGCTGGAACTTCGGCTACCAAATGGTGATGATGGCGCTGATGGCTTCAGTTCGTGGAATGGTGGAAATGGCACTTGGAAGGCTTGCTGGCTGGATCACGGAATGTCGGAGCGTTGGCGCTAACTTAATCATAGAGTTCTGGAGCCATGGAGAGTTGGCTTGACCACGGAGTGCTGGAGCCATGGAGAGTTGGCTTGATCACGTAGTGCTGGAGCCATGGAGAGTTGGATTGACCACATATTTTTGGTGCCATGAAGCGTTGTAGGTTGAGCGACTGGTGTTCCTCGTGTTGCCGTGCTGCTGGTTCAGTCATGAAGCGGAGATATTGGAACACTACTTGTTCGGCTATGGAGCATGAGCGTGGTGCGCGTAGTCATCTATTCCCGTTCATGGAGCAATAATGAATCCTTATTCTGTCCAAGCTCTAGAAACTGCGTTCGTATGAAAAGGGGTATCGACCCTCTTCTGTTTTTGTTGTTTGTCCGTCTCCATGCTTTCATCTGCAACATCTTGCTCCTATTCGTCATTTGTTAGCGATGGTAGAGCGAGCATTAATGGAAACAAATCAATCTCCAATAGTTATAATCAACAGCAAGGCAAGCCAGGAGAACTCAAGGTAGGTGCTCTCGCATGTATCCACCCAACAGTACCATCGATCTTCTCCAGAATGTGTAATAAGGTTCTAACTCCAGAAGAACGAGTATCTTACCTCTCTGGTGAATTTCAAAATTTACCAAACTTAATTGCGCTCTTGGGATGAATGGATGAAATAATGTCGGGTATAATCTTGGAGATTGTGGTTGCGTTGTTGGTTCATCCTTGACTTTAGGTTATTTGGTACCTAGACTTTCTGATTGCGATGATGATATGCTGCGGATGCTTGTATGGTCGAAATCTTCCGGAGCCATTGGGTGAAATAGATGAGTTGAGAGACGTTCCGTTGCCGATGTGTTGCTATCAAGTCTTTAAGGACTTCGTTCCAAGCGACATCCTTTGAACCATCTTCTGAATCTTGGACTAGTGCATGGAACGGGATGCGATGAGCAGTCCTCATTTATACTTCTGTTAGATCCTATGGCGTAGTCGGATATGTGAACGATCTCTGTGGCTTGCTTTTGGAGTCTTTGATGGTTGTCAGGATGGACTGCAATGAGCAGTCCCCAGTCGCACTTCTCTTTAGTTTCTGAAGTTGTTTTCTCCGAGTAGGTTTGGGATCCGCCGCGGCCTCGTAAAGTGTTGCGGGCGCCTTCTAGACAGAGAGGTGATGATGTTCTTACGCTACACCCTTGAAGAGTAGATGGCCTTGTCGTGGTTATGACCTTTTGGTTGACCGTGTCTTTTAAGCTTTTACAGTGAAGGGATTCCGTGTAGAGCCTCAGTCCCCAAGTGTGGTTTACATGTTTCTATCTGGTGTGGTCGGTGGGTTGACCATGATAAAGATATCGCCGTCTTGCATCAGTACTGGTGACTTTGTAGTAATTGTTGCTATGGTGAAGCTCTGGATGGTATCAACAAACGAGCGAGTAAACTGTCCACGACCACGAGCTTTTGGCGGTATGGATCAAAAGGTGGCAACGACTACAAACCCTGGCTGGCTGCGATCATGATCCTCGACAGGGGGAGTGTGGCAGCTACGACACGATACTTGGAAGTAAGAAGTGGCTTCTATGACACGATCCTTGGAAGGAAGGAGTGGCGGCTACGACACAATCCTTGGCAAGGAGGAGCGGCGGCTACAGGGGAGAATGTTGCGACTTCGGGAGCGAACGTTGAAGCGGAGCAGCTTTTGGAGAAAAACATTGAAGAGGCTCCTTCTGAGTTGTGGCCATGTCCGTATGAGTTCTGGCAAGAACTTCCTGTCTCTCCATTAAATCAATAATGGTAATGGGAAGTTTGGTTTCTTCTGGCTCTTCTAGTCTCTCGTTCTGACGAGGAAGTGGTGGCAGCTCTGGTGATGATTGGAGGTGGTCATGCTCGAAGAAATATTAGGAGTAGCGGCGGCTCTGGCTCGGTAATAAGAGGCGTCACGTCAGAGGGGATGCTTCTGGTGCCGCTGGTGTTGGTGGTATAGGATGTAACGCCATGGGACGCGCTGACTGCGCTTGCGGATGGTACATTGTTGTTGGCCATTCCCTTTTTGCTCTCGTCTGATACATCCACATACTCTATTCGCTTAGGGTCTCTCCACAAACTGAATTTTCAGGTTGCAAATCTGAGTTTATTATGTGACGCAATCCTGGCCGCGAGAAGTCCCTGGTCGTCCTTTATTTTCTGTGTAACATCTTTATGCCGATCTGCGAAAAGACGGAGGATCTCCAGTCCCCGGGCGCAATTCCCCTGAATCTATATTTTCTTGGATGATGCGTTTCAGAGCATTGCATTCACTGGTAGGATGATTGACGAACCTGTGGTAATGGAAATACTTGGGATTTGCCATTTGTTCTTCAGTTGGTAGGCGCATAACATGAGGTAGTTTGATGGCATCATCTTGAATCCATACTTCCAGGAGTTTGATTACTTTCTCGATCGGGAACGAGAAGTTTGGAGCAGTATATCCAGTTTCTTGTTGTTGCACAGGAACCTTAGCCGCGACCTTCTGGGGTGAAGCCAACTGATGCGCTGGTGCCACACGTTTGGGTTGTTGTTCCGCTGCTGGAGTTTTTCTCTTTCTCCCTTCATTAGCGATTGACTGGAGGTTGGATATTTTATTAGAAAGACGCCTGCTTTCCTGAATGTCTTTACAAGCTTCTTCATTCTGGAACGGTTCAGATCGACTGAGTAAAGCAGCAGCGGATCTCTTAGCAGCTTCTGATGCAATATGGGAATTGATATTTTCCAAGAAGGATGCACATAATGAAATCACCTTTTCATTGCGAGGACTCTGATGAGAATGTGATAAATCCCACGAGTTTTCTTTCCGATCTTGAGGAAACATCTTTTGATCTTCATGAGCAGACAAGTTAGCTTGGTGGATACCTTTCCATTCAACGTGACCATAGGCTTCATCCTCCTCACTAGGAGTAGGAATATGAGTCTTGGAAAAAGGACTACCACCATCAGCATTGATCCAAAATGAATGGTTGATAGCGCTTCCCACAGAATGAACACGCATTGGTTCCTTTAACAGTTGATCTGTGAGCGCTTTCAAAAGCGTAAATACTCCGTCCCGCGTCTTGACAATAATAGCTTGATTCTCGACAATATCATTCAGGATTTTCGTCAGATCATGAACAGTTGTTAAATATCGAGACTCCATAGCCTCGACAATGGTTTTGAATGAAAGAACGGATTCAGGGATAATATGTGGAGTATTTTCGGTGCTAGGAGAAGTAAAATTGGGATTGAGGGTTTCTGAAGCATTCCTAAGATCAACCATCTTGAGAAATTTAGGAAATTAAAAATGGGTTTGAATTTGGCCTAAGACCAATTGGGATGAAAATGAAATTGGGAATTGAATTTGCAACCGAGAGATTTGATCTCCCACTGTGGTTGCCAATTGTTTGTGGGTGAAAACTGTTTCTATTGTTTTTGGTAAATTTGGGTGTGTGGATGAGAAGCAAGTCTAGACCCTAAACAATGCACTGCACGGGAGTACTTTTGATTCGAGAGATCAATCTGTACATTCCTGGCCTAAACCAAGAAATGGTTGTTCCATTCTTGCTTCGGTCACAAAGTGAAGGAGAAGGGTTGGTCTTAGGGTGGGAAGCGAAGAAAGTGTTGAGACCAGAATGGTTAATTATGAAGGTGTGGCTGTTTTATGACTTGTATTAGAAAGTGGAACTGGCTTGCAGAAAGCTATCAGTTCTTTGGTGATTTCTGAATACTATGTTGTTGCTGACCAAAACTTGTTCTTTGGTGTAAATAGGTGAAAAATATTTATACAAGCCATAATAAAACATACCTTGGTCTCGTAGGAAGTGGGAACGATTGAGTGATGGAAGAGTGTGTAACCGCCAGAAACCGTGCTTCCATGATGAAGGAAGTGGATCCGTTTACATCCGTTACTTCTTTCTACCATTAATCGTCCCGCTTCATGACACTTTCTTGTAACCGGCGTATTGCACGCCGCACGCTGTAAACCGCCAGACCAATACCCTGATGGGTATCCCCCAGTTTGTACATGTTTGATGTCTCGAGCGTTTTCGTGGAAAACATGTAGCAGTTTTCTACGTGTGGCAAGTCAAAGTAAATAGACTTGCCGCAGGAAAATAACATGTGATGCTATTAGGCTCATCTTGGCTTGCCACAGGCCTGTCAATTCGGTAGCGAACTTGGACGGCCGAGATTATATCTCGTGAGGAAGGGTATCCATCGATTATGGCCACAACATGTTGATGCATGGCAATGGCGTAGTGGCGTTTTTTAGTGTATGCGAGTGGCACCGCGGCATGGATGACATAGTTCATGCATGTCAGTGGCACAGAGGTGCAAGTGGTGCCTAGCGTAGCCATGGCCACTAGATTTAGGCTCATCTCGGCTGGTCACCTAAAACTTTCTACAAGTCTGTCAGTTCGGTGGCGAACTTGGATGGCCGAGATTGCATCTCATGAGGAAGGGTAGCCATTGATTATGACCACATCTTGTTGGCGCCTGATAATGGTACAGTGGCGCCTTTAGCGCATGCCAGTGGCACTGCGGCATGGATGGCATAGTTCGTACATGACGGTGGCACGGTGGAATGGCTGGCATAGCCTGTGCATGCCAGCGGCGCGATGGTGCAAGTAGCGCCTGGCGTAGCCATGGTCACTAGATTTTGGCACATTGGTGTTAGACTCCAATGTGGTGTGGAAACATCAGTTTCAGTGGCCACATCAATCCCAATGCTCTGTGGAACATTATCTGACTTGGTTGGCGTAACAACTTTGCCTAAATTAGGTTTTGGCATGCCGAAACCCTAATTAGCGCATATGACATGCGGCATGCGGTAGGTGGTCATGGCATGTCATTTTCTACAAACGGTGTCGGAATCATGCCAGAGGAGCCATAGGCAGGCCACCATGTAGAAACGGTCACAAGAGCAAATATTTCCACGAGTGGCTGTGGCTTGGCACCTTTTTTAGGGTTTCCTAAGTCCGCACGGCTTGTGGCATGTTGTGGACCCGAGGCGGCATAGTTTTGTGCCACGATTAGAAGTTAGGGTTCCATCCACCGCTACTAGAGCATGGTCGCGCTTACAGTTAGGCTAGCCAAAATTGAAGTCTGTTGTGATGCTGGTCACGAATAGAGAGTGGGTACGTTTTGGCATGTTGCCGAGGTAAGTGACACGTTTGGCATGTGTACTTGGCATGCCCATTTGGCATGTGTGCTGGCATGCTCGTTTTGGCATGTTTAGCATGCCGTTAGTATGTTGGCGCGGTTTTTGGGAAGCCAACTTAGTATGACGACCTCTTGACACAATTTCCACCTCTTTTAAAGTTGTGGCAGGTTTGGAGCAACCTGATTGGTCAATAAAAGTAGGGGGTCGTCCAAGCACGGGCGTGGCCACCCTTTTGGTGCATGTGGCAGGTTTAATGAGACCTGATTGGTCGATGGGGAATAAGGTCGGCAAGTATGGGCCCAACCATAACTCATGGAAGCGTGGTAGGCTTAAAGCGATCTGATTGGTCGACAAAGGAATTAGGGCCGGTTGGGTAGCATAGGGTGTGGCCAAGTGGCGCCGGCTGGCCTAGGGCATGGCCATGCTTCCCTCGTTGTTGCTCCTACTCCGCGGTTCTGTTTATTCTTTGCTTTATGACTGAGTATTTTGTGCAAGGGCCTTAACCTTAGTACTTAGAGGTCCGTGCTACTCTGCTGCGAGTGAACAAAAATCCGTCATGCTATACCAATATTAAGGGTTCTGCCGAGGAACATAAGCACAAGAAAAGTACTCGACAGGCTCCGGCATTTGTGAGTAATGCAACTAAGAGCTTATACACTCATTAGGCTCTATACTAGTGAACAATTCATCTAGGAGCTTGAGTTTCAATATAATATGAAGAAAGACATAAGCACTCATCAGATTTTGATATATTCTCCAAATTCCCTGCGAAATATAGACATATCAATATCTACTACATCTGATGTCGGGTTAGGTAAATGGACTTTTACAAATTTAGCCCTGAACTAAAAACCACCATTAACAATACCACATGTCAAATCTCATACCATATTTTTCTATAAATGCAACATTATTAATAAATGAGACGGAGAGAACAAGACAACTTGCAAGAATGGAAGTAGACTACCAGAAAAAGAAAGAGTTGGCTGATTTTAGCATACGAACAGAGACAAGAATGAAGGCCACACAGGAAAAGACTGCAAAAAAGTTGTTAAAACAGAAGAATAGACTAAACTTCAAATTATATGATAACAAATTAGATTAACAAGTCTTATCTTGGATAACCACAAAAAGGATTGGTAACAAAGATTATGTCATGACCCGACCAAACTTCACATTAACCAAACTACGCGGTAACGCAAGACCATAAACCCCTGCTACCCATAAAAATCTCCTACCACAAAATGCCAGGGAGGCATTAAAAACAAGAGGGATCCTTGGCTTTAAGACCAAAATTACGTATTTTTAGGAAAAGGAGGTACCTCCTCAACAATTTGGGACTTCTCAATGGAGTATTAGACTTCACGGGATTTTACACGGTCCGTGTAGCATCACTCCTTGTTTTTTAGTTTTCTCTTCTATGTGACGTGTTAAGAGGAGTAATCTCCAATTTAAGACACATCACTAGACACGTCTCATTCGCTAGTATTAGTCGGTTACACCGCTGGTCATCTAGCACGATTGAGTTCAAATTTGTTCACACTCCTCTAACGAGTGTATATTTCACATATTTTTATGATTGGTTGATTATTTAACTGATGACCCCATTACCATCCATATTTAGAATCACGACCCTCGTTACATAACTCCCTAAATTAAATTAGGGATATAGATTGAAATGTGAAATATACACTCGTTAAGGAATGTGCACAAATTCACACTTGACGTTTAATAATCGCCCATGCAGAGTTGGCAAGCTGATGTGCTACCAATTCACGCGAATTTTTCTGACTTGGATTTTCATTTCTCTCTCTCTGTCCAAGTTCTTCGATTCTCTTCCTCTCCTTCTCTCGATTACCTTTTCTTCCTTAAATACAAGTCCAAACTCTTTTCAATCACTGTTAGTTTCTGCTTTCAAGGCTCACCAAACTTACCACTTCATGATTGCCTACCAATTGGGAATTGCAAATTGTTTTTTTCCCTCAACATATCTCTACAATGTTAGGAAAAAGAAAAATACCAAAATTCGAATTCCATCTCAACACAAAGGAAGATCTATCACTTAAATCAACTAATCAATTTCATAAACTATGATCCTGAATAAATTTTGAAGAAAGACCGGAAGGAAATGAAAATCCTAAAATTGAATAAAAATCAATACTTTATCAACTGCATCTAAAAAGTAATTTTCATCTGAATTAATAGATGCATATCCACAAACCCAATTGACTGTTCTTCGATAAAAAGAATGAAAGGAATTTTTCGGTTCAAGTTTCTGTGAACTCTAATGGGTAGCAATAGATTAAAAGTTAGCTTACAATCGAACCTCGATAAATGAATGTTTTCGGGACCAAGAAAAAATATTTTTTTAACGGGGTTATTTATTTATCGATAAATAAATACGAATATTTATTCATTTAAACAATATTTTCTTAATTAAGAAGTTAAATTGTATAGGAGAAAATGTACAAATATACCTAGGAAATATTGGTCAAAATTCTTATCAATAATTCAATTAACATTCATTTTCTTTTGGATTAAGTGGTGTCATTTCTAATTTACGTTATAGAAATGTGATGGACGTCGAACATCTTTTGAACTATCCTAACGAGAATGATGCAGTTATGGAGTCTCCAACAGACGAAGAAATTATTGAGTAAGAATGAATAATGAGAATGATCCCGAACCAGATGATAGTAGCGTTGTACCAAATGTGTCATCTAAAGATTCTTTTCAAGCAATGGTCATATTAAAAAATTACTTGCTACAACACGAGCAAAATATTCCAGAAATTGTGCAAGCATTGCATAAAATTAAGGATATGGTGCATTTAGTTTGGGTGGAAGAAAAAGACAACCATAGATGATTTTTTTTTATTTCATTCCTACATATATTTTTATGTAAAATTTTCTGATTATGTATTTTGATTTAATTTTATATATATTTTTCATATATAATTCAGTGATTATTCGTTTATATTTCTATAGGGCCTTTAAGGATCCAATTTTATTTATTCATTAATGTATTAAGCGAGGTTATTCATTTATCACCTTGGCCCAAATCGGGACCAGAGAAAATTATTTATTTGGCGAGGTTATTCATTTATCGAGGTTCGACTGTATTTCAATTTGCTTAAGTTTGAGAGCGCGGAAGAACAAGATAAGAGGGAACACAGATATAGAGATCAAAGGTTAAGAACCCTATTAGGCACAAATAAATTAAGAACACAGTTCTTAGAATCTCCGGCTTTCATCAGGGGGAGAATAAGTAGAGACAGAGATAAAAGAGTTCGCCTGATCTAATACGTGGCTTCAACTTTTTGTACAACTCATATAGCCACGTTAGATGGGCGGAGAATAGGGCGCTGAGTGGGGCTTAGAGCATCTCCAATGCAAGGGGTAAAGGTCTTAAAATTGAATGACACGTAGGATTCAAGATTTTTTGCACCAAATTTCCATCTCCAACACAAGGGTCAAGGTCATAGAGAGAGATGACATGGCTAAGTGGGGGTAATGGAGAAAGTGTAAATAAGACTTCCACTATGACCTTGGGTCTTAAAGCCACATCATTATTTTGTCTCTAAATTCAAATAATGTTTGTTAGATAATACCTTGGGGGTTGGAGATCAACTTGAGGTAAAAAAATTTACATTTTTTTTTGTCATTTAGCAATGACCCACACGTAAGAATGTGTTAACAAGTCCTCCACGTAGGATGACCTTGGCCCTATGCATTGGAGATGCTCTTAGAAAAGCACTTCCGTATTTTGTATGTTGGGTAATCAAAATAATGACACATGGCGACTATATATTGGTGAGACACAGTGAGACACCTAACTAGGAGATAGGCAACCCGAAGTCCTATCCAGCACCGGTGCGGCTACGATGTGGTCGGGCCACATCATAAGTATGTGACCCATCTTTAAATAGTGACACATAGATTTTTTTTATCCAAAATAGTTTCATTACCTAACTTTTTGTCTTTACTTCCTACTTATTTTTCAAAAAGATAAATCAATTACGGGGATTTAGAGGGGGCAGATTTTTAATTTGAGTACATGTCAACATACGAAGAGGGGCCACATACAACATATATGCGGCCCGACCACATCATAATCCGAGCGATCCAGCACCAAGGCCTATCAGTTGCGTAACCTCTTCTCTCGGGTTCATTAACGGAACTGGTAGTAAGGAACCAAAACCGATCCCTAATTGACTTTGAGTTCACTATTCTCCTTTAAAAGCAACATCCTGGTTAGGGTTTCCTCAGGTATATCTTTCTTCTTTCTCCGTCTTTTTTTTTTCCCTCCAAAGATTTACAATGAACTGTAATAGATAAGGAATTTCGTCTGTGTGTATTGAGCTATTACGATTTCCTCTTTATGTATCTTCACTGAAATCGTTTGTGTGGATAAAAACTTTTCTTGCATTTTTTGGTGAGGGTGCAAAACCCTAATTAACACCTCCATACATTTAGGGTTTAGGGTTTTAAAAGTAGGATATATACTGATATACTTATATGTTTCGCATGTGGTAGCATTTTTCATCAGTAGCACACGCCTAATTTTATCATCTCGGTTTCTTGAGTTGTCTATGAGCAAATGATGTTTTACACTTGATCGCTGAACTTGAGGTAAGTTAATGTTAGACATGATTAAAAGCTGATGCTCTCTGTTGCCGCCCTAATACTTGTTTTTATTGCTTCTGTATATTTGTTTATCAGACTCATAATTGTTCTTATGTTTTAGTGTATGTAGTGTCTTAATCTTGATTCCGTTGAGTTGTTCAGAATGTTTACGAGTTCATATTTACTGATGTTACTTTCTCTTTGTTGAGTCCGACTTTGATTTGAGTAGGGATGTCCGGGTGGAGATACCAAAACATTGGAGTACTTCTTTAGGTGGTCTGTACAAGTTCAGGAAGAAATGGAACATCTATAAGTTCAATAACCTTGGCAATGGATTCAGTGCTGTGCAATTTTCATGCAATATTTGGAAGACAAAGTTATCCGTTCCTGGGACAGTCTGTTGGTTCTCATTTCATCGCAGTTAGGGTATCAAATTCTCGGGGAAGCTCAAGCAGTGTAACTCGAACGAATGCTGGGAATCCTCACCGGAAATTAACCAAGAACCTTCGATACCCTCGGCGTGCAAAACTTCCTCCAGATCCCAGAAGTAATCTATTCTTTCAGAAGAACAACACTATTGAGGAGGACCTAAATTGTAATGAGCTGCCCAACATTGATGACGAGGATGGTGGTGATGGTTTAGAATGGAGCGCAGATGAGGTCGATGCAATTTCTTCTCTTTTCCAAGGTAGAATTCCTCAGAAACCTGGCGAACTGAATAGGGAAAGGCCTCTCCCACTTCCCCTGCCTCATAAACTTAGACCATTAGGGCTTCCAACACCAAAGAGGCATGTGAGAATGGCTTCCCCCATGTTATCTTCTTCACGAGCATCTGTATGTAAGAGAGTTTACAAGAACCCAGAATTCCTCATCCATTTAGCTAAAGAAATCAGAAGTCTACCATCGGATAAAAATGTTTCTGAAGTTCTTAGCAAATGGGTTCGATTCCTCCGGAAAGGATCACTTTCTATGACAATACGAGAACTGGGTCATATGGGTCTTCCAGACAGAGCTCTACAGACTTTCTGTTGGGCAGAACAACAACCTCAATTGTTCCCTGATGATCGCATTCTAGCCTCAACAGTCGAGATCTTAGCAAGGACCCGGGAACTGAAAATGCCATTCGACTTGCAGAAATTCACAAGCAAAGCAAGTCGGCCAGTTATTGAAGCTTTAGCAAGGGGTTTCATAAGAGGAGGAAGTTTATATCTGGCTAGAAAGCTCCTTTTAGTAGCTAAGGATAATAATAGAACACTGGATGCTAGCATTCATGCTAAGCTGATTTTGGAACTTGGGAAGAACCCTGACAAATACAAGCTTGTATTAACTTTGTTGGATGATCTAGGTGAGAGAGATGACCTAGAATTGAGCCAGCAGGATTGTACATCAGTCATGAAAGTGTGTGTAAAGCTCGAGAGATATGATACTGTTGAAAGTTTGTATAGTTGGTTCAAGGAATCGGTACGAGAGCCAAGTGTTGTTATGTACACAACAATGATACATAGCCGGTATAAGGAGAAGAAATACAGGGAGGCATTTGCCTTGATCTGGGAAATGGAAGGATCAAACTGTCTCTTTGATCTTCCAGCTTATCATGTCGCAATAAAATTATTTGTTGCACTGAAAGATCTCCCAAGGGCTGTTAGATATTTTTCGAGACTTAAGGAGGCTGGTTTTGCTGCAACCTTTGACATTTACAGGGATATGATAAAGATGTATGCAGTGTCAGGAAGGTTGGCCAAGTGCAAGGAGCTTTGCAAGGAGATTGAAAAGGCAGGATTCAAGTTAGATAAACAGGTGGAATCTCTAATGCTTCAAATGATAAAAGATGTTGGGTCAGTTAAGAGCTGTACTGAGTTTTAAGTAGAGTCAAATATTGTAATTTCTTAATTGTATCTGTTGGACATTGTTAAAATGAAATTAGTGGAGCAAAATCTTAATCTTATAGTTGAGCAACGCTTCCAGCCTTCCAGGCAAAATCTTAACACGACGAACTTAAATATGCAGCTCCTTTTTGGGGGCAGGGAGTCTGCCAGTTCCACCACCACCTTTACTAAACGTTTGCAGCAAACCCAGATATCAAAACATTCCATGTAACAGTCTCTGTAATGCACCAACTTACTAACCCCGATAGCACTGGCTTCTTACTAGAGCCAAAACAAAACCTTTCAACAAAGCATAATACGTTTACAATTAAATATGTTACTTTGATTCATAAACAAAATTTAAAAACAATCTTATTATAAGGGCGGCATGTTTTATTAGAAGGGCGGCATTCTAATAGGACAAAAAGGGTCATTACATGATCATTCAAGGTGTCCCTTATCAAAAAATTGAAAATGACAAATTAACCTTCATTATTGATAACCTAGTTTAGTGATGATAATCAAGTTTAGTGTTAATGATTAATTTCATTTATATTAACTCAATCAAAACAAAATCAGATTTTTAGAGTTAAAAAGAAAAAAGTTTAGAGGAGAAGAAAAAGAAAAACTTTTGTGATATTTGTGAAACCCTAGATTTTGATTCACTCAACCAAAATGAGTGATTCCAGTGACCCGGTATACTTCTAAATTAGTTCCCATTAGCTTTTTCTCGCTCAAAATTATCTAAAGTACCTAACAAAATCAAAACTTTTAAATTTTCAGAAGAACTTACGGTTGCAATTTTGCTCGTGACCAACCGTAACTCTTAGTTACAGTTCGTAAGTTATCGAATACCAACCGTAACTGGTTAAATTTGGGGAAGATCCAATTGTAAAACCAGTTACAGTTTGTAATTAAATTTGGACAACAACCGTAACTAAATTACGGTTGGTAAGTAATGAACCGAGACCAACCGTAACTACCCTACGGTTGGTGTGTCAACTTAACTTTTGAACCGTAAATCATTATTTGATAAATTCTTAAGACACAGGATTATTTACGGTTGGTATGGTTGTTTGAGTAACAAACCGTAAATCAATTACGGTTGATAAATATGATGCAAATACAAACCGTAACTGAACATATTTCTCAAAACTAAGAACTTACGGTTGGTATTTGAGTTAACACCAACCGTAACATCAACCCAATCTACAGTTACGGTTCGTATTTGAGTTATTACCGTAACTCACATGCAACCAGAAATTTCAATTTCAATTTTCATACAAAACCCTAATTTTTGATACAAAATTAACTTAAATCCAACACTATAAACTAAACCCTAACTGGGCTTTCCCAAACATTTTTCGAATCGTCGATTAATCGAAGACGATGAAATTTTCAGTTTTAATGGAGGTTACGGTTGATGGAGGAGAAGAGAAGATGAAGAAGATGATGAAAAAAAAAACTGATTTGATTTTTTCTGATTCATTAGGTTTAAAAAAAATTGATTTGATTTTGGTTGATTTAAGGTGAAAAGGGTAATCTAGTCAATTTACATCCCCTTTAGGACATCCCCTAACCAACTAAAGGGACATTACTATCACAATGCCGACCCTCTAATAAATCATGCCGCCCCTATAATAAGCTTGTTTAAAAAGCATAAAACTTTTCTGCCCATAAGAAAAAAAAATCTGATCTTATAATAATTATAATACAAACCTCGTTATTGGTAAGTTCAGTCCAATATTTGTTGTATTTAAGAAGAGCAAAATTACCACATACCTGACGCATAGCCTGGGTTTCCCACTGGTTTAATTTGGTAAATGGTAATGAATAAAAGAAGTATGAAACAGAAGCATTGATTGAGAAAACACTTCAACTATCAATAGCCAAATGAGATGTTCTCAAACAACACAGACACACTCCATAAATGAGCACTATTCTTGCAACCTGTGGAAACATAAACTTGACATCCTGGTGGCCAAAAGGAGCAACAGGTTTTGGCTTACCGGCCATCAAAACCTGAAGGGTGGTGTCTAGATCAGCCACGCCCATTAAAATTTCATTGGCCTGATAATCTGCGCTCTGGCATATGACCTGGATTTCTCAGTGATGTGAAATGAGATTTACAGTTGAGGCACTTACCATCTGTACACATCTTTAAAAAAGAGACCTGGTTACAGAATACCGAACAGTCAATCTGAAAGGTCAAGTACTACTCGATCTCTTCAAAACTAAGGACGGAAACTGTAATGTGTATGTGTAGATCTTTTTCTACTGAAGGAGACTTAGCACAAACATAGAGCACGGTTAAGATCAAAGTTCTTAGGATGATATGAAATAAATAATAAAGGCCTAGACTATACTTCCTAGAAAATCTATTGTCTGTTTACTACCACTCATAAATATGATCAGTTCAGACTTTAGGAAGACAAAATATACGCTGTATAGAGCATGCAGTTACCTAGTATATATGTGCCTCACTCATTTTCCTAGTCATCTTAAAATCTGTTTCTTGTGAGTGTTCTGATGGCGACGACGATCCCCGAGAAGAACTATGACTAAACAAACTCATCTTCTTCATCATCCACGAAAAACCAGTCAAGTTATGAGAGCCAGAAGATTTTTCCATGTTCTTTTTCATGCAAACATGGTCTTTTTCCAGATCATTGAGCCTCATTCTCAATCGAGTTAGTTCAAGTTTCAGCTCTCGGTTCTCTCTTCTTAATGATGCATAATTGTCTTTCGGAGACATAGCTGCACTGAGCCCACCACTTCCAACCCGCCATGACTGATGTAATGTTGGTTTATGATCAGGGTCTGGATATGAGCTGCATAAGTTATTTCGAAGCCTTAATTGCTCAAAATAGAGAACTTGAACAATGGACTGGATTGGAAGGCGTTCATTTTGTGCAGCATGAGCACCAGCTTCCTGTGAAAGCTTTTGGAAATCAACTAGTTTGCAGATCCTCCTTTTCTCTGTATCAGAGAGTCCCTGATGGGCCTGAAAAAGTTCAACCACTAAGGGTTAGAAAAGATATCTGATTATACTTAAATAATCCGGCAAGGACAAGTAATAGATGCCTACTTTTAAATAAATATCAATGGCTCGGTATAAACCATCATGGGATGTCCGAGCATGTTCTGGTAAAGATTCTGCAATGGCCATGAACTTGGTGAACTTCAGGTTTGCATCAGGAGCTATTTCAGCCAAGTAGGTGTCAATTAATTTCGCAACTTTGAGCAATGCACTCTGAAAAGGAGAATGAGATCCTTCAGACTCGTAGGCAGAAGCGTATTCCATATCATCTTCACTGTCATCCTGCTGAGAGAAATTTACCAAGATTCTATGAACTGTATCAACATCAAATAAAGTATCATTAGGATGGCGAAAGGATGGGATCAATAGATCATCCAGAGTAGCTATTTCCAGTTGTGACCCAATCCTCCTTTCGAGATCAAGCCTGCAATTACTCGTGCAATCAAGCATCATTGCAGTTCGTAACATTCCAAAAAGGAAAGAGATAGGGATGATGAGTTTCTCCACAGGTAATAAATTGACAATTGTCTCAACTACTAGTCTTTGGAGATGATCGAAGGAACCGACAATATCGTCTTTTGGTTGAACAGCTGAATCCCATTGGCTGGACTTTTTAATCAAAACTTTTTCCGCATAATCCATAAGTGATACACCGATGCTCTCTGGACGAAGCCCTCGACATCTCATGGCTGTTATGACTCTCTGATATAAATCAATTCGAAGAACAGAAAGATCTTCAATCCACCAATCTCCATCACCATTGGCCTGCCTAGTTGTTTGAAGCCTGCCTGAGCTGCTGTATTCTAAGCGTGAAAAACTTGATGCTATTTGTTCAACGCATGCTTTGGAAGCAATTGCATCAGTACATTTACTAACTATTTTCAGCTCGTCAGCAAGAGGGAGAAGGTTCTCACACTGTTGCAGCACTTGAACGCACATCTCAAGATTCTTGCACACAATGGTATCTATGTAGGTTTCTGCACGAAAACCAAGATTACCTTTTGCATATTCCTCGGTCATTTCTAGGTAATTAGAAATGCAACAAAGTTGAGCAACATTTGAGGACGTGATCTCAAAGTTTACTCCATAACAGAACTTTCCAGCTAACTCAAATGATTCTGCACCCCCAGGTAAACCACAAAGTTCAACCCTTGAAAGATCAGTATCTCTATGATCTGCAACTAACTTTCGAATTCGTCCACAACGAGAAACGAGAGGGAACTGTATTCCACGGGTAAAACAGATCAGAAGATGTCACACAAGAAAAAGGACAATACAAAGGAATCAAAAGATATGCATATAGTAACATAAAATACATATACCTTATGTAATGCAAACGTTGCTCCATCCACTTCTATAGTAATGTCACTATGGACATCCAAGAAAATCCTGCACAAGTAGTGGAAGAAAATAAATTAAAAGAAATCCATAACGTAAATGATTTATCTCTAACCGGACAATCTCCATCTTAACAAGTGTGCAAGGAAAATTCAAGAGACAAAATAATTCTACTCCAGAGGTTTAAAGTAAGTAAATTAACACATAAGCATATTTTGTGTAAACTGCTTGTGTTAATTTTGAACTCATTCCAAATGACCAAGATTTCACCTTGGAATACAAAAAACAGAGTGAAAGAAAAAATAAATAAAAAGATAACTATATCACCTCCTCTTCTTTAATCATCAAATTTAAAGTTTTTAAAGCAAAAATATATAGAAATTAGAAACCAAAGAGAAGTGGATTTTGAACTTAAACAAAAAGATATACTAGTAATAAACATGGATATGTTTTAGAGAGAGAGAGAGAGAGCGTAAATACCATCGAGTGTTGCAGCGTTGCTTAGGACATTTGGACAAGCAGAGATGGTGGTTATGGTGATTGAAGTTCATGTCCATGACAGAAAAGAATGGGGAAGAGAAGTGCAGTGAAGTGAAGTGGAGGAAGAAACAAGAATAACAAAAGTAGAAGGCAAGGGAAGTATAGACAGACTGGAGAGAGAGAGGGAGGAAGAATTTGTTGTTGTTGCGGAGTCATTTTCAACAAATAGTTGACGTGCATAGAAAAGGAAAGGAAACACTTGATTAAGTTTGAGTGCGCAACTATCTTCACAGGCACGAGTGTGGTGGTTGGTGGGTCATAGCTAATTCCACACACTCTTTCTCTATCCAAATTTGAGGAAGAGAGGGAGGGGGAGGAGGAAGAGGCATGAATGGAGGAGGAAAATATATTGAAAGAAAACAGGAAAATCCTGGAAAGAAAAAGTGAAAGAGCATTACTGTAGGTAACAACTGGATTCTTGACACTAGTTGTCTACTAGTAGTAGTGTAACACCACAACCAATTTTAAAGAGCTCCCCGCAAATTCTGCTCTCTCAAAATAGTCAAACGGTGAATTGCAAGCTCAATTTCAGTACCATATGAATTGGCTTTGACAATTGTTGGAAGCATTTCTGTTAACAGATGTTTCGAAGAAGAAGAATGCAATAGTCTTTAATTTTGCAAATTAAATTCTAGGCCCTGTGTATTCAGGCATCTGAAATTAGACATGATAAATAGTTACATATACTTCTAACTCTAACCATCTTCTAGATAACCAGACCTCTATTTCTTCCTATCTATTTCAGCTCCCTTTTAATCATACTCCCACGTCACTTGATATATTAAGCAAAAATTCAGGTATCAGAATACAAACGAACTAACCGTAAAGACTGAAATGGCGTGTTCAAACGCCAGTCTCTTTGTTTTTTGTTAAGCGGTCTTCCTTTCCCTGCTTTCTCTCTATTAACCCTCACATCAGCGATACCCCAAACGCAAACCGCCAAATCCAAATCGAAAGAAACAAGCCTGAAGATACCGTCACCTTCCTCTACTGAAACACCACCTGTTTCATCAACAGACTCTAGAAAATACTTCACGTACATAGCCCGATCTTTGAACCGGTCCAGGTCTTGTGGAATACGAACAACTCTTTCGACACCCGGGGAAGAGACCTAAAATTTACATCTTTATCTTGTCAAACCTCTGAAAGACAACCTATTAAGCACAAAGGTCTAATGACAACTATCAGAATAATAACTTAATAATACAGCTCTTGTAACATTCAATTACTAAAGAATGAACCAAGTAAAAGGAGAATCAGAAAAACTTGATTCTCAATAGTAAACCAAACTTCTCATAGGATGTATTGAAACATGATTTTTCTCTGAACCAACTAGCTTCACAACTACCATTAAGGCATGTCTAACGATGAATTTTGAGATGTTTCAACCACGAAATGATTCAGCTAAAATTAAAAGTAGAAATTGATCAACATTTGCTTAAAGCACCCCTAATATAGTCATATCTGACAACTCAGCCGCGCCAAACAAGATTGTTGTCCAACAAAAGGCTTACATCCCTTCCTTCCTCTGAATTTGAGGCTAAAGCCCAGCATGAAGTGACAGATCTAATGAGAAGTTAAACTGGATCAAGCGTGTAAACCCCCCAAAAGAAAGAAAGAGTAAGGTGTAAATCAACCACGAAGCTACAGGTTTGGCTTGCAGTTTGTTAAGGTAACATGGGGGTATTTTGTCAAACTCGCCAAACCAATACAAGTAAAATAGGGTTAAAGAGTTCTACCTCCAACGACACATTCTTGGGTACAGATCCAGCCTCCTCTGCTTCGTCTAACCGTGCTCTATAAGCAGACGAAAAAGCTTCAATGTCGGCCATAGTTGGAGAACTAGACCTATCAAAATCAATTTATTACATTATGATTCTGTTTTGATGAAAAACATAAGAAGGATAACAAGTATAAAGTTCGTAAACAAAAATGGACAGAGGTAATCACAGTGTGAAACATGGAAATTATTGGGTACCATCGCACAAATTGATTAGCGGAAATTCATTATAGTTAAGAAAGGAAGTAGGTGTAGATCCATGTCATATCTTCTATGTTTAATAACATATAACTGCACCTGATAAGAGAAACATAATAACCTAAGTTACAAATTTGAAAGAACAAAAACCCTCACCTGAAGTTCCAAAAAGTTTTCATGCACAGCAATCACTTGTGGGCGAGACAGACCTTTAAAAGTTAATCTTCTTTCAGATGTTATGGATGTCTAGGAGAGAGCTAGTCCTAACTGGTTAAGGAGATTTCGGCAGCAAAATACAAGTCTTTAAAGCTAAGTATAAAGTTTCCGAAAAATGCTTTTCTAAGAGCACCAAAAGCACGCAATTAAGATTTTACAAGCAAGAATGTACAATTTCATTCTTCCAATGGAACACTCATAATTTATGAAGCACTTCCTTTACAGGTGCAGACAATCCAGTTGAGTACTCTTTGGTATGCGCGGAAACGTGATGCGCAACAAGGTTGTTTTCCATTGTTAAGGATCTCTCTTTCTACTTCTACATGAATCACTAATATACATAACTTATTTTCCCCCACGGGTATAACAACAGAAGATGGTAGTTCCAGCATTTTACCAGACTATTAAAATTTGAGCTTCATCCAGTTTTGGTGCTATATATTATAAGACACTCGTACTTACATAGACAATCTATGGGCACTATCAAAATCTAAGGAACGTAAGCAGATAATAACTATCACACATGCAAGTGCAGTATGTCCAAAAGAGCCTTAGCTAATAACTATACATATCTTAAAAACAAACAAACAAAAAAGAGCAGATACATATAGCATGGTTAAAGCAAATAGAGTGTTGGCCTTTATCAGTTACAAGCTTCATTTTCCAATCATCAATGTTATTATTTTCCGCATACATTGTACACGTCATACCATCGAGCTGAAACCATCCCAAGGATTACCGCAAAGCAACATAGTTCTCAATCCATTCAAAGATGTTTAATCTTAACTAGTTTGAACCATCAACACCACGATATTTTTTCATGTTTTGACAGTCTTGACGACTGAAAATTTGCTACGGGGTTTGCTTTTACTGAGACGTTGATCGTAGAAGCTAGGCCTTATTCCGTTAAGTGACAACTCTATTTTCGCTTTTGTCATTTACAGTAGAAGCTAGTGTCTCTCGAATTTATAATGTGGTATCATTGCCAAATTTTGACAATGGTAGAAGGTAGGCTCTATCAGAAAGAATCTAAGTGGGGTGCAGGGGCAATCCCTGCGTGTTCAGTGGTCAGGTCACTGGGTTTGCTGGAATGCTTAAAATTTTTCAACTGTAAGCATCAAATACTTGTGTCCAACAGACCTGAGTCACGATTGCCCCTCGAACAAACCTAAACTGTATAGTACTAAGGTTTTAAGCAGGTCTTTGTAAATCCAAACACTATTAACAAAGAGTTCGTTCAGATAGATCTATGTAAATTTGTTCATGAAAGGATGTAAGCAATATTTGTTCATGTGGCTTGAGAAAAAGATAGTTGTATCTACTCACTTATTTGAGAGCTTCTCAATGCGAACTCGAATAGTGGAATTCACAAGTGTCTTAAATGCATATATTTTTAAGTCACCATCAAGTGAATTTGAAACTTCCTCAGCTATGGCCAATGCTTCTTTATCCCACGTCGTCCCAGCTAGTGAAATTCCACCTCCACCACCTCCATCTCCAACCTTCCAAACAGTTAGGTAGTAGAGTATCATAACTTCATATGTCAGTAACAGAAACCTAACAACAGTTAAGCTTCAATGTAAAACAATCACAGTATAACTCACATAAAGTTCGCCCTCGTCACTCTCATATAAATCTTCATCAAAATCATCATCATCACCAAATTCCCCTGCAAAAAAACTCAATTTTCCAATAAACAAAATGAAAAGGAATTGAAAATCATAGAAAGAAATTGAAAGAGTACGAGAAGGTAATTACCATCTTCATCTTCAAAATCATCATCATCTTCTTCTAGTTCCGCTACAATATCTTCATCCTCTTGCTGTTCTTCCTCTCTCACAAGAGGTGAATTCCTCTTCTTCTTGGCATGGCTAATAATTATCCGACCATGATTATGAAAGCTTTTTAGGTTTAGAGAAATACAAGAAGGAGGAGGGTAATGAAACGGGAAGCGAGTTTGAAGGTAGTACCCTAACGAATTACAACTAAAGCTTTTTAGTACCAAATTCTGAGATGCCGCCATTCCCCCAATTTTTCAGCAACAGCTTGAACAGGAAGGAGAGCAGGAAGGAGCTCCTCGTCCTTAGCATGTGGGGGCCATATGGGGAGAGCAGTGGGTCCATTGCTACCAAACTTGGCCCAACCAGTCCCTCCACCTAGTCCTACAGAGTACCAGGGATATAGATTATAGAGTAGAAAAATGTTTGATGGAAACAGCCAATAATAACACTCTTTAGGTTTACACTTTCCTGTTTATGACACTGTGTGATGAAACTAGCTGCATACTAAGAACCCATTTCCCAGTGTCTCTATCCCATCTTCAGTGGATATCCCACTGCAAATCCCGTGACTCCCCCACTCAAAAATTACCCAGATTTGGCAACATCAACAACGACGTTAGACATTATCTCGGCTAGGATTACCCACCATTAATATCACTCACTCACTATTTCTCTCTCTCACATGCCTAGAAAACCCTTAAAACCCTTCTCATCTCCATCTTCCTCATCATGTATTCTGAAAAAGAGAAAAATCTTACTGATTTCCATGGCTTCATTTCTAATTCTCACGATTTTCTCTCTCATCCTTTTCTTTTCTTTATCACCATCCTCTGCAACTCACCGCCACCATCACTTAAAACCACCACCATCACCACAGCAACAAAATCAACTAACCCTTTCAAAGATTGAATTATCATGCAACGCTACGAGGTATCCTGAAATCTGCAAAACCAGTCTATCACAATCTGGAAACCTTCCACAAGATCCGAAACCGGTGGAGATCATTCAAGCTGCAATTTCTATTTCAACCCAGAATTTCAAAACTGCCCAATCAATGGTTAAGAGCATAATTGATGATTCTATGAGCAATCCGAACCGTTCAGCAGCAGCAAAGAATTGTATAGAGTTCTTGCACAATTCTGAGTATAGATTAACATCAGCCAATGATGTTTTACAAAGTGGAAGAATCAAAGATGCTAGGGCCTGGATGAGTGCTGCTTTACTTTACCAATATGATAGCTGGTCCGCTCTAAAGTACGTCAACGACAGTCAATTAGTCAACAAGACAATGTCATTTATGGATTCATTAATGGGTTTCACCAGTAATGCCCTAAGTATGGTCGTTTCATACGACTTGTTTGGTGATGAAACAGCTTCATGGAAACCACCTAAAACCGAGAGAGATGGCTTTTGGGAGAATAATAATGGTGGTGGGGTGGATTTGAGTACAAAAGGTGGTTGCCCGTCGGATCTAACAGTAGATGTTACAGTGTGTAAAGAAAAAGGAGAGGGGTGTAAATATAATAAAATTCAAGATGCTGTAGATGCTGCACCAGATAACAATGGGGAAGGGAAATTTGTGATCAAAATTAAACAAGGGAGGTACAAGGAGATTGTAAGGGTACCACTCGAGAAGAAAAATGTAGTGTTTTTAGGAGAAGGGATGGGGAAAACAGTGATTTCAGGATCTCTGAGCGTGCAGCAACCGGGTCTTTCTACATACAACACAGCAACCGTCGGTAAGTATGCATAATACTGCACAGACTTTGATTTTTTTCTAGATTTTTGGTGGTACAGCAGCTTATATTTCTCCTTTGGTCCTTAGTTAGTGTTACGCAGGGCCGGAAGTAATTTGCTGCTTTATAATCCGATCGTGTTAGTAGTGCAATTTTTACAAGTTGCACCACCTAAAAATTGTGCACCTTTCTCGGAGGGAATGCACTGGTCTAAAAATTCGTAAGGTTTCACATCATAGTCGTCGGCAAGATATTCTGTGGTTATGTATCAATTTCCTTTTTTGATCCTGGTATGTCACATCGAGAAGCAGTGTCCTGCATGTGATGCCCTTAGTAATGCTTTAAACTTAGTCAATGGGTTGCTGACTTTGGTCCTACATAGAAAGATGAAATGCTGTGTGTCGGGCTTTTTATTTCTTTCATTTTCTTGTTGGAGGATGTTTTCTGTCTCGAGAAGAAAACTACCAGAGTTTGAAATATACTGCGGCTTAATGATTTTGGAGTTTATTGAGTAATGGTGATTGCTTAGTATTAATAGCATTTGTTTGTCTCTGACTACAATATTGCCAATTTATTGAAGTTAAAATTCTCACTGTAAGATGCATTTTGAGATTTGATAGTGTATGCTTGCTGCAGGAGTCAGCGGGGATGGATTTATGGCTCGGGATATAACATTTGAAAATGCAGCTGGTGGAGAACAACACCAAGCAGTGGCATTTAGATCAGACAGTGATCTTTCCGTAATTGAAAACTGTGAATTCCTTGGCAATCAAGATACAGTATATGCTCATTCTTTACGCCAATTCTACAAATCATGCCGTATACAAGGCAATGTCGATTTCATTTTTGGTAACTCAGCTGCAATCTTTCAAGATTCGGTGATTTTAGTTTGTCCTCGCCAACGATCACCAGAAAAGGGAGAAAACAATGCGGTAACCGCCCATGGCCGGACGGATCCAGCACAATCAACAGGTTTTGTCTTTCAGAATTGTTTGATCAATGGTACAGATGAATACATGGATTGGTATTATAAAAAGCCTAAGGTTCATAAGAACTACCTGGGTAGACCTTGGAAGGAATACTCGAGAACCGTTTTCTTAAATTGCTATTTTGGGGAGATTGTTTCCCCACAAGGGTGGATGCCCTGGACTGGAGATTTTGCGTTATCAACTCTTTATTATGGGGAGTTTGAAAACACTGGCCCTGGAGCTAATATTTCTGGCAGGGTTGATTGGAGTAGTCAGGTTCCAGCAAATCATGTCCTTGCATACTCTGTTCAGAATTTTATTCAAGGTGATGAATGGATTCCAGGTTCAACATAGTTTGTCCTAGACCTAGTCGACAGATTGCAGTTACTATCGTTCTCAAAATTACAAGATTGTAAAGTTTTGGTTTCTGTTTGAAAGGGCGAAGTAATTGCATTCAGTATGGTCCATGTACTTACATAAAATAAATGAACCAATACATGAAAATCAAATTATATTATTTCAGTTGCATCTTAGCTCTACCTAGCTTGACTTGTGGTTTCTGGAAGTTTTTTTTTTTTACACAAAACTGCCTATTTTTAGAGACGGAGGTAGTACTTAAGTATATAAGCCAAATCAGAGAAAGGCCATGATGGTTTCTGGAAGAGGTTATTTCTTACTTGTGTTTTCTCCAAAAGAAGTAAACTGAAGCTAGTTTATGGCAACTTCGGAGGCAAAGGGACGAGATATACCATGGCTTGGATTATGCAGCGGTTTGACGCCAGGATTCACTAATCACTAAGTGGGGAGACTCTTTTAGTCCATTTTTTTTATGTGCAATCACTGTTGTTGATTTCACTTTGCCAAGATTGACGAAACGATAATTGCTTCTAGGATCGAGATGCAAACATTGCCAAACCCGACATTCCTTTTTTTTTTTTTCTTTTTCTTTCTTTCAGTCCATGATTTTTACCATTTTAAGGTCAGCCTGTAGGATCTAATGTTCCTCGGAGATGAGGAATGAAGATCTCAGCAGCTGGGGAAGTTCGTTGGGAAGTTGTTGTTCTCATTTTTTCTCATGTACCCTACCCTTGGATTAAGACCAACATATATGCATTACACTTCACAATATGGCAAGAATTCTTTTATTGCTTTTCCTCTCTCAAGAAGAGAGACGTCAAATTAAAAATACAACAAATTTTGTCCAGAATCCAGATGATCTATGACTATAGAATACAGAGAATACAACAAATATGTTACAAGAACCTAAGTTTAACCAGACCATGGAAACACCACTAGAGTTAGAAATCATGTCTAGTTCAAGTAGTCAAGGAAGAGGCAGATGTCTCGAGACTGCTGTCAACTACTTTGGCAGCTTGGCTCCTTTTACATTCTTGGCTCCTTTTACATTCTCTATCTGGTACTCCACTGTCTGTACCTTCCATGTTTCCTTCTCAAGATATTCTTCATAAATGCTTATGTTACCAGTTGCTGTCACAGACAAAGCAGCCGTGCTTCTAGTCCCGTAGCGGCCCTACACATCAAAGAAGGCGTTCTCAAAATGTTGACTTCGAGTAGTGAGCAACAAATTTTTTGTACTCCAATTTGAGCTTTAAGAGATTTATTTTACCATTGGGGTATCACATTCGACGAATATAGAGCTTGCTGGGAGTTCATATTCGGGACGACGTATGCCAGGTAACCTACTACTTTCTGCTCTAACAGTGTCCCTCATCAGTTCTTTCACCATCTCTTTCAACTGAACCTCACCACCGCGTTCACTATGTTTATCAAGTAGTTCTTTGAAGTTTTGCCCCAAACGTTCAGTCTGAAATGAGGTTGAACAAATTGTTAGAAGTTGCAACAACGGATTGAATTCTAGTGCACACAACACATTATCCAAAATGAAAACAACAATCAGTCACACATGATGCTTTTCGTTCGAGAACTGAAGTATATCGTATCGACAACAGGCTCTTTGATTGGTTAACTTCTGCAAATCTGGGCCAGGTTTCAGAAACAATTGTACTGATGGCATTGTAGTTTTCAGTTAAGCAATAGGACATGTTATCTTACCTTAAACCAGGGAGAGTCTAATTGTGCATTTGAAAGCACATGTATACCAGGTGAAACCACTTGAACAGAAACACGCACTGCTTTAGGCCTGTTGGTGACATATACCATGACTTTGGAATGGATGTCTGCTAGTACCAGATTAAACCCATTATACTCATCTGCCTCCTTTATCACTTCATTAGCAAATTCCTCGGGACTTTTATCACTCTGCAATAGCAATCAATAAAATAAGAATCCCATAGTAAAACCAACTGCTTAGAATGAGTTGATAATCAAAAGCTGAACATACACTGCAACTAGTAATCAGCCTTTTAGGCACTAAGGTCGGAAAGCAAAGTAACCAAACATTGCTTTTTTCTCCTTTACCGAATCATCATTGATTGAAAACATAAAACTAAGAGATATCACAAGAGGTTCCTATAACAAACTAGAAGCATTAAACATAGTGGGTCGTGGGAATCAAACTGAAAAGATAATGCAGCAATCAGAAAACATCAGCAGTAGTACTAAAACTGGAATTGTTGGGTATCATTCATTGAGAAATTAAAACAAACAAGTACTGGCTTATTCGGGGGTTAAGTAACCAAAACAATTTTGTTACCTCTAAAAATTTCATAATCAATCCTCCTCTGCTTTTCCTCTCAGGATATGGTGGAGGTTCCATGACATTAGTAAGAAACCCTAATTTACCTTTTCTTGAACAAGCTAACCATGTCCCCCCTGCCAATTCATCTTTTCCACCCACTATTTCATCACCTTCCCACCATGATATTGGTTTAGTAGGTCTACAATCAACAAAAACCCATTTCTATAACACCATAAATTCCCTAACAACAAAACCCCATAACAAAAAACCAAAGCCAAATTATAAAAAATATAAAAAATAAAACTTTAGTACCTGTCATGAAATTCATCTCTGTTTAACAAGAGAAGTAGTGGATAGCGTGGATGAGCTTGCCATATAAACACCACTATACACATTGAATTGCTAGATCAATTCACAAAATTCACAATCTAGTGGATTTCAATTCAATGAAATCAGTAAACTAAACTTAGTAATTGAACTCCTTAATCAACATCAATTGGCTTGATCTAGCCATTAGATGATTCATTAAATCAGTTTCTTTTCTATTTTAATAAATAGAAACAAAGTTATCGATCCCTGGATTTCTGATTCTTTTCTTTCTTCTTTTGTTTACTTTTTTATTTTTCAGAATAATAAAAACAAAAACTGCAGCTGAGCAGTGTACGTCTCCACTTGTCACACACTCACAGCAATAAAACAGTACGATCAGTACAACAAAGAATAATCATCGCTTTACTGTGGGTCCATCCAGAAATTCACCCTAATCATTAGTCGCATGATTACCTTTTTCATTTTCCTCATCAGATTTATGATCGGACAGTCATAAACATCTGTATCATAAATTAAAAAATTCCGTGCGACTAAATAAATCGGTGGAGGAGTACGGTTTTATGTTGTACAGGTAACTAGGGTAACGGAACGCTTGCACAAACCCCAAAATATAAAATAAACAAAAAAAAATTACCCTGTTTCTTCTTAGAGAGAGAGAGAAGAGGGAGGCGGAGAGAGCACAACCACAAAGATAATACTATTGAATACAATCAAAAAATCAAATGGGTAAGATAGTGGAAGAGAAGCCGAAGAAGAAGAAAGGAAGACCTTCTTTATTAGATCTCCAAAAAAGAAAACTTCTTCAGCAACAGCAAGAACAACAAGAATTACAGAAAAGAAACCCTAATTTTTTTGGAAATATCCCCAATTCTAATTGTAATAATGGTGGTGATGAAGATGATGAGGTGGACGCTAATGGGAACAGGAAAGAAAAGAAATTGCAATTTGTTGTTAAATTACAGAATTCACAACAACATCAAAGTCCATTTTTGAATACTAATTCTCATAATTCGGAATCGAATTTATTGTTGGATGATGGGAATGGAGAGAATCCATATAAGAAAAGAAAGATCAATGATGTTGTTGGAGATGGATCTGCTCAATTTTTTGATCAAACGGTGGGTTTAATTTTCTTAAATTGGTATCTGTGGAATTGGGTATTTTTATAGATCTAGGGTTTTTGTTGAATGTTTTAACGGCGCCAAATTTATATGAGAATTTTTATGGACACTATCGTTGTCTGAAAGAATATTTGTAGATGGATTTTGGAGATCGTATTTGACCAATATTTGTAGATGGACTTTGGTTATTTTATTTTATTTTATTTTATTTATTCTGGATTGCATTTAATCAAGATACCTAAATATTAAACTATCTTGTCTGGAGGAAAAGTTTGTATTTGTCTTATCTTTCTCTCAAATTTCCCACCTTTTTTTTCTTCTTCTTTCTTTTTACTCTGATTTTATATCTGTACTTTCAGTTCTACTATTTCAAACCCATTTTGGGTTTCATGTAAAATTACTAATCCTAGCTCAACAAGTGTTTTTAATTAATATTTTTGTATATTTTTTTGCAGGGAGAGAGACACGATTTCAACTTCAACTCAACAAGTAATACTCATCAGGGTAAGTTATTAACATCTGAAGCTGGATTTTTTATTGATTGAATAATGTTTTCTGATTTTCTGTTTATGATGTTTATTAGCAGGATTACCTTTGGAATCAGGACCCACAACACCTTTACCAGACAAAAAGTTGTTGTTTGTCATCTTGGACAGGCTTCAAAAGTGTGTGTTTTAGCTTCTTCAACATTCCGCTTTACTTTTGTTTTTAATTTTCCCACTTAATGATATGTAGGATTTTGATGTTAATGGTTTTCTTTTTCTGTCTTTTTTAATGCAGGAAAGACACTTACAGTGTATTCTCGGAACCTGTGGATCCAGAAGAGGTGCTTTGATTTTCAACAATGAATACAGTTCTGTTCTTGCAATGCTATTTGATTTCTGATTAATTTGATGAGGATTTTCTGTTCTGTTTCCTTGAACAGCTACCAGATTATTTCGAGATTATACAGCATCCAATGGATTTTGGAACTGTTAGAAAAAAGTTGGATGTCGGGGCATATGCTTCATTAGAGCAATTCGAGGTTTGTTATATACAGTTCTTACATTCCAGTCACTGAAGTCTTTCGGTGGTTGTGAATTTTCTGTCTGAATCGGTTTCTCCTACTTTTCATTCTTTCAGTATTGATAGAGTTGGTTTTGCAATTCAGTGACTAGTTATTTACTTATTTAGTGTTATGATCATCTAGGGCAGTGATTGCTATAGAATATCGGATTCTGGCTTGGCTCTATTAAAGAAAATTGTGATTTATTTGATTTAGCGATTTGTTTCTGAACAGAGAGAATTATCATAATCTAGTTTGAAACCAACTGTTTATCTTGATTCCTTCTGTTCTCCTTTTCATCTGTCAGTGGCTCTCCAATGATATTGCTGTAGGTTTATGAGTAGAAAACAAACGTATTTGCTGCAGCTAGATTTTGTTAGCATCTCATTGTATGTGGTGAATGTTAAATTTATGGCTACTTCAATCCAATTGAAAGTCGTTGGTGTTGATCACCATAATTTTGTTCGGCCCTAGTTCGTTATGCGCTCAATTTATTTTTATTTTTATGTCGTCGTTGTGTTCCCCCCTCCTTGTGTTATTCTACGATGCAGGAAGCTTTTCTTTGAAGTATATACTGAGTGAGTGATACTGTTTATGGGTTTCTTGAAATTTATTTCCTCATACTTTCTTGCAGAAAGATGTCTTTTTGATCTGTTCAAATGCAATGGAATATAATGCACCAGATACCATCTACTTCCGACAGGTATCGCTGACATTCTACTAATTCTTGAAAGTCAATTTATGTTTCTTTTGCCCCGCGCTCAATATATGATTGTCTGTTTCCAGGCAAGATCGATAAATGAGCTGGCAAAAAAGGATTTTGAGAACTTAAGGCAAGATAATACTGGTCCTGAAGCACAACCAAGAGTAGTAAGAAGAGGTAGGCCACCAAAGCATCTGAAAAAGCCTGAAATCTTTTCAGATGCAGCTCTAGCAACAGGAGTAGATAATAGCATTTTCTCAAACTCGTATAATCTAAGGAAAGGGCCTGTATCCATTGCTAATGATACACCGGCAAAGACTCGATATAAGGAGGCTAGTTGGTCGACAGAGCGTAAGTGGGATAGAAATGACGATTTTTCAGGTTTGAAATTAAACTCATTACTGTTTATTTTGTTTGAATTTCTGTTCTTTATCTACCTTTTAGGTCTTCTGCGGCCCTGCTTCAGTTTCTAAGTTAGTTTTATTCTGTCCACAGGTATGACATTCAAGGCAATGTCAATGAAGATTGGAAAAAAGCAAATCATCCTAGATGAAAATCGTCGCAACACGTATTTTCTGCAACCAGAGCCTTCAATTTTTACCATCATAGATGATGAAGAGAAACAGTTAATGAATGTAAGTGTTTTCAGCATCTTGTGTGTTTTAAGTTTTAGACTTCCTAGTATGCATACTTGGATAATTGAAGTGTCTTTTCACCTCAAATTTGATCTAGCATATTTCCCAGTGGGTGTCACAATGAAACTATAGTTGCCTGCTAATGTTTATTTCAAGGATTTGTCTTAAAAGTACATTACCCTGGATCAGGTGGGGCTTCATGTGGAGCGTGGGTATGCAGAAAGCATGGCTAAATTTGCTGCGAATCTTGGGCCTACTGCATGGAAAGTAGCTGCTAAGAAGATTTCAAGGACTCTGCCTCCAGGAACCAACTTTGGCCCTGGCTGGGTTGAAGAAAAAGAGGTTGTTCCACCACATCTACAGATGCCTCAGTCAACGTGTTCACCCCAACGGCCACCACCACATCCTCAACAACAACTGTTTTCTGTGCCGCAATTCTCACCATCTGCTACTACTTCTCCAATGGAAGTGAAAGGTGCTAAATTGTTGGATAATCATGAATTTTCAGATAGGTTGAGGTCTGATATGCATCTGATCAGAAGTTTCCCTTCGTCATCTACTTCTGTCCCTTCTTCGATATTTATGAACAAGGCACCTGAATCAATTATTGAGCATCAGATGTCCACTGTGAAAGGACCTCAAACTGGGTACGATTCAATGAACAGTAGCAGCAGTTCCGGGATTAAACATCCTCACTTCCAGATTCGTCAAAATCCAGCTAAGCTTACTCCTAATTTGAATGGTTTTACCGGTGGGTTCGGATATAACCCTGCCAATCAGGTGGCAAACCATTGGCAAACTGGGCACTTTAGTTCGGAGGGTTCTGCACGAATACCAGATGTACTTTCCGGAAGCAACAACTTGGCTCATTCAGTGGCTATGAACCATTTTGAATCTGAAGAGCATAGGTTTTTAGCACCATCAGGGTCTGCTAGTCCAATGAATTTCAGTATGTCTTTATCTGGTACCCACCACAACGAGGCATCAGCAGTGTCAGGAAACACTGGAATGATTCAAATGCATCCAAATTGGAGGGGAATAGGATCATCAACGTCGGCCCTACAACAACAGCAGAAACAAATTTCTGTTCCACCAGACTTGAACGTGATGTTCCAGTTACCGAGCTCCCCTAATCCAAACATACGAGGTGATTCACCCCAGCCGGATTTGGCATTACAACTCTGAGGTTAGATTAGTTCATTTTTGATCAATTTTTTTCTTGTAATGGCAGTTTTGTACAGATTCAATTAAATCATTTTTACCCTATTTTTTAGATAGAATAAACGAAAATCTCATTTGTAACCAACAATGACATGGTTTTAGTTTTAAAGAGAAAATTTTGTACAGTTACTTTCTGAATATTTTACTACTGATTATTACAGCGGTTTGCTGGGTTCTAAATGTGTGTTATGATTTGATGACACTTCTCCAACATGCGGGACTGTGTCAGATCTTACTTTTTGATTTGACAAGAATGCCCTCAACTGTTTGTTCATATCTGCTGATATCGGCGCTCTTGTTTAGGGGTATTATCGTGAGGAAATTTTTACTATGGAATCCACTCAATGGTGTAACCTAGGATTCTTGAGCTGGGGCTTGTGTACTCCCGAGGAAACCAAAATGTGCATATGTCCAATTTCAACCGTCGGATGAGCTTCACCAGCTCTAAATAGTTTAATCTCAAGGTAATTCAGCGGGTGGAAGAATGAGGATGACATTGGCCAAGGAGGATGTCAATTTTTTGTTGTGCAAAACAAACAAATTTCTTAACTGAATCACTGCTTTTAATCATTAGACATGTTCACAATTATACCCTTTTCTCTTTGTTAATATCACCAGAACAAATCCTCTCAACTCTTTTTCTTCTTTTCTACTTCTTCTATTTACTTCTCAGAATTTCTCAGTTTCTTCAACTTCTTCTTGAAATGACTCACTTCTAACCTCACTTGCAGTTTTCAAGAAAGTCTTAAATGAAGGTATGTTACAATCTCAATTGTCCTCTAGTTTTTGTTCTCTGATTGATTTTTTGCTTATTTTCTTTTCACTCATCTGGAGAATTTAGATTTTCATTTGTCTATCTGGTTGTATGAATATTTTCTTTTATCATATAAGAAGTGTTCATTTTAATGAATTTTGAGGATGGGAAAGATAAAGAGTGCAGAAATCAAGAGAATTTATGTTCTCAGCTTGTTCTTATGCAGAGATAGTTGTAGCTCATCACCATCCACTACGCTCAAATTGTCAAGAGTTGAAGAATCGAAACTAATTGAAGGGCAAGAAACTGGACATTGGTTTCGCATTTTTGTGTTCCATGCCAATTATCCACTTGTAGTCTTGTAGCTTTCTCCATTCATACTGCACTAGTTATTTCAGGTACCCCTTTTTCTTTTATTTCTTTTTAATTTCACTTTCATGTGTGATATAAAGTTCAAAGTGATCCTGTCATCATAAACATATGCAGTTAACTTACTTTGTTTTGTTCATAAAGAATGCTTAGATCATTGTCTGGGTTAGAAGAACTCTGTTTTTATTTGATAATCAACGTTTTTGTATTATAAGAAGTTCACAAATTGTCACCATTGTATTTGCATGTGTTTACCCAAACCCTTCTTGAAGGTTTTGAAGAAGTTAGTTAAGTTGTTTCTGATATAGTTGGCTTATTTTGTTTTATTCTTAGTAAGCCTAAACCACTTTTTGGTAGAATTTGTTCTTTTGTCCTAGTTGATAATTACAAGTGCTCGTCATGCGCACGTGCATTGCACATTGGTAAACACTGTAAAGCGAAACAAGGCAAGGTTCATCTTCTAGTTAAGGTGCTGACACAATGGATGAATGGCTTGTTTGAAGCTTTGGAACATTGGCTAGAGATAAAGTTAATATTGTGGCATTTCAAAATTCAAGAACAATTGATTCACTATTCGTTTTCAGTCGGATTATGTTAATATCTCATAGCTAGCTAGATTTGATTGGCATATTCTATCTGCGGTAAAAAAAAATCTTTACCAAATATTGTGTTTCTTTTTCAGTTACCCAAGTTACGAGCTATCCCAGCACCGGCTAATGATCTCGAAAAGGTTTTCAGCTTGAGTTGTGGAGAAGAAAACATTGAGACATCAGTACTTGGAAAAATGGACATGGCTGAAGAAAGCAAAGATAAGTTCCATCACTCTGCTAGAGTATTAGCCATGCTTGGTCAAGATCTTAACTGTCTTCCTCATCCCATCACTGAATCAAGAATGCCGGAAAATCTTCAACAAAGTGACAAACTTGAATCAGGTTGGAAAAGTTTCCTAGTAGTTCAATCTTTTATCCATTATAACATTTAATCTCCCACTGGAATCTAAATTACTTAAATAGGACTAAAGTCATACGACACTACAAAGCATGGTTGAATTTTATATCTGATACCTTTTACGAGAGTAATTGTTGTATGTTTGGTCATTTCGTGTATTTTACAATCGTTCATCTTCTTATTGTTTGAATGCAAGACTGCAGACGCTGTAGTGAAGAATAACAAAAAGAGGGCAGCAACAGACCACATAGCTAGAATTGCTTTAGCCGATCTTGCAAAATACTTCGACCTTCCAATAGCAGAAGCTTCAAGAAATCTGAAGGTTGGACTCACTGTGCTCAAGAGGAAATGCAGGGAACTCGGTATACCTCGTTGGCCACATAGGAAAATCAAATCCCTCGACACTCTCATACGAAATCTTCAGGTGCATTTCAGTAATTGATAGCCTTGTAAATTTATATATAATGCCTAAAAATCATCGTCGACTGACATGAGAGATGCAACAGGAAGAGGCAACAAGGCAGGAGAGAGAGAACAAAGCAGCGGCAGCTATGGCTGTAACGAAGAGGCAAAAAATGCTAGAAAGAGAAAAACAAGGCATAGAGAGTAAACCATTCATGGAAATACAAAATGAGACTAAGAGATTTAGACAAGATGTTTTCAAGAGAAGACATAGAGCTAGAGTTGTTAACAAAAGATGCTAGCCATAATGGCCACATCTCCATTTAGCTAGATGCCTTCACATTCCAGCAACAAACAATGCATAAATAATGGAATCTTGATAATAATATTAAAAACTTTTCATTTTGCTATTAAATCTCTTTGTTTTCCACCATTTTCACTTGTAATTACGGCTTTGCTTGACTGTTTCAGGGTTCAGGAGCCCTAGAATCTTTAGGAGCCCTCACTTGTAATTACGGCTTTGCTTGACTGTTTCTAGTCTGGCAAAGTCAGTTGAGCCCCAATACATTTTAGGTGCGCCATCCAGAGCTTCAACCAACTTGAGTTTTTAATCCGAATCTGTTACCATTTCTTTCGAAACCTATTATAAGGGTTCCAAGATTTGAGTTTTGAGGACTCCTAAAGATTCTAGTGTCCCAAAAGGGGATAAAGGGGGACCTAAACCATATTCAAATATACTAAAATATCCTTCATCCCTTAAATACATAAACCTATACCAAAGAAACCAAAATCAGTTTCATTCTATTCCTTCACATCCATCGCCTCACCCTCTTCTTCTCCCACATCGCTCTCCATCACTTCTTTTTCCATTAATCGTCGATTATCAAAATTATTCATCGTCGATTAGAACCTCTATAAAGATTATGGAACGTACTGATGATTCTAAGAGAAACAAGAATCGTAAGAATCAACCAGTTAAAATCCATCACGTGGAATACCAAATGATGAAGATGAAGAGTTAATCAACCCGAAATGACTTCAACAAGGTAAAAATAAAAAAACCCATCTTATTTCATTAGTTTTTATTGCATGAATACGCATATTCGATTGGATTAGGATTTTCAAAAAACTGTTTCAGGAGTGACCTATAGTTTGGAGTTCTTATTTTTCATACCGTAGGCACTTGTCATTAGTGGAAAATCAAAAAAATAAGTCTGCCAGAAAAGGACTTAACATCACTAAAAACGACGGCTTCTGGGGGCCCTAGAATTGTAGTATTATTTCTCAAAACGACTGTTTCTGAGATTCCTTTAATTTTTTGAATTACGACTTAGTTCAATAGACTCACAATAAGTACTAACATACACAAACGTTTCATTAATTCAATATAAAAACTATAAAAGCTAATCTACAGTAATATGGGTCTGAATAATTTCAAAAAAGCTGATTCGCTGATTCGTCTGAATCGCAGTCTAACTGGTATTTCTGACTGAACCTATATCAGAAAATCTGATTCATCTGAATCCTTCGACTCATTTCTGACTGAAGATTAGAAACTCATTAAATTCAAATTAAAAACATATTTCATACACTAATATATCAAAACATTCACCATTAAATTCAAATTTAAAATTTGTTGTACCATATTAACTGAATTCACATGTGAATTGAGCTGACACTTAGGTCAAAACCCCAAAAAGCTCTGCACAACTACTGAATTTACACCAATTTAAGTTCTTACAGATGTATTTTCTTATAATAGGTGGAAACCAACCTACAAATAATGAAAATATATTAAAACCAATATAAAGATGAACTGCTCCGCCAACTGATCGATATAGTATACCTGCGGCAAAATAAGTTCGGGCATTAGAAGTTTAAAAACAAAGTTCTGACAGCATAGTATGACTGGTTCTCACAAACAAGCAATTCTTTAAGAGCTGATGATGTTAAAGAAAAAGAGTATGGTGCTCATTAACTTAAACTGGTGATGACAAAAAAAATCAAGGAGCTGCTGCAATCAACAATCATAGAATGGTGATCATTAACTTGTAAAGAAGATATATACCTGAATGACACGCTGCAATCCTCGGTTTTAGCTTGTTTCCTGATAACATGAAGAAGACCATGTGTTCAGCTCTCCATGTACATAGAAAAAAAGAGAAAAAAGCAAAATTCAAGTATTCAGTCAAAAATTATTACCTGATCTCCATTCCAATACTTATTGTCAGCTACAGATTTTGAAATTAATGGAGCTTGATTCGCAGATGCAGTAAACACATAAGGATCTTCATAAGCATTCACATTTACGCGTGGTCATTTGAGAGATTCTAAAACAAGATGCCAATGTTTCCTAATCTCATCGCCGCAATAAAAAACTTGGCTAGATTGAGAAGCATGGATGAATAGTTCGTCGACATCTTTAGACTTGCTCGTAAACCTTTCGAAGTTAACGAACCTCAAATTGATCTCTGCATCCACATACGATCCATGTTTTTTGTCTTCCACTCGAACCCAATTACATAAAAAAACCACTTCTGTGAAATCTTCATAATCGAGTTCAAGTATCTTTTGCACAATGCAGAAGTAAGAAGTATCATCAACCACCAAGTTAGAATCTCTAGCAAGTGTCTTTGTATTCTTCCATGCCTTATGTGCCCTTTTAAGTACTTTGTCCTTGACAACTTCAGGAACCATGTAGTCATTAGTAATACTCTTCCATATCGATTCCTTTACTGGCGGCGAGACATTCTTCCAAGTTACATAACCTGGTGAGACAAGATTTCTAGTTATCTTTCCAAGTTTGGTGGAAAATGTCCTACGGGTAGGGCCTATAGGTTGTCTATTGTCATTGAATGCAATTGGAATACGTTGATCACCTACACAAAACAATACAAAAATAATTAGAGGTTCTACAAAGCTTGATATATTAAGGGAAGTAAAAGAAAACAACTCGTTGCATTACCAATTACGCTTTCTTCATTATTGTCAGCTTCACTATCGGTGTTTGTCCGCTGTAAAGCCTCAGGCCATGGCTCACCCCCATACAATGGACTCCCCTGACCAGGAGAATGCTCACCCTCGGACGATGGAAGATACCTATGCCCATTACTTGCAGATGGACTTCCATGACTGCCTAAACCATCATTTGATGTAGATCTTCGTGTATCAACCAAAGGACACCAAGTAGATGCTAAATTTGTGCTAGGAGTTGTAGAACTGCGAGATCTGTTGCTACTTCTAGGACCCCTAGCCATAGTTATCTAATAAAAAAAACATATTAAGTATCTCTTAAGCCACATACATCCATATCAGAAATCATATGCAATACACAAGCTTATAGGGAATCAAATATAGCTACATATGCAAATAGATGATCAAACTGGTCCACAACAAAATTTAGACATTATCCTTTTAGATACATCTTAATCATCAACACCAATATCAAAGACTGATATTATCCTTGAACATTAAAATTTGAGTTGTAGAACACAAATAAAATTTAGACATTATCCTTCTAGATACTACTAAAACACAATACCATAAATTGAACATTAACGACCTCAATATAAAACACAAAGTTTAGACAGTCATGACATAAAGCTTCACAACCAAAGGACCTCAATAACATAATGTCCAAACATAAAGCTTCACGACCCTATATTTAGGTCGTTAACTTGAACATTAAATTGAAAAACTCAGATGCAAAAAATGATTGCCATGACCTATGCAAAAAAACTCAGCTTCATCACAATCTCAAAATCCAAATTCAACTATAAGAATATATAAAAGATCCTAATTCTAAGAACATCAAGATAATAGACAATACACAGATCAAAGCAAAATTTGAAAAGCCAGATTTCAAGATTCTCAAACCATAGAAAACAATATAACAAACATCAAACATATACAAATTTATTTAACAGTTAGCATCTAAAGAGAAATCCTATTATATAAAAATAAAAGTAAAAATCATCCAAGAAACAAGAACAAAGCAACTAAATTTAATATCATATCGAATCAAATAATATCAGAAGTTATACCTGAAGTTCTTTAAGAAATCCAACTGATGACCTGAATATCTGCATTAAAAAAATAACAAAAATAATTAAAACTGATTAAGTTTTTTTTTGTTGTTGTAGTAATGAGGTTCAAACTCTCGGATTTGTGAAGATTAAATTTAAATATTTGATAAAATTAAATATATATACAAAAATATTAACAATGGGCGAGAGGTACTGGGACTAAGGATTTGGCCGAATTCACTACACAGGGTTCATTCATATATTCTTTGACAAATAAAACTCAATAAAATTAACATAGACTCTGATTTTGCCAAGATAGATTCTCAAAACATCGATTGTAAGTCCTAAGCATGATGTATCAAAACAACTAAGCTAAGCATACATCATCAAATTAAATAACAACCAATTAATTCAAATCATATTTCACTTTTAGATTAATGCAAAAGTCATAAAAAAGAATAAAATAAATTACCCCAAGGATGAAATTCAGCCTCTTCCGTCGTCCCAGTGTTGGGTTTTATCTCCTCATGATGAAAACACGCTCAAAATATATTTTTATAGCTCAAATGGTGTTTATAATGGAGAGAAAAGGAGAAAATAGTGTAAAACTGTAATCTGCGACGCACAAAAAGCGTCACAGAATGAACGATAAAACACAAGTGCTGCTGATGTTTAGACTGCACTGCGACCCACGGCTGTGCGTCTTAGACACTGTTGATAAACCACTGTTCTTGCGAGTCTGTTCTTCGTGTTCTTGGTGTTCTTCATCAGCATCAGCAGAAACAGAGTTTCATCAACTCTTGATTTCTGCTTCTCTGGACCTTCTCTCGACCCCAAACTCTCGACACCCATTCTCTGTGATACCAGAAATCTATTTATACTCCTCAGCCTCATTTAATCACGCCATAACTCAAGATAATTCTCTCTTTACTCGGCTTAAAGAGAAAATATTTTTTGGATATTTTCTTCCTTTAATTAGCTCTCCACGTGCTGAAATGATGTATAAACACTCCAAACATGATGTTACACGCTGTAGAATTGATTCAACACTCTCCAAACACATGAGTACACGTCTAAATTTGATGTGATCGTGTGATATTCATTTCTTGAACGTGCTTCCTGATTTCTTGATTGCGATGATTCCAGCCCAATTATGATCGATCCTAACACCCAAAATGTCTTCCTCTATCCATATCACAAATACCCATTGAAAATCAGAGGTTTAATCGAACTCTAACCCCTCCAAAAATCGATCGACCCAACTGCCAGTGAGAAGAAATATTTTCCCGCCTTTTTTCCAAAATTTGAATTATGAGAAGAAAAGTGTCCTCCCCCTAATCCTGTATGGGTGTCCCTTTAGCAATTTGGGTGGAAATAGTAATTTTGGGGTGGAAATAGTAATTTTTTTTGGGTTCCTCCGGTACATTTCTGGGACGCTTCCGGTGCATTTCTGAGGTGCCTCCGGTACATTATCCTGGGGTGTAAAACGCTACTTTTCGAGCTCATTTCGCCACAAAGGCTTATTTCTCTAAAAACATCTACAAAAACACAAAATAACACAATAAGTACTTAATCGAGTCTAACAATACAGAATATTGAAAACAAAATAGACACATAAATGTGTCTATCAAATACCCCCAAACTTATTATTTGCTAGTCCTCGAGCAAAACTAATAAAAAAATAAATAAAACCGAGTTAATCTTGGGAGGGTTTACCAGAGGTGTGCCCACAAAACCATTACTCCTAATTGGTCACAAGTATCCAAAGAGCTATGAGGACATACATATTCTCAACCTATCTCCAAGTAAGTAGAATGCCAGAGAAATTAAAGGTGTTAGCTCTAAAGCTGACTGAAGAAAAGGGGAGACACATCCACACGACTGCTAGATAAAGAGATATCCGCTACACAGCTAGATAAACATTGTAAGATGCGTCTGCTGCTTTACAGCTGGATAAGATTAGGAGAGAGATAAAAATGAGAGGGACATCTCTACACAGCTGGACTAATTACGTGTGATGAGTTAAACCAGTGCTAGAAAGATTTTGTGCCAGATTGAAAGCAGACTAACAAAGCAACCAAAATGCATCTTTCTTCGACTCTCTCACAGTGCTCAGTAGAAATAACGTCTTCTTCGGTCTTCAACTGTTGATGATAAACTCTCGAACCTCATAGAACCTTGACAATTAACTCTTCTCTTCGATTTCTTGCTTGACTTATAAATTTCTTCTTCCCTATGGCCTTATTGAACAAAAAGAACGTAATGATGTTTCATTTTTTTTTTATTTTTTTTTGATGAACAAAAAATTACAAGACAAAAATTTACATGGCCATGAGAGAAGGACTTTCAAAACTTGGATCTTCGCAACTTGTGATGTCTTGGTATCATGGATTCTAACAACTTATATCATTTGCTCTTATAACTTCAACTTTGATTTTTGAATTATTCTCTCTATTGTTGCTTCTAAACCTAAAACGTCTTCACTTTCTTCATAGATTTTGATGTCGCTCGCTTGTTGATGATGATAAGTTTCTACTGAGAGAGAGTCGCAATCCAGTAACTAAGACTACATTGTGAGGTTGCTTTGTCTTTCTGGCATTTCCCTGACCTACTTGCCTTTCCATCATGTATGGTTAGGTCCATCACGGTTACCCTCTAAAAGGAACAAGTTCTCTCCTGAATTTCAAGGATCTCAATGTCTTTTTCTCTAATGTCTCAATAAGTTGTTATCTCTAGCATTCCAATTTCTATCTTTTCGGTGAGAAACAGTATGTAAACTTAGCTAACCGGATACCATGTGACGCTAGAAGTTTCAAAAATGCAACTAAAAAGTTTCTCCCTACCCCCAAACTTAAATCTAACATTGTCCTCATGTTCTAAAGATAAAATTAAAAGCATGAACAAGGAGAAACTGTTACCATTGAAGCAAAAGAGATAAGGAAAGATATTACCGTGTCGCATGAATATTGGGTTACCTCCCAAGAAGTGCTAAGTTTAAAGTCTTCAGCCAGACTCAAGGATTAGTCACCACGTAGAATCATATAGAGTAGCCGGAATAACTGTGGGTCATCTGGATCAAAAAGTGTTACCCACAAGAAAGGAAACTGCAACAGACCAAAAGATACCGAACATACCCTTGCTTAAGACAACTACATCTAGTTGTGGCAGGTTCAGTCTATAAAAGGGTCTAAATAAAAGGTTTTCATCGGTTGGATTTCCTCAAAGCTAAGATCCGGTTCAGGTATTAGAGTCTGGAAAAACTCAACTAAGAACTTAGAAGCACATAACAACAACCTGAATAATTGGGGATCCTCTAAGTCAATTAGATTTGACTCACAAAGTTGACCATAATAATGGTCTTCTTAAGAAAATGTGTCGACCCTAATATCCTAAAGTAATTAGGTTTAGTCTCAAAACTTAATATCCGACACATCTGAAAATCAATGTTCCCACAATTGGAAGAAAAGTTTTTGGTGGGAAAACAAAGTCAATCTTGGTATCATAGCCTGGGTTAACCACATCAACCAGAGGATGGGTTTCTAACAACTGAGCTTCTCTATGGACATCATTAGGTTCGGGAAAACATGTATGAAGATAATCTTGTAATATGGTTGAGGCATAAATGTCAAGTCCTACACGAGGGAACTTTCTAAGAGTTAAAGCACATGGAGAATGATAATCACCCCCAAACTTAGAGTTTTCTGTGTCTCTAGAAAGACTAGTCACAACTTCCCTAATTTCTAGGTCATCAGATTCCTGGAAATGGTCAATTGATTCTTCTAAGTCAGGTTCATCCTCACTCATCTCTACGAGTTCATCTTCTTCGTCTAAGACTATTGTTTCTAAATCGCTAGACTCTAAAACATTATTCTCAGAAACTCGTTCCTCTAAATCATTATCGGCTTTGTAAACAGGAAATACTACATCGTCTAAAACGAGGGTATCTCTAGTCAAATCCTCGTCCTTTTGAATAGGTGAATAATTATTAAAATTATTTGGGATTTGAACTAGAAATATATTATCATTGTAAAGCTCAATTGGAGTAACCATTTCCTGATCACTATTCCTACATAAGTATGATTCTCCATCAAACACTATCCTCATCATAATAACATGAAAAGATCGAACCTCATCAAAAAAGTATGCTACCAATTCTAACCTTGTCATCTTGATTATGAAAATAATTATCCTCATTTTTAAGGGTATTATTGGAAACACTATATTGGAAAGTAAGATTATTTCGAGCAAGTCTTTCGTTCGTCTCAGCCATCAGCTTGAGGGATTCCTCTATAGAAAGTTCACTCATTATTGTAGTTCTTTCGTCTATAATTACACTATTCATCTCAGCTAACTTACGCGTCGACTCAGCTAACTCCCTGAGGGACTCTTCTAAAGGAGGAATAGGAACAGAGGGATCATAAAAAGGACTACTTTTCAAAAGTTTGATTGTATCCTCTAGAGACGAAGAACTAGTACTGTATCTTCTTGCTCGTAAGACTGATGCATGTGTGGATAGTAATTGGGCTCACCAGGGTATGACCCATATCCTTCCAAAGGATGGCGTTCCCAACCACTATTCCCAACATGGTCATAAAAAGGATGATGTCCATATTCAAATTCAGGTCGATAATCATTGTATTGGCTTCTATCATACCAGTTCGACATTCTTAATTGCAAGGGAATTCTACACAATCACAAACAAGGCTGACTCGACCAAATCAAACCTATAAAATCTAGCAAACAACAAGCATGATGGCTCCACTTAGATTGTTTCTAGACCATCTTCTAATCCTTCGAAAAGGAATTCGTTACAATTTAAGCAAACCCCTCTGGAATCAATCCGAGTCAAAGTAAGTTGAATTGAGGCGAGGGAAGCTCAGTGGAGCTTTGATACCCAAGGCCTCACCGTTATCACAAGGCGGCGCAGCCACGCATTCAACTCACAGAAACCATCATGAACTTCGAAGTATGCTAAAAGAGTAACCAATATTTTTCGAACGACTTTCCTACTAAGCTCGTTACCCTATAGGTCTCGTTCTAGTCAAAATTTTAAGCTTAGGTTCGCGTTTGGTTTCGTTTTCCTAAAGCGGGCAAGAAGGAAACGATGATGAAATCCGAGTCCTTATCTTAATTTGGCCAGGCCTTGCCCTTTACTAGGAAATTAAAACAACCGTATTCAAATCCTCAGCATATATTCACCTTAAGGCATACAATAAACCCGCTGACAGGGGATTCGCGGGTGTTTCGAAAGCTTACCTCCCGTACCAGACGGGCGAAGAACCGCTGAAGTCGACTCGGGACACGACTCCTATGTCATGTGCGAACCCGAGGGCCGAGACGATATTGTAATCGTCGTCCTTCCCTGCAAACAATTTTATATTTAATGTACCCTTCCTTAGGGTTTAAAAAAAATAATTGTCCAAGTCCAAAGTCCAAATAAAGTGCAAAAGAAAAGAAAAAAAATAAAAAATAATTATAAAAAAATGGAATGTCTCTAAAAAAAATAAAATAAATTCTCTCTCTCTTTTTTTTTTTAATTTTTCTTTCGCTTTCTTTTTTTTTTTTTTTTTTTTGCTTTGTCTTTTTCCTTCTCTTTTGGCTTTAAGCTTTGATTCCAAGTCTTTAGTATCCAACTTCAAACCTGTAATACAAAGACACACCGAAAGAAACGTAAAAAGAACAAATGAAATAAAAAAAAAACCTAAAAATTCTACCTAAGCACAAATCCGCGTCGGCGGCGCCAAAAATGATTGTGTTTTCAAAGTTGTTGTAGATAGTGATAAAAGGGTTGTTTTAAGACTTATGAAGGAAATGAAATTTTTAGATTTAATAAAAATATATATACAAAAATATTAACAATGGGCGAGAGGTACTGGGACTAAGGATTTGGCCGAATTCACTACACAGGGTTCATTCATATATTCTTTGACAAATAAAACTCAATAAAATTAACATAGACTCTGATTTTGCCAAGATAGATTCTCAAAACATCGATTGTAAGTCCTAAGCATGATGTATCAAAACAACTAAGCTAAATATACATCATCAAATTAAATAACAACCAATTAATTCAAATCATATTTCAATTTTAGATTAATGCAAAAGTCATAAAAAAGAATAAAATAAATTACCCCAAGGATGAAATTCAGCCTCCTCCGTCGTCCCAGTGTTGGGTTTTAGCTCCTCATGATGAAAACACGCTCAAAAAATATTTTTATAGCTCAAATGGTGTTTACAATGGAGAGAAAAGGAGAAAATGGTGTAAAACTGTAATCTGCGACGCACAAAAAGCGTCACAGAATGAACGATAAAACACAAGTGTTGTTGATGTTTAGACTGCACTGCGACCCACGGCTCTGCGTCTTAGACACTGTTGATAAACCACTGTTCTTGCGAGTCTGTTCTTCGTGTTCTTGGTGTTCTTCATCATCATCAGCAGCAGAAACAGAGTTTCATCAACTCTTGATTTCTGCTTCTCTGGACCTTCTCTCGACCCCAAACTCTCGACACCCATTCTCTGTAATACCAGAAATCTATTTATACTCCTCAGCCTCATTTAATCACGCCATAACTCAAGATAATTCTCTCTTTAGTCGGCTTAAAGAGAAAATATTTTTTGGATATTTTCTTCCTTTAATTAGCTCTTCACGCGCTGAAATGATGTATAAACACTCCAAACATGATCTTACATGTTGTAGAATTGATTCAACACTCTCCAAACACATGAGTACACGTCTAAATTTGATGTGATCGTGTGATATTCATTTCTTGAACGTGCTTTCTGATTTCTTGATTGTGATGATTCCAGCCAATTATGATCGATCCTAACACCCAAAATGTCTTCCTCTATCCATATCACAAATACCCATTGAAAATCAGAGGTTTAATCGAACTCTAACCCCTCCAAAAATCGATCGACCCAACTGCCAGTGAGAAGAAATATTTTCCCGCCTTTTTCCAATATTTGAATTATGAGAAGAAAAGTGTCCCCCCCCCTTAATCATGTACGGGTATCCCTTTAGCAATTGGGGTGGAATTAGTAATTTTGGGGTGGAAATAGTAATTTTTCTGGGTTCCTCCGGTACATTTCTGGGACGCTTTCGGTGCATTTTTGAGGTGCCTCCGGTACATTATCATGGGGTGTAAAACACTACTTTTCGAGCTCATTTCGCCGCAAAGGCTTATTTCTCTAAAAACATCTACAAAAACACAAAATAACACAATAAGTACTTAATCGAGTCTAACAATACAGAATATTGAGAACAAAATAGACACATAAATGCGTCTATCAAAAACCTAAAAAGAAATTGAAAAATCTAACACAAAATTAACTTCTAGAAATTCAATTCAAATAGGACCAAAGTGAAGAAATCAAATCAAAGAGATGGATATGGTATACCTGAAGATAAACCCAACTTCACTGGAAGGTCTTCTGCATTATCTCCATATGTAATAGAGTTTGTAATTCGTTTATCTCCATATATGTAATAGAGTTTTGTCACTAAATTGACAAAGGGGGAGATTGTTAGAGCACTGCTCGGTTGAACCCACCAAGCGTTGGTATGTCAAGATTGGTTGTCATATTTAGTTCCAAAACTCGAGTCGCTTAATAAGTAAACTACAGTAAACTTTGATAGGTTGACTAGAAATGATAGAAGTATTGTGCTCCAGTTACTCACAAAGATCTGAAGATGGATTGAAGACAACAAAGACATCATCCTTCAGCTTGAGGTTAGTAACTATGACTTGACTTGTTCCATATCTATCTTGTGTCTTTCAAATCTTTTAGATTGAAAACATAACTGCGAAGCTATGAATGATTATACTCTAGTTAGATATAGTATTAAGGAATACAATACGAAGTATAACACTTATCTTTTGAACTTCGTATATAAGACATCGACATAATCGTATGAAATATATTGTGATTATGTATGGGTATGAGATGAAGATTTCATCCTAGGAAACAATATTTTTACATTTGTTTAAAGGAAGTACAATTCATAAACTTGTTTTATGAATCGAAAAGGAAATCGCTAGGCTTATTGGTATTGTTATTCATTGCAAATATTTTGAGTTACCAATATGTGTGTTTAGTATAACTGCTCATGACTTGCTTATGTTCTTGGTAAAACTATTCACAAGGCCTGACTTTTGTATTGGTATGACTTTTATTAGTGAAAACGATCTTAAGTAATCACCTGAGATGGTATGATCGATTTGTTGTAATTGGTATGACCGCCCAGGACTTGCTTATGTTCTTGGTAAAACTATTCACAAGGCCTGACTTTTATATTGGTATGACTTTTATTAGTGAAACCGATCTTAAGTAATCACCTGAGATGGTATGATCGATTTGTTGTAATTGGTATCACAAAAGGGGAATCGATCCTTGTAAGAGGTTCAACAAGTTTCTAGTTATTGGGAACCGATCCTATGAACATGTGGAACCGATCCTATGGACATGTGCACCAAATAAAAGTTAGATACCATATATATGTGGGAACCGATCCTAGTACCTAGTCAACCAAGTTTTGGTAACTAGCGTGACTAATTCTAGTACCCACATGGAGGTAGAACCGAAACTTGTTTTGGTAGAACCGTGAAACCCATCTTTGGTTATTTGATAGAATAATCAATCACATGGTTCTTGGAAGACAGATGAACCAATTCTAAACTTGTTTGGAAGTGTGGAAAATCAGTTCCAAGATTGTAAGTATGAAAAAGAACTTACAAAGTAAAGATGTCGACATACTTTGAACATGTGCAGTAACTCTTATCTTTTATTGTTCAAAGATATTCATTAATAGCTAAAGGAGAATCCTGGATCGAAAATAAATTGAGAATCTTTTAATTCAGGTTTTTAATTTTATATTTGGAAAATAAAATTAGTAATGTGTATTTACTAGGTAGAGATTTTCTAAGAGATTTCGGTCAATATTTGGACAGTGCATTTCCAGGAATTATGGAAACCGAATTTGGTAATATATTACATATCTTGAGAATATTTTCGGTTTTGGAAATTCCTTGGTGTCCAAACTTCCTTGGTCTATAAATATCGAAGTTTGCATTTCGAGCAAACTAATCCCCAGAGCCAGCAAAACTACCTAGTTGTGTTGTTACTGGTGGAGCCGCCTATTCAGAGAGGAAAGTAACCTAATTAGGCGAAATCTCTTACGACCGCTCGGTTTAAAGGCTTCTTTGGGATTGAAAAGCTCTATTAGTACCGTTGGTGGGAAACTAGATGATTGCATTATTATTTTAGTTTTCGGTTATTAATTTGATTGACTAACGGTTTTTGAATCTTTGATTGCACCTAGTTTGTTTATTCTTGAGAACCTTCTCTTCTGATATAAGGCTCACTCAAACAAGATCAAGGATTTAACGTTTCTACGGATCTAAGTTTTTCTAGATTCGTAAGATAAGTTTATTGATTTTCCATTGTTAACAGACTCCGTTCTGTGCGACAAATCAATAAGGAGTCAAGTTTGTTGTTGCAGGTTGTTACTTTGAAGATTAAATCGAAGATTGAAGACTTTGAAGATTTGAAGACTTTTGTTCTTGTGTTTTGATCTAGGTGTAACTTCACGTGACTTGATTTTCCGGGATTAAGAGGTTGTTTATTTTCAATAAACATAATCCTTTTTAGATTAACAAGTAGTTTATGATTTTATCATAAACCTTGTAATCGAGATTGATTATTTCAGTAATCATTGTCTTGAGGAACTTCGGATCTGGTAACAGGTCTTAAAAATAGAAGATCCTTAACTGTGCTTTTATCATATATTTCGGTATTTGTTATTATAAAGTGAGTTTTGTTACCAAACAGTTTATCTTTTACTGTTTGGAATACGATCCAAAGGAATCTTGTCTTTCTAGTTAAAAGATTGGTAGAAAAAGTTAGTGAGAACCATTAAGAAGATATATTAGATTTAGTCCTAAAGAGAACGCATGTTCTGCTAGGATATCTAGTATCAAATATCTATTAAGAACTTCGGTTCTGCTAGATATTATCAAAACAAATATCTATTGAGAACTCCGGTTCTGCTAGATATTATCAAAACAAGAATACTGTTGAAGCTGAATAATTAGGATTTTAGTTTACTTAGTATTATCTACACGAAGTTGCAGGTATACTTTTTGTACCGTCTTAATTCATTGAGTATTCAAAACTGGACTAGGTCCCGGGGTTTTTCTGCATTTGCGGTTTCCTCGTTAACAAAATTCCGGTGTGTGTTATTTTCGCATTATAATTGTTTTTATATGATAATTAAAGTAAATACACTTGTACGTTAACTAGGCACTTGATATTTATCTTATAATATTTCGGTTATCAAGTGAACACTTTGTTGTAGTATTGTCTTGTCATATCCATAGACGATCACACAAAGTGTATTGGATTTCTCCACTTGACTTTGATACTCTCACTTTGTCAGGCCAGTTTGAACTAAACCTATTTCAAGTGGACACCGTGTTGAAATATTCCTTGAGTGATTGTTTCTCCAAGAGGTTTATACACGGTAGAGATTGAATAGGTTGTGATCAAATAAAAAGATTGTGGTGTATTTGAGTACCCCGTCTTTTCAATAAAATTTGGTAACAACAAGAATGACTAAAGTTTATCACTTTAGCCTACCATAAATGAGACGTCAACAGGTTCAAAATGCCTTTTAAAATATAAAGAGAAATTATAACAGTACCTGTAAACGCATTTCAGATTCAGTAAATACTCCTATTCGGCGTAAATGTCCAATTATATGAAGGCATTCGGGCAACTGCATAAAAAGCCATAGAATGGGAAAGATTAGATGTTGTGTACTAACATCATATTTAAAAATCTGCAGAAAAGGAAAAAAGAAAAATGGACAAGTGAGGAAATATTTTGTTGCTTGTGTAGTTGTGTTTCTTATGTTAACGAAATAGTACCTGAATATTAGACCAAAGTTTTTGGAGAAGCTGAGAAAGAAGAGATTGGGTTTGTAATACCACGATATTCGGCAGTGGTTGGACGAATGGAATATAAGTAATGATTTGTCCTTTCCTATCACCGAGTCCTTTTCAGCATATTTGGCTCCAGAGTTGGCAGAAAACTCTGCAGTTAAGCGCGCTCGGGCGGGAGTAATTCAGGGATGGGTGACCATCCGAGAAGTTTCTGCTGGATAACCGCAGCGATGCCCGTTGAAAACCCCACACTGTCGGATGACCGTAGTGGCTAAGTGGAGACAGTATCGGTGGAGATACGGGTCATTACAAATGGTATCAGAGCCGACGACGGGTCACCTTCCGAGGGTGGAAAGGTACGCTGGACGGGGTTGGTCCAGGTGCTTCTCATGAGGGGCAGGGAACGTCGGAGATCTGGGCTTGTACATATTCCGGAGCCGAGGACGGCTCCAATTTAAGGTGGTGGTATTGTAATACCCCGATATTCGGCAGTGGTTGGCCGAATGGAATATAAGTAATGATTTGTCCTTTCCTATCAACGAGGCCTTTTCAGCACAATTGGCTCCAGAGTTGACAGAAAACTCTGCAGTTAAGCGTGCTCGGGCGGGAGTAATTCAGGGATGGATGACCATCCGGGAAGTTGTTGCTGGCTGACCGCAGCGATGCCCGTTGAAAACCCCACACTACCGGATAACCGCAGTGGTTAAATGGAGACACTAATCGCAGTGGCTAAGTTGGGACAGTATCGGTGGAGGGACGGGTCACTACAGGGTTGTATGTGAAATTTCCGCTGCTATTGGCTGAATGACAGGTAGCCTTGGCCAAGAAAAAAGAGGTTTCAATTTCATGGATTAAAACTCTACACTTTTATTTTACTTTTTGGGAGTAATTACTGAAACTTACTTCGGATGCATCGTTGACAGTTTGCAAACAAAGGCTTCCAAATCCAGGGCCTCGTCGTAATTTCCATTCCTTACACTTCTACAAAACGAAGAAACTTTGAGGCCTTGAAAATTGGTCTGATACTCTAATATAGTCTACACTAGTTAGTGAATGACGGCGAATTTCAGTTTTAGATAAATATAATGAAAAAACACTTACGTATATATAAGCTGAGGGATTTCAAGCAAGTCGAGCAATGTACTGTGGTTTGCTAGTGATGTTCGATTCAACTTTCTCTTCTCTAATATCTGTTGTGCAAAGCTAATGAACTCGGTGCAACCGGATGTAAGCTTGTGGAATCTCATTTATATGATTGGAACACAAAATCCCAGCTCAACAATCTCTATTTAATAGAAAATACACCAAATTAAGCAGATGTGATGAGTAAAAGATTACTTAATATGCCCAGAAAATAGAAATGAACAAAGAACATCGGTTGTTGCATCTCATGATCTCATCACAAATTTAAGTTTCAACAAAAAATCTAATCCCGCTAAATAGATTCTACAAAATACTTGCACACATTATTAATTTCTCAAATGTTTTAACGAAGTAGATGTACCCAAAATAACGCATTCCCTACTGTGCAAACATGGGAAAACCCCCACCAATGCTGAAATTTTACATGACAACAAAAGGACAAGTAGTCCAACAACATTTTAGTAATCAAGATCACGACCATGTGACATTAAAACCAAAAAAGAGGAACAGAATACACCAGACACGTGCGAAGCCGTTACATAGCCATAGTATTAGTACTGAACAAACCCTCCCAACATAAATTAAATCACATACAGACTATCTTTGTGTATGGAACCAATTACACAATGTGAACACTCTGTAACAACCTAAACTCGCTTTCTTCAACAAAAAACATCTACCTCTACTTGCATAATCACTTAATTAGTAAATTCTATGGACAAATTGATGCCAAGTTCATATTTCTGTGATTCAATCTATTCTTCGTCCAATGTACCTCTTCATTCAGTTCAAATAACTCAAAGTTTGTCACTTAAATTGCTAATACTAAGACAAAATTTGTTGCATAATCGTCCAACTCAAGTCAAATTTGAGCCTAAAAGGAACCTTAAATTCTATAATTCGAATTACCTTAAATAGAAATGAAGAAAGAACATATGTTGTTGCCTCTCATCTCAAGTTTAAGCTTCAACAGAAAAGCTAATCGTGCAAACTAGATTCTACAAGACCTAGTACGTAACTATCCAGCGTAAAACTCTCACAAAATCTTTCATAAATATCCTTGAAACTGGACAGAACAATACGTATCCTGTTTGGACTTTGATCGCTTCTCCCATCCATTCCAGCCCAAGTTGATCGATAAAATCACTTGCATACGGTCTGTTTAGTCTTAACAGGCCTAGCCCAATTGATTTCAGGGATTTAATCTCCCTCAAAACTGCCCAGAAATCCAATAGCAAATTATCAGACGTGAACTTTAGTTTTCCCGCCAAATTCCATTATTTGAACTTTGAATGTGGTGTCCCCTTAACCAGACTGGGAATCCCTTTAGCATATTCCTTGAAATGGGGTGCCTTTAGCAATTCTTCTGGGATGTTTTCCGCACTTTTTCGGAGTTCCTCCGGGGTATTTCTGGATGTCTCCAACATACTTCTGGGGTGCTTCTGGTAGTTATCAATGGAGGTCCAAATGCCGCATTTTTAGCCAATTTCGCCGCAAAGCCTTATTTATCCAAAAACACCCACAAAAGCATAAAAGACCATAATAAGTACAAAATCGAGCACTAATAATATATACAAATGAGATATATTAGACACATAAATGTGTCTATCAAATACCCCCAAACTTATTATTTGCTAGTCCCGAGCAAATCAAATAGAAAATAAAATCCTAACTCACTGTCGCAAGCATCGTCGATTGCATTTAGCGTATGCAATAAGCCTTTAAACCCCTAGGTGGCCCTAGTGGCCGAGTTATAGTCTCGGGAGGGCTTACCAGAGATATACCCACAAAATCTTTACTCCAGACCCTATCTATCTACGCAGAACCTCGGAAAGCACTAAAGAACCTCCTTGGTTGGCATACTTATTGATTATTGGAGGAAGTACCCTGATGCGAAATTCCAATTGCTCTACACGAGTTTGCACTCAAGCATACTAAGATTCATATAAAGTGACAGAGCTCTACTAAGATAGTTTCACGATGGACATCATATTCGGAGTCAGACTAATCATATGGATAGATTAAGAGATGGATATAGAAAAAATATAGATGGTTTTGATGTTAACTAGGTGAACGATGTTTCTCATATCTGTCTGAAGGCCACTGCCAAAATAAACCTATCCTAAATGACTGAGATAGTCTGACTAATATCAAATCACTGGCATATACAAGGGAACCAGTGTTCGATAATCCTAACTCTAGGTCAACACAACTGGCATATACAAGGGTTCCAGTGGTCGACTTTATTGAATTTTATTCCGTTTGGTCAAATGGTCTGGTCTAATTTTTTTTTTTTTTTTTTTTAACTTTTTTTTTTCAATACTCAGTCACTCTATTTTACCCTAGCAGTGGTAACAACTTGAATCGTGAGCCCCACCTAATCACCTAGAGAAACATAGTTTAAAAATAAAAATAGAAACATAAATGAAAAGGACTCAACGAGATATGGCGAAACTATCATGTTATTTCTAACACCTGAGCTCTGTGCTTTTATGAATAGACTCTTTAGATGTTTCCATCTAGTCAGATTGGTCCCTCAACTCCTAAAACCAAAATGCTTCCATCCACTTATGAATACAAAGTTGCATTATTTATAGTGTCAAATCATCTATATGCTAAAGTAATTGTAACTTCACTTTCCACATGATGCGTATGCTCAAAGATGTGTCATTAAATGTGCATCATAGTGTAGATGCATCATCTTGAAATTATGATATTATGCCATCATTATGCTTGTCCTTGCCAAAAGAAGCGACATATTAACTAATGTTGCTTATCTAAAGAAGTATTGTGATGCTAAGGCAACATCATGCTTGACCTTTACTTGAAGATTTAACATTTCCCCATGTTATAGCTCGGTTGAACCCACCATGCGTTGGTATGTCAAGTTTGGTTGTCATATTTTAGTATCAAAACTCATTTAGAGTCGCTTGATTAAATACTAGAGTCAACTTCGTTTAGGTTAGACTAGAAAGTTTAGGAATGTTGAGACATACAAGTATTACTCCGAAGACCCGAAGAATGTGAAGAAGTAACGAATACAACGACGACATCATCTTTCCACTTGAGGTTAGTAATATTGACTTGAACTTGTTTCAATTACCAACGTATCTTTAAGTCGTGCTATATTGAAAACATAACATGTGAAGCTGTACATATTGTATATATTGTATATACTATTCTAGTAGATAGACATGATCACAATAGATGATCACAATATTAAGGAATTAGAATACAAAGTATAACGCTTATCTTTTGAACTTAATAGTAATAAGACATCGACATAATCTTGTATATATTGTTTATGATTATGTGATTATGGTGAAGATTTCATCCAAGGAAATAATGTGTTACATTTGTTTAAAGGGAGTATGTTCGCGAACTTGTTTCATGCATCGAAAGGGAAATCAATAGATGTATTAGTATAAGTATTCATTGTATATTCATTGGATGACCAATATGTGACTTATGGTTTGGTGTAACCGATCCTAATTAATCACCATGAGATGGTGATGCAGATGAGCAGGCTATAGCCTATTTGGAGGCTAAAAATCCAAGTGTCGTAATTTAGATCCTTAGGGGTCCATTTCGATGGGAAACAAGCCAAAGAACAGGACAAGGAATCTTTGATTGCCTTGGTCTTCAGAATTTAGCCAAATTCCATCGTTTAAGGCATCAAACATACGTTTTTGCTATTTTAGGAAAGTTTTTATTTTGTTAATAACTCTTTCGTTAGGAGTCTGTTTGGGCCGCCGTTTGAGGCGAATTGTTTTATTTTATGAGTACTTTCATTATTTTAGGTCGACCAAAATTTGCCAAAAATAGCAAATTAGGGTCTGAGTCGGTTTAGGGGTTTTTTTCATCCTTTCTTGACTAGCAAGTTAGGGTTTTTCCCCAAGTCTATAAAAGAGTCCATCATAAATTGTTTAGGGCAACTTATTTTGGAATATATATCTTCTTTATCAAACTTTGTTCAAGTTTAATCGATTTTTATCTAAAGTTGAGAAACCGAAGTCTAGATATTAATCAACGTTCATAGTCGATATTCCTAGGAATATTTGAAGTCTGAACAACACTTCTCTTTTCTCTAGTTTCTCTAATATCCGCTGCATCAGTTGGTATCAGAGCCAGGCAACACTCCTGCATCATGTTTCGAGGAAGAAATTATGATGTTGTTCGAAGAGCCGCTCTCAGAGATGAGAAAGAGCAAGCGGTAATAGATGATCTAGAACGGAAGGTTAAGGCGCTCACCCTCCAATTGGCTGAAATGCATCATCAGCAAGAGCCCCATCATGGTCCTAGCCTACAGCGAGTGGAGGAAGTGACCGGTGATGAACAAAAAAACTTCCTTGGCGACAAGGAAGAAGGATTTCAAGGAGTTGCACATGATCCACGAGATTCGTTGGAGTCCGGATTAAAGCTTGAAATCCCAAGGTTTGATGGCATTTTTTCTTTTTCTATGGTTGAGAAAAATAATATTGTCGTGGATTGGAATCTACCACCAATTTATGATATTTATCCTGATGATGAGATCATATTATGTTCTAGTTATGTTGATTCATACTCTCTAAAAGCTTTATGTAGTCAGGTGGATCAACGACATCAACTTCACATTTTCAAAGCGCAAATATTTTTGAGTCCAATAGCAATTATGCCAAGATTATTTAAGTCGACGGATTATAAATATTTTCATCGACGAATTATTTATACAAGAACTAATACTGGCAAAATTCGAGGGCGAATTTTTTCTAAGAAGGGGAGAATGGTGGAGTATTCATGGGATGAAAATATGCTTGGATATTTTCATTATTATTTAATATATTTTAATTATCTAGAAAGATATATTGTAATTAATTAAGATGTTTTCATTTATTAATAATATTTTAGAAATATAATTGTTTATTTAGGGATTTTATATATTAGTTTAGAAATCTCGTATTTTAAGGAATAAGTATTTTGATTAGTGAAAAATACTAGAAACACCCTATTATATGGGTTCAATATTTTGAAGCCCCACCAAATGGATCATATATTGTCAACTCCATACTTTCAGAAAATGATATTGCTAGGCCCAAAGAATCAAATTTTCTTCAGATCTGGCCCATAATTAATTAATACGAATTTTAATAATACCAAGAATACCCTTTAGTATTTATTCAAGAGTAATATCATAATACATTTTCATTTTTCTATTTTCTTTCTCTCTCATCTTGATCTCTCTCTCTCTGCTGTAGAAAAATAGTTTATAGGGTTTCTGAGATTCATCTTTATCTCTATCAGGGTAAATTATTGTCATTGATGGCGACGATGGAGATCACAAATCCACCACCAGGAGAAGGAGGAGTATCAGTTTCAGTAGAAAAAATAAATCCACGAAACAAATTCGAATTAATAGATCCGCAGATTCAACATGAATTCATCAAAAATCTAAGTATGAGTATCATCTTCTATTAATGCATTTCGCTTTCATTTCTTGGTTTGTTAAGACTCTCTCATACGCTGTATTTGTCTCCTTGGACAGTGAAGAAAAAAAATCAAAGCTCTTGTAGAGCCGCAGAGGAATAGTCAAATGAAAATGAATTGCATATATCTGTCAGGGATTTTTTTCCAGATTCGTAATATGATTTTAATCTTTATTTTTGATTTCAGATTTGTAAACAGCTTTGATTAGAAACATTTTTACTATTTCAAATGATATTATTTGATGAACTCGTAACCGGAGTTTACATCTGTTTACATTGGTTTTTAGATGAAAATCTTGAAAACATATTACAAAAATTTGCTAGGTTTCTTTATTGAGAATCAATCAATCTCTTTATCTTAATTCTCGACTGAAATTTTTTTTCAGATTTGATATCAACGAATCGTTATCTTATTAATGCTATAGATTACGTAGCTTATGCTGATGAGATTAAAGAAGGGCTAAAACGTTGTGTTGTCCAATTCTACAGCAATTAGTGAATGATAATTTTTGTTACAGTATGTGTAACCTGAGGTTACACATATATATCATGTTGTATTTTTAGCATGGAATTTGTATTTTTCAGTTTGTTTTTTGTTTTTTATGAATTTACTGTGAGTTTTTTGTTTGATACTGAGAAAAGGATGAAGAAAAAATCTTGTTTCAGAAGAACAACTTTAAATTGATGATGTAGACATGCTGTTTTTTTGTTACAGTATGTGTAACTTGAGGTTACACATATATATCCTGTTGTATTTTTAGCATGGAATTTGTATTTTTCTGTTTGTTTTTTGTTTTTTATGAATTTACTGTGAGTTTTTTGTTTGATACTGTGAAAAGGATGAAGAAAAAATCTTGTTTCAGAAGAACAACTTTAAATTGATGATGTAGACATGCTGTTTTTTTTTGTTACAGTATGTGTGACTTGAGGTTACACATATATATCTTGTTGTATTTTTAGCATGGAATTTGTATTTTTCTATTTGTTTCTTTTTTTTGAATTTTTTGTGAGTTTTTTGTTTGATACCGAGAAGAGGATGAAGAAACAATCTTGTTTTGGAAGAACAACTTTAAATTGATGATGTAGACATGTTGTTTTTTGTTACAGTATGTGTAACTTGAGGTTACACGTATATATCATGTTGTATTTTTAGCATGGAATTTGTATTTTTCTCTTTGTTTCTTGTTTTTTGTGAATTTTTTGTGAGTTTTTTGTTTAATACTGAGAGAAGAGATGAAGAAACAATGTTGTTTCAGAAGAACACCTTCAAATTGATGATGTAGTCATGTTGTTTTTTGTTACAGTATGTGTAACTTGAGGTTACACATATATATCCAGTTGTATTTTTAGCATGGAATTTTTATTTTTCTGTTTGTCTCTTGTTTTTTGTGAATTTTTTGTGAGTTTTTTTTTTATACTGAGAAGAGGATGAAGAAACAATGTTGTTTCAGAAGAACAACTTCAAATTGATAATGTAGTCATGTTGTTTTTTGTTACAGTATGTGTAACTTGAGGTTACACGTATATATCCAGTTTTATTTTTAGCATGTGTAACTTGAAGTTACACATATATATCCTGTTGCATGTGTATTTGTAAATAGTTGTAGCATTTGTATCTTTAAGACACATTTGTATCTATTGCTTTCTGCATATGATATATTTCTCCTGTTGAGTATGTTGATGACTCATTTTTGTTTAGCTTGTCGGAAGCTATTGGTTATTAAGTTGTGGTGGTGTTGATGGTGGAGGTGCAGGTTTTGGAGGAGGATGAGGAAGCAGTGGTGGTGGTGGTGGTGGTACTGGATGATATTTGGAGGATAATTTGTATTTGGAGTTAGTGGTGGTGTTTTGGTATGAAGCTGAGAGGTTTGGTATGGATGTTAGAGCTGTATTAGACACTGTAAGTTGGATCTACTTTACATTATGCTTGTCTTAGTGGTGGTGTTTTGGTATGGATGTGTTAGACATTGTAATTTGGATCTACTTTACATTCTGCTTGTCTTAGTGATGGTGTTTTGGTATGGATGTGTCATTTTTAGTTACACATGCTAATTACATGTGTAACTTCTAGTTACACAATCTAAATAGATGTGTAATTTCTAGTTACATATGCTAATTAGATGTGTAACCTTTACTTACACATACTTTGCTTTAGGTAACTTACGCTTGCAAGTTCATGATAAATGGCATATTTCATATGCAGGTGTAACTCCTAGTTACATAAGCCAGATGCATGTGTATCTCCTAGTTACACATGTTATATGCATGTGTAACTCTCAGTTACACAATTCAGATGCATCTAGTCAGATGCTTGTGAAACTGAATATACACTGTTGTATGTACTGTTCATTTTAATCTTATAAATACTGATTGTTTGTTGTTATATTTTAGGTTTCAGATAACTTCTTAAAAGCTAATTGCTTAAATGTGGTAATGGTCTCGCTGGAGCTGGAGTTGACGCTGAATACACAAGTCAGATGCATGTGTAACTCTCAATTACACTAGATAGACACATATGTAACTCTCAATTACACTAGACAGATGTGTGTGTAAATTCTAGTTACACATGCTAAGAAATTGTTGTAAATGAATATTAAAGTAATACATGTATTTCTTTTGTGTTTTCTTTTTGATGTTTATTTTCTACATATATATATACAAGTGTAACTTTGCATTACACATATCATAAGATGTGTAACTTCTGGTTACACATGCCATATGCATGTGTAACTTCTGTTTACACCTTCACACTGTATTTTAATAATTTCGGGCCTAGATTTAATAATTTTGGGCCTAGATTTAAATTTTATTTAATTATGGGCTTGACAACATGCATAAGGGTATCAAGGTCTTTTAAAAACTCGGGGCCTAGATTTAAACTTTTTTTAATTAAGGGCCTCATATTATGGGTTATCCATGGGTTGGGTCTGAGCCTAATTTCCCCTTTTGATTATTTGTCTGGAAGTTATCTATATAAAGAGCTCCATGTTTTCATATTAGAGAGGAAGATTTTGATTAATTGAAAAGTAGTATTTTCCTTGAGAGTGGTATCTCGGAAATATGTTGTTTTGGATTTAATACTATTCAACGCTTCCGCCCTGCATCAGTAATGGTGGAGTATTCATGGGATGAAAATATGCTTGGATATTTTCATTATTATTTAATATATTTTAATTATCTAGAAAGATATATTGTAATTAATTAAGATGTTTTCATTTATTAATAATATTTTAGAATATAATTGTTTATTTAGGGATTTTATATATTAGTTTAGAAATCTCGTATTCTAAGGAATAAGTATTTTGATTATTTGTCTGGAAGTTATCTATATAAAGAGCTCCATGTTTTCATATTAGAGGGGAAGATTTTGATTAATTGAAAAGTAGTATTTTCCTTGAGAGTGGTATCTCGGAAATATGTTGTTTTGGATTTAATACTATTCAACGCTTCCGCCCTGCATCAGTAATGGTGGAGTATTCATGGGATGAAAATATGCTTGGATATTTTCATTATTATTTAATATATTTTAATTATCTAGAAAGATATATTGTAATTAATTAAGATGTTTTCATTTATTAATAATATTTTAGAAATATAATTGTTTATTTAGGGATTTTATATATTAGTTTAGAAATCTCGTATTTTAAGGAATAAGTATTTTGATTATTTGTCTGGAAGTTATCTATATAAAGAGCTCCATGTTTTCATATTAGAGGGGAAGATTTTGATTAATAAAAAAGTAGTGTTTTTTCTTGAGAGTGGTATCTCGGAAACATGAGTTTTAGATTTTAATTCTATTCGACGCTTCCGCCATGCATCAGTTGGTATTAGAGATTGGACCACACCCACTACACTGCACGAGGTAAGGAGTTTTCATGGTTTCGCTTCTTTTTACCGGCGTTTTATTCATCACTTCAGCACCATTATGGAACCCATTACTGAATGCATGAAAGTAGGAAAGTTCTCATGGTCTGAGGAAGCTGACAAAGCCTTTGAAGCATTCAAGACAAAACTAATAACCGCACCACTATTGGTGTTACCTGATTTCAACAAGCCATTTGAATTACACTGTGATGCATCGAAGGTGGGAATTGGAGCTGTTTTGAGTCAGGAAGGACGACCTGTAGCATATTTTAGTGAGAAGTTGAATGGTGCTAAGACCAACTACAGTACTTATGATGTGGAGTTTTATGCCATAGTTCAATCCTCGAAGCATTGGCGACACTATCTAATTCATAACAAATTCATTATGTTTTCTGACCATGATTCTTTAAGGCATATCAATAGGCAAGAGAAGCTTTCATCTATACATGGTAAGTGGGCTTCTTATTTGCAAGAGTTCACTTTTGTACTGAAGCACAAAGCTGGGTCGCAGAATCAAGTTGTTGATGCTTTAAGCCGTCGAAGTATGTTACTCAACACCATGCGAACTGAGGTAATAGATTTTGATTCGTATTCTGAACATATTCTAACCGATCCACACTTTGTGGAGATTGTGGATAATATCAGTCTAGGAAAACGAAGTGATTACCTTATGCATGAAGGATTTCTCTTTAAAGGTAACCAATCGTGTATTCCCGATTCTAGTCTTCGATTGAATATTATTAAGGAGTTACATGACGAGGGGCACATGGGTAGAGATAAGACTTTCCAGCTTGTTTCAAAATCATATTACTGGCCAACAATGAGGCGTGAAGTTGCTAAATTCGTGGACAGATGTCGAATCTGTCAAGTTTCAAAAGGAAAAGCAACCAATGCAGGGTTATATATACCACTAAAAGTTCCAAGCCAACCATGGTCAGATTTGAGTATGGATTTCGTATTGGGTTTACCTCGAACTCAGAGGGGGCATGATTCAGTATTTGTTGTTGTCGACCGTTTTTCAAAAATGTCTCACTTTATTGCTTGCAAGAAGACTACTAATGCACTGAAGGTAGCTGAATTGTTCTTCCAAGAAGTGTATCGTCTACATGGATTGCCCTGTTCAATAGTCAGTGATCGAGACACAAGATTCCTTAGTTATTTCTGGAAAACCTTGTGGAAATTGGCTAATACAAGACTTAATTTCAGTAGTGCGTATCATCCTCAAAGTGATGGCCAAACATAAGTTGTGAATCGTTCTTTGGGTGATATACTACGGTGTATGGTTGGAGACAATCCGAAAAGTTGGGACCAGAAACTTTGCCAAGCTGAATTTGCATTTAATCGTTCAGTCAACCGTAGCCTGGGTATGAGTCCGTTCGAGGTTGTTTATGGATACAATCCATGAGCACCAATAGATTTAGCTCGTGTTCCTGATTTGAAGAGAATTGAAGTTCATGCTGAAGAACGTATCCAACAGCTGCAGCAAGTTCACAAGTTGGCCGAAGAACAGTTGCTTCGAGATAATGAAAGGTACAAGGAGGCGGCAGATAAGAAACGCAGAGTTGTCGAGTTTGAAGTAGGGGATTTTGTCTGGGCAATATTGACAAAGGATCGTTTCCCAGTTGGCGAGTACAACAAACTGAAGGCGCGCAAGATTGGTCCCTTGGAAATTGTCGCAAAGATTAATTCCAATGCATACAAGTTGAAGCTTCCAAGTCCCATCCGTACTTCTGATGTTTTTAATGTCAAACACTTAGTGCCTTTTTGTGGTGATAATTCTGATGATGATACGACAAATTCGAGGGAGAATTTCTCCCAACCCCGAGAGAATGATGCAGATAAGCAGGCTATAGCCTATTTGGAGGCTAAAAATCCAAGTGTCGTAATTTAGATCCTTAGGGGTCCATTTCGATGGGAAACAAGCCAAAGAACAGGACAAGGAATCTTTGATTACCTTGGTCTTCAGAATTTAGCCAAATTCCATCGTTTAGGTCACCAAACATACGTTTTTGCTATTTTAGGAAAGTTTTTATTTTGTTAATAACTCTTTCGTTAGGAGTCTGTTTGGGCCGCCGTTTGAGGCGAATTGTTTTATTTTATGAGTACTTTCATTATTTTAGGTCGACCAAAATTTGCCAAAAATAGCAAATTAGGGTCTGAGTCGGTTTAGGGGTTTTTTTCATCCTTTCTTGACTAGCAAGTTAGGGTTTTTCCCCAAGTCTATAAAAGAGTCCATCATAAATTGTTTAGGGAAACTTTTTTTGGAATATATATCTTCTTTATCAAACTTTGTTCAAGTTTAATCGATTTTTATCTAAAGTTGAGAAACCGAAGTCTAGATATTAATCAACGTTCATAGTCGATATTCCTAGGAATATTTGAAGTCTGAACAACACTTCTAGTTTCTCTAATATCTGCTGCATCAGTTGGTATCAGAGCCAGGCAACGCTCCTGCATCATGTTTCGAGGAAGAAATTATGATGTTGTTCGAAGAGCCGCTCTCAGCGATGAGAAAGAGCAAGCGGTAATAGATGATCTAGAACGGAAGGTTAAGGCGCTCACCCTCCAATTGGCTGAAATGCATCATCAGCAAGAGCCCCATCATGGTCCTAGCCTACAACGAGTGGAGGAAGTGACCGGTGATGAAGAAGGATTTCAAGGAATTGCACATGATCCACGAGATTCGTTGGAGTCCGGATTAAAGCTTGAAATCCCAAGGTTTGATGGCATTTTTTCTTTTTCTGTGGTTGAGAAAAATAATATTGCCGTGGATTGGAATCTACCACCAATTTATGATATTTATCCTGATGATGAGATCATATTATGTTCTAGTTATGTTGATTCATACTCTCTAAAAGCTTTATGTAGTCAGGTGGATCAACGACATCAACTTCACATTTTCAAAGTGCAAATATTTTTGAGTCCAATAGAAATTATGCCAAGATTACTTAAGTCGACGGATTATAAATATTTTCATCGACGAATTAATTATACAAGAACTAATACTGGCAAAATTCGAGGGCGAATTTTTTCTGAGAAGGGGAGAATGGTAGAGTATTCATGGGATGAAAATATGCTTGGATATTTTCATTATTATTTAATATATTTTAATTATCTAGAAAGATATACTATAATTAATTAAGATGTTTTCATTTATTAATAATATTTTAGAAATATAATTGTTTATTTAGGGATTTTATATATTAGTTTAGAAATCTTGTATTTTAAGGAATAAGTATTTTGATTATTTGTATGGAAGTTATCTATATAAAGAGCTCCATGTTTTCATATTAGAGGGGAAGATTTTGATTAATTGAAAAGTAGTATTTTCCTTAAGAGTGGTATCTCGGAAATATGTTGTTTTGGATTTAATACTATTCAACGCTTCCGCCCTGCATCAGTAATGGTGGAGTATTCATGGGATGAAAATATGCTTGGATATTTTCATTATTATTTAATATATTTTAATTATCTAGAAAGATATATTGTAATTAATTAAGATGTTTTCATTTATTAATAATATTTTAGAAATATAATTGTTTATTTAGGGATTTTATATATTAGTTTAGAAATCTCGTATTTTAAGGAATAAGTATTTTGATTATTTGTCTGGAAGTTATCTATATAAAGAGCTCCATGTTTTCATATTAGAGGGGAAGATTTTGATTAATAAAAAAGTAGTGTTTTTCCTTGAGAGTGGTATCTCGGAAACATGAGTTTTAGATTTTAATTCTATTCGACGCTTCCGCCCTGCATCAGTTGGTATTAGAGATTGGACCACACCCACTACACTGCACGAGGTAAGGAGTTTTCATGGTTTCGCTTCTTTTTACCGGCGTTTTATTCATCACTTCAGCACCATTATGGCACCCATTACTGAATGCATGAAAGTAGGAACGTTCTCATGGTCTGAGGAAGCTGACAAAGCCTTTGAAGCAGTCAAGACAAAACTAATAACCGCACCACTATTGGTGTTACCTGATTTCAGCAAGCCATTTGAATTACACTGTGATGCATCGAAGGTGGGAATTGGAGCTGTTTTGTGTCAGGAAGGACGACCTGTAGCATATTTTAGTGAGAAGTTGAATGGTGCTAAGATCAACTACAGTACTTATGATGTGGAGTTTTATGCCATAGTTCAAGCCTTGAAGCATTGGCGACACTATCTAATTCATAACGAATTCATTATGTTTTCTGACCATGATTATTTAAGGCATATCAATAGGCAAGAGAAGCTTTCATCTAGACATGGTAAGTGGGCTTCTTATTTGCAAGAGTTCACTTTTGTACTGAAGCACAAAGCTGGGTCGCAGAATCAAGTTGTTGATGCTTTAAGCCGTCGAAGTATGTTACTCAACACCATGCGAACTGAGGTAATAGATTTTGATTCGTATTCTGAACATATTCTAACCGATCCACACTTTGTGGAGATTGTAGATAATATCAGTCTAGGAAAACGAAGTGATTACCTTATGCATGAAGGATTTCTCTTTAAAGGTAACCAATTGTGTATTCCCGATTCTAGTCTTCGATTGAAGATTATTAAGGAGTTACATGACGAGGGGCACATGGGTAGAGATAAGACTTTCCAGCTTGTTTCAAAATCATATTACTGGCCAACAATGAGGCGTGAAGTTGCTAAATTCGTGGACAGATGTCGAATCTGTCAAGTTTCAAAAGGAAAAGCAACCAATGCAGGGTTATATATACCACTAAAAGTTCCAAGCCAACCATGGTCAGATTTGAGCATGGATTTCGTATTGGGTTTACCTCGAACTCAGAGGGGGCATGATTCAGTATTTGTTGTTGTCGACCGTTTTTCAAAAATGTCTCACTTTATTGCTTGCAAGAAGACTACTAATGCACTGAAGGTAGCTGAATTGTTCTTCCAAGAAGTGTATCGTCTACATGGATTGCGCTGTTCAATAGTCAGTGATCGAGACACAAGATTCCTTAGTTATTTCTGGAAAACCTTTTGGAAATTGGCTAATACAAGACTTAATTTCAGTAGTGCGTATCATCCTCAAAGTGATGGCCAAACAGAAGTTGTGAATCGTTCTTTGGGTGATATACTACGGTGTATGGTTGGAGACAATCCGAAAAGTTGGGACCAGAAACTTTGCCAAGCTGAATTTGCATTTAATCGTTCAGTCAACCGTAGCCTGGGTATGAGTCCGTTCGAGGTTGTTTATGGATACAATCCACGAGCACCAATAGATTTAGCTCGTGTTCCTGATTTGAAGAGAATTGAAGTTCGTGCTGAAGAACGTATCCAACAGCTGCAGCAAGTTCACAAGTTGGCCGAAGAACAGTTGCTTCGAGCTAATGAAAGGTACAAGGAGGCGGCAGATAAGAAACGCAGAGTTGTCGAGTTTGAAGTAGGGGATTTTTCTGGGCAATATTGACAAAGGATCGTTTTCCAGTTGGCGAGTACAACAAACTGAAGGCGCGCAAGATTGGTCCCTTGGAAATTGTCGCAAAGATTAATTCCAATGCATACAAGTTGAAGCTTCCAAGTCACATCCGTACTTCTGATGTTTTTAATGTCAAACACTTAGTGCCTTTTTGTGGTGATAATTCTGATGATGATACGACAAATTCGAGGGAGAATTTCTCCCAACCCCGAGAGAATGATGCAGATGAGCAGGCTATAGCCTATTTGGAGGCTAAAAATCCAAGTGTCGTAATTTAGATCCTTAGGGGTCCATTTCGATGGGAAAAAAGCCAAAGAACAGGACAAGGACTTCCGTTGATTTCCTTGGTCTTCAGAATTTAGCCAATTTCATTTTCATCGTTAGGCATCAAACATACGTTTTTGCTATTTTAGGAAAGTTTTTATTTTGTTAATAACTCTTTCGTTAGGAGTCTGTTTGGGCCTCCGTTTGAGGCGAATTGTTTTATTTTATGAGTACTTTCATTATTTTAGGTCGACCAAAATTTGCCAAAAATAGCAAATTAGGGTCTGAGTCGGTTTAGGGGTTTCTTTCATCCTTTCTTGACTAGCAAGTTAGGGTTTTTCCCCAAGTCTATAAAAGAGTCCATCATAAATTGTTTAGGGCAACTTATTTTGGAATATATATCTTCTTTATCAAACTTTGTTCAAGTTTAATCGACTTTTATCTAAAGTTGATAAACCGAAGTCTAGATATTAATCAACGTTCATAGTCGATATTCCTAGGAATATTTGAAGTCTGAACAACACTTCTCTTTTCTCTAGTTTCTCTAATATCCGCTGCATTAGTTGGTATCAGAGCCATGCAACGCTCCTGCATCATGTTTCGAGGAAGAAATTATGATGTTGTTCGAAGAGCCGCTCTCAGCGATGAGAAAGAGCAAGCGGTAATAGATGATCTAGAACGGAAGGTTAAGGCGCTCACCCTCCAATTGGCTGAAATGCATCATCAGCAAGAGCCCCATCATGGTCCTAGCCTACAACGAGTGGAGGAAGTGACCGGTGATGAACAAACAAACTTCCTTGGCGACAAGGAAGAAGGATTTCAAGGAGTTGCACATGATCCACGAGATTCGTTGGAGTCCGGATTAAAGCTTGAAATCCCAAGGTTTGATGGCATTTTTTCTTTTTATGTGGTTGAGAAAAATAATATTGCCGTGGATTGGAATCTACCACCAATTTATGATATTTATCCTGATGATGAGATCATATTATGTTCTAGTTATGTTGATTCATACTCTCTAAAAGCTTTATGTAGTCAGGTGGATCAACGACATCAACTTCACATTTTCAAAGCGCAAATATTTTTGAGTCCAATAGCAATTATGCCAAGATTATTTAAGTCGACGGATTATAAATATTTTCATCGACGAATTATTTATACAAGAACTAATACTGGCAAAATTCGAGGGCGAATTTTTTCTGAGAAGGGGAGAATGGTGGAGTATTCATGGGATGAAAATATGCTTGGATATTTTCATTATTATTTAATATATTTTAATTATCTAGAAAGATATATTGTAATTAATTAAGATGTTTTTATTTATTAATAATATTTTAGAAATATAATTGTTTATTTAGGGATTTTATATATTAGTTTAGAAATCTCGTATTTTAAGGAATAAGTATTTTGATTATTTGTCTGGAAGTTATCTATATAAAGAGCTCCATGTTTTCATATTAGAGGGGAAGATTTTGATTAATTGAAAAGTAGTATTTTCCTTGAGAGTGGTATCTCGGAAATATGTTGTTTTGGATTTAATACTATTCAACGCTTCCGCCCTGCATCAGTAATGGTGGAGTATTCATGGGATGAAAATATGCTTGGATATTTTCATTATTATTTAATATATTTTAATTATCTAGAAAGATATATTGTAATTAATTAAGATGTTTTCATTTATTAATAATATTTTAGAAATATAATTGTTTATTTAGGGATTTTATAAATTAGTTTAGAAATCTCGTATTTTAAGGAATAAGTATTTTGATTATTTGTCTGGAAGTTATCTATATAAAGAGCTCCATGTTTTCATATTAGAGGGGAAGATTTTGATTAATAAAAAAGTAGTGTTTTTCCTTGAGAGTGGTATCTCGGAAACATGAGTTTTAGATTTTAATTCTATTCGACGCTTCTGCCCTGCATCAGTTGGTATTAGAGATTGGACCACACCCACTACACTGCACGAGGTAAGGAGTTTTCATGGTTTCGCTTCTTTTTACCGGTGTTTTATTCATCACTTCAGCACCATTATGGCACCCATTACTGAATGCATGAAAGTAGGAAAGTTCTCATGGTCTGAGGAAGCTGACAAAGCCTTTGAAGCAGTCAAGACAAAACTAATAACCGCACCACTATTGGTGTTACCTGATTTCAGCAAGCCATTTGAATTACACTGTGATGCATCGAAGGTGGGAATTGGAGCTGTTTTGAGTCAGGAAGGACGACCTGTAGCATATTTTAGTGAGAAGTTGAATGGTGCTAAGACCAACTACAGTACTTATGATGTGGAGTTTTATGCCATAGTTCAAGCCTTGAAGCATTGGCGACACTATCTAATTCATAACGAATTCATTATGTTTTCTGACCATGATTATTTAAGGCATATCAATAGGCAAGAGAAGCTTTCATCTAGACATGGTAAGTGGGCTTCTTATTTGCAAGAGTTCACTTTTGTACTGAAGCACAAAGCTGGGTCGCAGAATCAAGTTGTTGATGCTTTAAGCCGTCGAAGTATGTTACTCAACACCATGCGAACTGAGGTAATAGATTTTGATTCGTATTCTGAACATATTCTAACCGATCCACACTTTGTGGAGATTGTAGATAATATCAGTCTAGGAAAACGAAGTGATTACCTTATGCATGAAGGATTTCTCTTTAAAGGTAACCAATTGTGTATTCCCGATTCTAGTCTTCGATTGAAGATTATTAAGGAGTTACATGACGAGGGGCACATGGGTAGAGATAAGACTTTCCAGCTTGTTTCAAAATCATATTACTGGCCAACAATGAGGCGTGAAGTTGCTAAATTCGTGGACAGATGTCGAATCTGTCAAGTTTCAAAAGGAAAAGCAACCAATGCAGGGTTATATATACCACTAAAAGTTCCAAGCCAACCATGGTCAGATTTGAGCATGGATTTCGTATTGGGTTTACCTCGAACTCAGAGGGGGCATGATTCAGTATTTGTTGTTGTCGACCGTTTTTCAAAAATGTCTCACTTTATTGCTTGCAAGAAGACTACTAATGCACTGAAGGTAGCTGAATTGTTCTTCCAAGAAGTGTATCGTCTACATGGATTGCGTTGTTCAATAGTCAGTGATCGAGACACAAGATTCCTTAGTTATTTCTGGAAAACCTTTTGGAAATTGGCTAATACAAGACTTAATTTCAGTAGTGCGTATCATCCTCAAAGTGATGGCCAAACAGAAGTTGTGAATCGTTCTTTGGGTGATATACTACGGTGTATGGTTGGAGACAATCCGAAAAGTTGGGACCAGAAACTTTGCCAAGCTGAATTTGCATTTAATCGTTCAGTCAACCGTAGCCTGGGTATGAGTCCGTTCGAGGTTGTTTATGGATACAATCCACGAGCACCAATAGATTTAGCTCGTGTTCCTGATTTGAAGAGAATTGAAGTTCGTGCTGAAGAACGTATCCAACAGCTGCAGCAAGTTCACAAGTTGGCCGAAGAACAGTTGCTTCGAGCTAATGAAAGGTACAAGGAGGCGGCAGATAAGAAACGCAGAGTTTTCGAGTTTGAAGTAGGGGATTTTGTCTGGGCAATATTGACAAAGGATCGTTTTCCAGTTGGCGAGTACAACAAACTGAAGGCGCGCAAGATTGGTCCCTTGGAAATTGTCGCAAAGATTAATTCCAATGCATACAAGTTGAAGCTTCCAAGTCACATCCGTACTTCTGATGTTTTTAATGTCAAACACTTAGTGCCTTTTTGTGGTGATAATTCTGATGATGATACGACAAATTCGAGGGCGAATTTCTCCCAACCCCGAGAGAATGATGCAGATGAGCAGGCTATAGCCTATTTGGAGGCTAAAAATCCAAGTGTCGTAATTTAGATCCTTAGGGGTCCATTTCGATGGGAAAAAATCCAAAGAACAGGACAAGGAATCTTCGATTGCCTTGGTCTTCAGAATTTAGCCAAATTCCATCGTTTAGGGCATCAAACATACATTTTTGCTATTTTAGGAAAGTTTTTATTTTGTTAATAACTCTTTCGTTAGGAGTCTGTTTGGGCCGCCGTTTGAGGCGAATTGTTTTATTTTATGAGTACTTTCATTATTTTAGGTCGGCCAAAATTTGCCAAAAATAGCAAATTAGGGCCTGAGTCGGTTTAGGGGTTTTTTTCATCATTTCTTGACTAGCAAGTTAGGGGTTTTCCCCAAGTATATAAAAGAGTCCATCATAAATTGTTTAGGGCAATTTTTTTTGGAATATATATCTTCTTTATCAAACTTTGTTCAAGTTTAATCGATTTTTATCTAAAGTTGAGAAACTGAAGTCTAGATATTAATCAACGTTCATAGTCGATATTCCTAGGAATATTTGAAGTCTGAACAACACTTCTCTTTTCTCTAGTTTCTCTAATATCCGCTGCATCAGTTGGTATCAGAGCCAGGCAACGCTCCTGCATCATGTTTCGAGGAAGAAATTATGATGTTGTTCGAAGAGCCGCTCTCAGCGATGAGAAAGAGCAAGCGGTAATAGATGATCTAGAACGGAAGGTTAAGGCGCTCACCCTCCAATTGTCTGAAATGCATCATCAACAAGAGCCCCATCATGGTCCTAGCCTACAGCGAGTGGAGGAAGTGACCGGTGATGAACAAAAAAACTTCCTTGGCGACAAGGAAGAAGGATTTCAAGGAGTTGCACATGATCCACGAGATTCGTTGGAGTCCGGATTAAAGCTTGAAATCCCAAGGTTTGATGGCATTTTTTCTTTTTCTGTGATTGAGAAAAATAATATTGCCGTGGATTGGAATCTACCACCAATTTATGATATTTATCCTGATGATGAGATCATATTATGTTCTAGTTATGTTGATTCATACTCTCTAAAAGCTTTATGTAGTCAGGTGGATCAACGACATCAACTTCACATTTTCAAAGCGCAAATATTTTTGAGTTGATGAGTGCTAAAAAGTGCATATTTCTATATATTTTTGTTGGCATTTAACTCATCTTTTGTGCATTAATTCTACATTTTATCCCATATTCTGTATTTTCATTGTTTTCAAGAATAAATATTTTTATTAATTAATTTTGCATTTTTAGGTAATAAATAAAGTTAGATGAATTGCGGAGCGGAAAAGAGCTGAAGAGTAATGAAAAGCCGGAAGAATTACGCAAGGAAGCCGCAAAGAATGGAGCGCAAGACCAAAAAGCTAGGAATGGGCTCAAGAAGGAAGAATTGTTCTTAAAGAAGATATGGGCTTGGCATACCCAAGGCCCAAAACCCTTACCCAAACCCATTTTCTATATCCATACCCGCCTTCATTCTCAGCCGTTAGATCGGATCCATCTCATCATCCAATGGTCGCTTCTTCATCGTTCATCAAAATCTGAAGTCCCTGAAAAACACCATAGTACCTAAATTCCAAGCCTTCAGATTAGATCACATTTAGATCCTACGGTCGCTTCTTTGCCTGCTCATCAAATCTCGATACTTCCTCTTAACACTACAACACCTAACCTCGATCTTCGCCGTCAGTTTTGATGTATCTCGTCATCCAACGGTCTCCCCTCATCCATTTCAATCGCGCCGTTGGATCATTCCATCATCCTATAATCCTACGGTCCAGCTTTGCGAAACATCAAAATCCTCTACACCTGCTCAACACCCTAGTACCTAATATCTATACCCGCAAAACAAACAGCCCCTTCCTCAAACCCCATCGACTCCATCTTCTCTTCCCCCCCCCCTCTCTCTGCAACAGAACCACCATCCCCTGCCGTACCACCACCTACTCCACTTCCACAACCACCACTACCTACTCCTCTACCACCACCACACCTCCACCATCATCACCCCTACCTTCCTACAGCTATTACCCATCTTTATAGCCCCCTAATTCGTCAATTTCTCCCCTGCCGAAACCCTAGGTGAGTGGTTGACGAATTAGTGAAGCTAGAAAAGCAATTGAAGGCATGGAGAGGAGCATGAGGCCGAGGAGAGGAATGGGTTGAAGAGGGAAGCGTCAAATCGCAGGTTTGGTAAGAAAAATCCCTAACCCTAATTTTTCTGATTTGGGAAATTTTTGGGGGAAATCAATTGTACGTCTAATTGAAGCATGGGTTGGTTGATTGGGTTGTTATCAGTGTGTTAGGTGAGTGAATTTTGGATTTTTGGGTACACCCTAGCTTCACTGATTTTTGGGGATTTTTCTTATATGTAACTATAAATAGAGTTGTGATGTGTGTGAAAGGGGTTATGCCTGGATTAGCCAGAGCACCACCTCAGAGGCCTGGACTAGCCAGTGCCCTCAATTATCCATGTTCTGTGAATTTCTATTATAGTTCTTAATTCAGTTAATTTCCATTTCAAATGTTAATTATGTTTATCATGTTTTTGTAATTGCTCACCATGTGTGTGTTGTTTGAATTACCTTGTATGATGTTTATTGTTGTTCACAAGATTAGCATGAGCTAAGTTGCACTGGCTAAGGCTCGGATGAAGCCTAGTGCACTGTTAAATGATGAATTGCTAGGATAATCGTCTTAATGCTTGTCTTGCTTGAGTAATGGGAAGAAGTCAGTGCTCTGATATGCCTGTGATTGGCTGTGCTATCAAAAGACAGTCAATACTAGGGGCATATCAGTGAGCAAGCTGATTCTCCTCCCATTCTAATGTATGCTTAAGATCCTAATTTCAACCTAGAATTGCATTGCTTGATTAGGACACAAGGTGGATTCTAAGCCCTTAGCTTAACCACAAATCCCTTTTACAGTCACTTATAAATTCAATTCTGTTTTGCTCCCTGCTCAGCTAAATTTCTTAGCTATCTTGCTGTTTATTTCTTGTATTTTGAAGCTTGCTGTGCACTGAAATCAGTGCACTGCCTTCCCTGCCCTTGGCTCATAGCCTTGGTTCCTTGCTGTTTTACCATCTCTGTTTCACTGTCACTGCAACCTTGTGACCTTGCATTTAGTTTTGCATCAATTATCAGCATAGTGAAACTTCATAACACCCCAAGTCCCTGTGGAATGACCCTGTTCTTGCACACAAGCTACAACTGACCCTGTGCACTTGCAGGTATCACTGTAGGCTGTCTTTTGCTCTTATTTTATACATATCCCAAAGCCTACCAAGTTTTTGGCGCCGCTGCCGGGGACTTGGCGCTGTGTGTTGATTTGTTCTTTGTTGTTTGTTGCATTCACTTCATCTTCATATTTGCATCATAGTTCATTGCATTTGCATCTTTCCCTGCATTGCATACTCATTTGCTATTGTTCACTTACATTCCTGCATCATAGCTTGGATCTTTACTCATTTTGTTTTGAGCCAACAGGTGTTGCTGCTGCTGCTGCTTCCTGTTGCTGCTGCCAGCCTCTGCAGCTGTGCTGCTGCTGCTGAGCTTGCCACTTACTGCTGCCTGCTGTGCTCCTGAACTGTGGAGCTGTTGAGAGCTTCTGGTGCTCTTGCTGTTGTTGCTGCAGCTGTGCTTGCTTTCTTCTTCTCCCTGCTGCTGCTGCTACTTCTTCCTGCTGCTGCTGGTGCTTGGGCCATTGCTACAGCCAGCCTCTGGTGCTGCTGTTGTTTCTTGCTGGTCTGAGCTTGTGCTGAGAGCCAAACCCAACTGGGCTGTAAGCTGCAGAAGGAGAGGAAATTGAACCAAGCCCGACTGGGCCTTGAGTGTTGAAGCCAAAGCTTAGGATGATCCAAGCCCAACTGGGCTTTTGCAACCAAACTGAGCAGCTGGGCTGTGCTTCAAAGGTAGGCCTAAACCCATTAAGAGAACCCAACCTGTGGGCTTCCATTTTTAATTTGTGGGCTTGTAATAATTTTTGTTTTTCTTTATTTTTTATTTGGGCTTGTAATAGTTTTTCTTTTCTTCTTTTTCTTTCTTTTATGGGTTTGTAATTATTATTGTTGTTTTTATTTTCTTTTATGGGTTGTGCTAATTTATGCTAGGCTAAGTGTAAAAAAAAAAAAAAAAAAAAAAAAAAAATTGCTCCTTATTTCAAAAACCAAAATTTTCCCAAAACCAAACCCATTAAAACCAAATAGTGGGCTTTGTGTCTTTTCAATATGGGCCAACCTAGTGCTCTCCATGAATACATGTATCCCACAGTAAAAATTCCATTATCATGTATTGTCTTACCTCAAACCAATAACCCTTTTAAAATAAATGCAAGCATGATACAAATACTTCCTTTATTTCGAGGGTTCGATTCTGAGAACCCCTATACTCATGTAAGAGAGTTTGAACAAATTTGTCGGACTATGCAACCTGATCATATGTCCGAAGACTCTTTGAAATTGCGTTTGTTTACATTTTCTCTAAAGGAAAGGGCCAAAACATGGTTTTACGGTTTGAGACCACAATCAATCAACACTTGGGACCAACTCACAGATCTATTTTTCAAAAAATTCTTTCCACATCATAGGACCATCGCTATTCGTCAAAGTATCAATTGTTTTGTCCAATTGGATGAGGAAACTGTTTTTGACTATTTTGAACGTTTTAATGATTTGTTGAGCGAATGTCCACACCATGGATTTGAGAAGTGGAGACTTGTCGCTATCCTCTATGAGGGACTAGACTTTAAATCTCGAGCCATGGTTGAGTGTATGTGTAATGGTGAATTTCTTGATAAAACTGTGGATGATGCATGGAAATTTTTAGCTGAGATTGCAGAGAAAACCCGTCACTGGGAATCCATTAGGGAAACTGAGACACTGTCACATGATATAGGTGGTAATGAATTGAACTTTGGAAATAGCATGTCTAGTCCTTCTCATGTGTATGATATTGAATATGAACCTAATCTAGAGGAACATGAGTTGACTAATGACACCACAACTGCTAATAGGGACAAGTATGCATATTATGATGATGATGATGATGATGTTATGTTAGAAGAACATGTCTATACTGAAAATGTTGTGGAACCTTTGGTTTCAAATACATTAGGCTTTTCTGCCCCGACCTTCATGAATGATATTTCTTCTAGTATTTCATATGCATGTGATGTTGATACTGATTTAGATATTGTGCAATTATCCTGTGAAGAGCATGACTTAGGTAAATCTTCTGTTGACACTAATGATCCTATGCATGAAAACATAGTTGATGTGTCTGATTCCATACTTAAGCCACAATATATTGCTTCTGTTGATGATAATTTGAATATATGGATAACCATGATTCTGAATTAGGACTTGTGCAAATTTTTGTGATGATGAGCATGCTACACATCTTGAGTGTGACTCAGATAATGCTGATGTGACTGATAATATTGATACTCTTGATCTCATGCATGTGAGACGCTTAGATGTCACTTTCTTGCCTAAGTCACAATCTGATAGCCTTGCATCCTACCTAGATTTAGTTTGTCACAATATTGTCAAACCAATTTTCATGAGAATACCTAATCTAGGTCTGGAACTGTGTGCTTCCCAAGTCCTTTTGGACTATTTTGCTTCTAAGTATAATACATTTGAGGAACCACAGTTGGAATTAGCATGTGTACCCGTCCCTAGCAAAGTTCATTTCGAGTTAGACCTTGTGCATGATGAACCCCCAAAACTGCGAGATTTTGTTTCCAAAATTTTATCCGTTGAAAAATCCAGGTTTGGGGGTAGCTCATTTTGTTTCACAGCTTCACTTGCATGCCTATCATATTTTTTGTGAAGCTGTTGAAACCTCTACACTTTGTCTTTTGGGTTGATCCTCAACTCTTTAGATTGTTAGTGTATGGTGAATTTTTGTATATAATCCAGTAGATAAAATTTCTTAAAAACCTTTTGTTCCTTTTGTACATATTTTGCTAATCCAATATGATCTCGGCTGACATATGTTGGATTCTTGCCTTGAATAACGGAGTTCTAATATTGCTTTCGCCGAAATCGGGTATTCTCTTTCCTTTTTCTCTACTCAACATGATCCTCTTCATATGTTGTATTATAATTTTGTTCATATTTTGAAACATTGAGGACAATGTTTAGTTTAGGTTTGGGGGTGAAAAGTAGATACTTTGATAATATGCCATAGTTGAAAACAGAACTCCTTCTTTTTGAAAAAATGAAAAAATCAAAATAAAAAAATTAAAAATTGAAAAAAAAAACATAAAAATGGAGCTCATTTACCTTGAAATGTTGACTCTTGTGCAAATATGTAATTATTAGGAGTCTTAGTCTAGATATTTAGGCACCCTGATTCTAGCACAATTCACATAGTGATAAGAAATTGCACGCGCACGATCTACCAATACATGTATAGCCTCGATCTTCAAGGTGTTTGATAGGAAGTTACGATTGCCAATCACTTTAGAATACTGAACGAAACTTGACTAGCTTGTTCTTTGGTTGGTTGGGATAGAAGGTGGAGGTTACATTAAGAAAACAACCATCGAATTTAACTGGGTGCATCAAAAGGGCTACCTCTTGCAAAGTGTCATGTAATTTTTTTTCCTTTTGTATTGTATCAAAACTGTTTCCTTATCAAAAAAAAAAAAAAAAAAAAAAAAAAGCGATGTATATATTCAGAAAAAAATCAAATATATCAGAAAAATACAAAAAAAAAATCAAGTATTTATCAATTCCATCCTCTTTTGTTCCAAAAATAAAAGAGAGTAGTCAATATAAATAAGAGTCATGTAAAGAGTCATTTTGTTGTTTCATTGTAATAAGCAAGGAAGGGTGTATGCCATTGATGTACAACGCGAGTAATTGTGAAATACCTCCAACTCATTCACAATTCTCGTAAAGTACGGACAGCTAGCTAGATTTCGACCTTGGTTCTTAGCCTGAGAAACTATCTCTTGGTGATTAGTAGTCATAACATCCGATCTTTCTTTACACATGTGTAGATACACTTTACACTCTTATCACATGTCTTTATTTGTTATCAGTGCTAGGATTGTGCCTTTGATAGCTAGATTGACATCTCCATTTTGCTGTGAGCTTAAACTATCTTGCACTTGTCACATTTGATGGAATCTGAGCTTATATTTTGACCTAGAACTTTGTAGGTACGTTCTAAGCAAACCTTCACGAGACTTCAACTCGTCCACTAGGGACACTTAGTGGTTTAAAAGGCTTAGTGCATACGCTAAATGCATTCGAGAGACCAGCGACAGTGGTATAGGTAGGATTTCCTTAGTTTTGTTTTACTTGAGGACAAGTAAAATTCAGGTTTGGGGGTATTTGATGAGTGCTAAAAAGTGCATATTTCTATATATTTTTGTTGGCATTTAACTCATCTTTTGTGCATTAATTCTACATTTTATCCCATATTCTGTATTTTCATTGTTTTCAAGAATAAATATTTTTATTAATTAATTTTGCATTTTTAGGTAATAAATAAAGTTAGATGAATTGCGGAGCGGAAAAGAGCTGAAGAGTAATGAAAAGCCGGAAGAATTACGCAAGGAAGCCGCAAAGAATGGAGCGCAAGACCAAAAAGCTAGGAATGGGCTCAAGAAGGAAGAATTGTTCTTAAAGAAGATATGGGCTTGGCATACCCAAGGCCCAAAACCCTTACCCAAACCCATTTTCTATATTCATACCCGCCTCCATTCTCAGCCGTTAGATCGGATCCATCTCATCATCCAATGGTCGCTTCTTCATCGTTCATCAAAATCTGAAGTCCCTGAAAAACACCATAGTACCTAAATTCCAAGCCTTCAGATTAGATCACATTTAGATCATACGGTCGCTTCTTTGCCTGCTCATCAAATCTCGATACTTCCTCTTAACACTACAACACCTAACCTCGATCTTCGCCGTCAGTTTTGATGTATCTCGTCATCCAACGGTCTCCCCTCATCCATTTCAATCGCGCCGTTGGATCATTCCATCATCCTATAATCCTACGGTCCAGCTTTGCGAAACATCAAAATCCTCTACACCTGCTCAACACCCTAGTACCTAATATCTATACCCGCAAAACAAACAACCCCTTCCTCAAACCCCATCGACTCCATCTTCTCTTCCCCCCCTCTCTGCAACAGAACCACCATCCCCTGCCGTACCACCACCTACTCCACTTCCACAACCACCACTACCTACTCCTCTACCACCACCACACCTCCACCATCATCACCCCTACCTTCCTACAGCTATTACCCATCTTTATAGCCCCCTAATTCGTCAATTTCTCCCCTGCCGAAACCCTAGGTGAGTGGTTGACGAATTAGTGAAGCTAGAAAAGCAATTGAAGGCATGGAGAGGAGCAGGAGACCGAGGAGAGGAATGGGTTGAAGAGGGAAGCGTCAAATCGCAGGTTTGGTAAGAAAAATCCCTAACCCTAATTTTTCTGATTTGGGAACTTTTTGGGGGAAATCAATTGTACGTCTAATTGAAGCATGGGTTGGTTGATTGGGTTGTTATCAGTGTGTTAGGTGAGTGAATTTTGGATTTTTGGGTACACCCTAGCTTCACTGATTTTTGGGGATTTTTCTTATATGTAACTATAAATAGAGTTGTGATGTGTGTGAAAGGGGTTATGCCTGGATTAGCCAGAGCACCACCTCAGAGGCCTGGACTAGCCAGTGCCCTCAATTATCCATGTTCTGTGAATTTCTATTATAGTTCTTAATTCAGTTAATTTCCATTTCAAATGTTAATTATGTTTATCATGTTTTTGTAATTGCTCACCATGTGTGTGTTGTTTGAATTACCTTGTATGATGTTTATTGTTGTTCACAAGATTAGCATGAGCTATGTTGCACTGGCTAAGGCTCAGATGAAGCCTAGTGCACTGTTAAATGATGAATTGCTAGGATAGTCGTCTTAATGCTTGTCTTGCTTGAGTAATGGGAAGAAGTCAGTGCTCTGATATGCCTGTGATTGGCTGTGCTGTCAAAAGACAGTCAATACTAGGGGCATATCAGTGAGCAAGCTGATTCTCCTTCCATTCTAATGTATGCTTAAGATCCTAATTTCAACCTAGAATTGCATTGCTTGATTAGGACACAAGGTGGATTCTAAGCCCTTAGATTAACCACAAATCCCTTTTACAGTCACTTATAAATTCAATTCTGTTTTGCTCCCTGCTCAGCTAAATTTCTTAGCTATCTTGCTGTTTATTTCTTGTATTTTGAAGCTTGCTGTGCACTGAAATCAGTGCACTGCCTTCCCTGCCCTTGGCTAATAGCCTTGGTTCCTTGCTGTTTTACCATCTCTGTTTCACTGTCACTGCAACCTTGTGACCTTGCATTTAGTTTTGCATCAATTATCAGCATAGTGAAACTTCATAACACCCCAAGTCCCTGTGGAATGACCCTGTTCTTGCACACAAGCTACAACTGACCCTGTGCACTTGCAGGTATCACTGTAGGCTGTCTTTTGCTCTTATTTTATACATATCCCAAAGCCTACCATGAGTCCAATAGCAATTATGCCAAGATTATTTAAGTCGACGGATTATAAATATTTTCATTGACGAATTATTTATACAAGAACTAATACTGGCAAAATTCGAGGGCGAATTTTTTCTGAGAAGGGGAGAATGGTGGAGTATTCATGGGATGAAAATATGCTTGGATATTTTCATTATTATTTAATATATTTTAATTATCTAGAAAGATATATTGTAATTAATTAAGATGTTTTCATTTATTAATAATATTTTAGAAATATAATTGTTTATTTAGGGATTTTATATATTAGTTTAGAAATCTCGTATTTTAAGGAATAAGTATTTTGATTATTTGTCTGGAAGTTATCTATATAAAGAGCTCCATGTTTTCATATTAGAGGGGAAGATTTTGATTAATTGAAAAGTAGTATTTTCCTTGAGAGTGGTATCTCGGAAATATGTTGTTTTGGATTTAATACTATTCAACGCTTCCGCCCTGCATCAGTAATGGTGGAGTATTCATGGGATGAAAATATGCTTGGATATTTTCATTATTATTTAATATATTTTAATTATCTAGAAAGATATATTGTAATTAATTAAGATGTTTTCATTTATTAATAATATTTTAGAAATATAATTGTTTATTTAGAGATTTTATATATTAGTTTAGAAATCTCGTATTTTAAGGAATAAGTATTTTGATTATTTGTCTGGAAGTTATCTATATAAAGAGCTCCATGTTTTCATATTAGAGGGGAAGATTTTGATTAATAAAAAAGTAGTGTTTTTCCTTGAGAGTGGTATCTCGGAAACATGAGTTTTAGATTTTAATTCTATTCGACGCTTCCGCCCTGCATCAGTTGGTATCAGAGATTGGACCACACCCACTACACTGCACGAGGTAAGGAGTTTTCATGGTTTCGCTTCTTTTTACCGGCGTTTTATTCATCACTTCAGCACCATTATGGCACCCATTACTGAATGCATGAAAGTAGGAAAGTTCTCATGGTCTGAGGAAGCTGACAAAGCCTTTGAAGCAGTCAAGACAAAACTAATAACCGCACCACTATTGGTGTTACCTGATTTCAGCAAGCCATTTGAATTACACTGTGATGCATCGAAGGTGGGAATTGGAGCTGTTTTGAGTAAGGAAGGACGACCTGTAGCATATTTTAGTGAGAAGTTGAATGGTGCTAAGACCAACTACAGTACCTATGATGTGGAGTTTTATGCCATAGTTCAAGCCTTGAAGCATTGGCGACACTATCTAATTCATAACGAATTCATTATGTTTTCTGACCATGATTCTTTAAGGCATATCAATAGGCAAGAAAAGCTTTCATCTAGACATGGTAAGTGGGCTTCTTGTTTGCAAGAGTTCACTTTTGTACTGAAGCACAAAGCTGGGTCGCAGAATCAAGTTGCTGATGCTTTAAGCCGTCGAAGTATGTTACTCAACACCATGCGAACTGAGGTAATAGATTTTGATTCGTATTCTGAACATATTCTAACCGATCCACACTTTGTGGAGATTGTGGATAATATCAGTCTAGGAAAACGAAGTGATTACCTTATGCATGAAGGATTTCTCTTTAAAGGTAACCAATTGTGTATTCCCGATTCTAGTCTTCGATTGAAGATTATTAAGGAGTTACATGACGAGGGGCACATGGGTAGAGATAAAACTTTCCAGCTTGTTTCAAAATCATATTACTGGCCAACAATGAGGCGTGAAGTTGCTAAATTCGTGGACAGATGTCGAATCTGTCAAGTTTCAAAAGGAAAAGCAACCAATGCAGGGTTATATATACCACTAAAAGTTGTAAGCCAACCATGGTCAGATTTGAGCATGAATTTCGTATTGGGTTTACCTCGAACTCAGAGGGGGCATGATTCAGTATTTGTTGTTGTCGACCGTTTTTCAAAAATGTCTCACTTTATTGCTTGCAAGAAGACTACTAATGCACTGAAGGTAGCTGAATTGTTCTTCCAAGAAGTGTATCGTCTACATGGATTGCCCTGTTCAATAGTCAGTGATCGAGACACAAGATTCCTTAGTTATTTCTGGAAAACCTTGTGGAAATTGGCTAATACAAGACTTAATTTCAGTAGTGCGTATCATCCTCAAAGTGATGGCCAAACAGAAGTTGTGAATCGTTCTTTGGGTGATATACTACGGTGTATGGTTGGAGACAATCCGAAAAGTTGGGACCAGAAACTTTGCCAAGCTGAATTTGCATTTAATCGTTCAGTCAACCGTAGCCTGGGTATGAGTCCGTTCGAGGTTGTTTATGGATGCAATCCACGAGCACCAATAGATTTAGCTCGTGTTCCTGATTTGAAGAGAATTGAAGTTCGTGTTGAAGAACGTATCCAACAGCTGCAGCAAGTTCACAAGTTGGCCGAAGAACAGTTGCTTCGAGCTAATGAAAGGTACAAGGAGGCGGCAGATAAGAAACGCAGAGTTGTCGAGTTTGAAGTAGGGGATTTTGTCTGGGCAATATTGACAAAGGATCGTTTTCCAGTTGGCGAGTACAACAAACTGAAGGCGCGCAAGATTGGTCCCTTGGAAATTGTCGCAAAGATTAATTCCAATGCATACAAGTTGAAGCTTCCAAGTCACATCCGTACTTCTGATGTTTTTAATGTCAAACACTTAGTGCCTTTTTGTGGTGATAGTTCTGATGATGATACGACAAATTCGAGGGCGAATTTCTCCCAACCCCGAGAGAATGATGCAGATGAGCAGGCTATAGCCTATTTGGAGGCTAAAAATCCAAGTGTCGTAATTTAGATCCTTAGGGGTCCATTTCGATGGGAAAAAAGCCAAAGAACAGGACAAGGAATCTTTGATTGCCTTGGTCTTCAGAATTTAGCCAAATTCCATCGTTTAGGGCATCAAACATACGTTTTTGCTATTTTAGGAAAGTTTTTATTTTGTTAATAACTCTTTCGTTAAGAGTCTGTTTGGGCCGCCGTTTGAGGCGAATTGTTTTATTTTATGAGTACTTTCATTATTTTAGGTCGACCAAAATTTGCCAAAAATAGCAAATTAGGGTCTGAGTCGGTTTTAGGTGGTTTTTTCATCCTTTATTGACTAGCAAGTTAGGGTTTTTCCCCAAGTCTATAAAAGAGTCCATCATAAATTGTTTAGGGCAACTTTTTTTGGAATATATATCTTCTTTATCAAACTTTGTTCAAGTTTAATCGATTTTTATCTAAAGTTGAGAAACCGAAGTCTAGATATTAATCAACGTTCATAGTCGATATTCCTAGGAATATTTGAAGTCTGAACAACACTTCTATTTTCTCTAGTTTCTCTAATATCCGCTGCATCAGATGGTATGACCGATCCTTGTAATTGGCGTGACCAATCGATCCTTGAATTGGTGTGACCGATCTCAAGTATATGTGTGACCGATCCTTGTAAGAGGTGTAACCGATCCTAGTGAGAGGTATGACAGATCACAAGCAAATACCATGTGGAAATGGAACGAGTCCTGGTGAGAGGTGTGACCTATCACAAGTAGGTAACATGTTTAGGTAAAACCTTGTGATTGGTATAACCGATCCAACCCATGTATGTGACTTGATAAAACCGTTAACAACTAACCACTGTGACTTGGTATGATCAATCACACTGAAGTCTTGGAATTATGGTAGAACCAATTATAAACTTGTTTGGAAGTGTGGTAGAACCGATTAAAGATACAAATCCGATTTTCCATGAATAACGATCCGTGTAGTAAAGATGTCAACATACTTTGAACATGTGCATTTACTCTTATCATTTATTGTTCAAAGATATTCATTGGTACTCAAGGTGATCCTGTGCCGAAATAAATTGAGAATCTTTTAATTAAGGTTTTTAGTTTTATATACTTTTATTAGAAACAATTAAAGCATATTTGTAGGGAATAAAAATTAGTAATGTGCATTTACTAATTGGAGTTTTTCTATGAGATATTTCGGAAAATATTGGACAAGCATTTATTGGAATTAGGAACACCGAATTTGGAAATAATTGCATATCTCTAGAACAATTTCAATTTTGGAAATTCCTTGATGTCCAATCAAACCACGATCCCTCGAGACATCACACTGCCATCAAACCACGAGCTCGGCTCTTTTCTTCTCCAAGCACTCAGTACAACCACAACAAAACCGATCATCAATGGAAGCATCTTCGTATCTCTCACAATAACACCCAGTAGCTTTATCATCATCTCCAGCCATCGACCTAGCATACTCAACTCCGTAATTGCCAAGTTCTACAGCATAACCAAACTTGATCATTACTGCATTTTTCATCAACGCAGTCTTCATCACCGTCACTGGCAGCAACCTCCTCCATTTCCATTAACGGCAGCGAACCACAATATCAGCACCAGTTCTCCATCGACAACCAACTTTGCGAACCAGAGATCTTAATCACTAACCCAACTTCATTCCTCTCTGTTTTCTTATCCCGAGCATTTCATCTTCATTACTGCCATTAATGGTGCTCTCCCATGTCCGGTTCTTCTCGTCTGCAAGTTCCCTTCAAGTGAGCTTAGCAGCACCATCTCCGGTTCCTGAGAACTCCTCCATAACAACCAATCAGCACAAACCCAAGCTTTACTCATTTTCTTCATCAACTTCGTTCACTGCCATATCTTGTCTTGAGTTCAACTGCTATTCTTCATGTACGGCAGCATGTTCACTGTTCCGCTGTCATATATCACCTTCACTCTCATTATTTAACCTGTCATCATCGAATCACCACAACATCACCGTGAATCACCATAAACCATGGCAGCTGGAGTTCTCCGTCGTCTCACTGGTTTCGTCTTTGATATAAAGAAGAAGGAAAAGGTGGCCCCGAGTAACTCATGTAGGCGCTTTTGGAAATATTCATTCAACTGTCATTCTTAGAAGACTGGCAGTTCAGTTTCTGTTCCGTGGTTGCCCTGAGTAATTGTGCCACCTGCCTTTAACAGTTCTGTGTTGTCTCACTACTGCAAAAACTTTAACTTGTGTCAACTTCTTCTAACTTCTTCATACGAGGTCGGAACGACCTCATTCTTTCGTCGTTCTCTTTGTATTTTCGTGCTCTTTAAGATGGTGCAAAGAAATCCCGGATTTGAACAAGTTCCACTTCCTTTTGGTCAAGATAGCCTCAAACACCTAAGAAACTCAAAACAAACAAAATCAAAGCATAATGATACAAAAACTATCAAGAAAGCAAAGCATCCGAGTACCTAACTAGTGTAAATAATGCACCTATAAAATTCCCCCACACTTGACTTTTGCTAGTCCTCGAGCAAACTACAAAATCTAAACAAAGGTACAACAACTCATGGTCGTCGAAGTCACGGTTGCACTTAGCATGTGCAACATACCTTTAAACCCCTAGGTGTCCCTAGTGGACGAGTTATAGTCTCGTGATGGCTTACAAGATATATACCCACAAAACCTACTCCAACTTCAAAGCGCTTCAGCTTCCCAAGCATCCAAAGATCTATGAGGACATAAAGTTTCTGCATGCTAGTAATAAGAAGTTAGAAATACCAAAGAACATATTCTCATTCTTAAATGTTGAGTGAGAAATAACCACACCATAATGAGCGAAAGCGTGTTTGAGAGCGATCAATAAGCATTTTGCCTCGACTTTTGCCTCACTTAAAAGGATTTTATGATAATTGCACTCAATAAGATGGTTTTTTATGGGTCTCACATGTGTGCAGGTAAGAATGAAGAGACAAATCCTACACACGTTTAATGGTGGGAAGGAAACCTTCCGAAATATTTCTAGAGACCCCACAAGATCGTGGGAAATAAAAGACTTTTTTATGATGATCTCTAAGAAAGGAAATCAACCACTATAGCAAGGATGGGAGTACTTACCACCTTCACATCCGATCGGCTGTGACGAAAGCACCACTCTCACATCATCCAATATAAACGTAGCCTTCAGCTCGTCTTCGGTCTTCAATTGTTGATGATAAACTCTTGAACTTCGTAGATTTGTAACTCTTTCTCTTCAATTCCCTGTTTCTTGAAACTTCTTCATAGATTTTTTCTTCTTTCCCATGGCTTTATTAAATGTATACAATTAAAAAATACAAACCAAAATAATACAAAGAATTTCTCTTGTCTTTTTTTTTCTTTTTTGAGAAGAGAAGAGAAATAACTACAAACTGAATATAAAATAAACAATGAAATTTTTATGGCCATGGGATAGGTACTTTACCGCTTGATTCTTCACAACTTGTATTCTCTTCGTATCATAAACTTCAATATGATTCTCATATTTTGATATTCTTCGCTCTTGTAAATAAGTCTTCAAAATGTATATAAAAATCTGCTCATTGTATGTTGCTTTACTTGGATATGAAATTTGCTCTTCCTTGTATTGTTGCTTGTAAACCTCAAACGTTTTCAACTTTCCTTGTAGATTTTGATGTCGTTCCGCTTGTTGATGATGATGATGTGTTTCTATGGACCTGTTGTTGGCGAGAGAGAGAATGGTGCTAACTGAAAATCAAACTACAAGAAGGTGGTTTTCATCTATAGACGCCACCCTCATGATTGACAAATTAACACTCAAGAGATCAAAGAGTAGTGCTTCTATCGGTGGGAGGTTGGCTAGCTCACCATTCTATCCGGAATTAACGCAAGGTGACACACACTCAAAAGAAATCTCTTTAGTCAACTACAAAAACAAAAACAAAAATTGGTCTGGTGCCACTGTTGATTTGAAAATAGGTAGTCTCCACTAATTATTTATCAACAACTCTAATGATGCATTTCTCTCTGCTCCTCATTTGCATCACCGGCATGATTAAATCCATTATTTAACACTCTAACAAGTAAGAAATCTGAACGTAGTTCCCTAACACTTCCAAGTTCAGTTATGTCGGTCAGAATTCTCTATGTAAACATACCTAGAAGTATGCTAGTGACTCTTAAATCTCTACAATTTGGAGGTTTTATGCAAATAAATACAAAATTTTGAAAAATCTAGGAAAAAAGCTAAAAACTCTATATGCAAAATACTCCCCCACACTTAAACTTCACATTGTCCTCTATGTGCAAAACTGAAATTCTGACGTAGCAGCAGATAAAACAAAAAAACTGTACAAATTGGTAAGGAATTAGTAAAAACACCATTTCACAAAAGTTGTTCTCCTACGTCTTTTCTACAAAGTGTAAAAAGGGCACAGTGTTTCGACAAATGGTATGACAGTTATGGTCTCTGTACTGAACTACGTGCAGTCTGAATATTTCTGACGAGAAGGGATTCGTCAAAATTTTCTTCAAAATAGATTCCGGACTCTACGAAATTAAACATGGGGATGCAAATATGATATGAAAATAATAAAAACTGAAAATACAAGGGATTAAGATACAAAACCTATGGGTTGCCTCCCATTAGCGCTTGGTTTAACGTCATCAGTCCGACTATAGACTCTTTGGCTACTCCTTAGTCTGCGTCTAGAACATTAGCATGAACATCCGAATGAACATCGCTAGGATACCGTATTGATCAAAAAATATTGAAGTGAATCTTTTCATCATCAAATTCCATAGTGAGCGTTCCTTTGTCAACATTAATAACGGTTTTAGCCGTTTTCATGAAAGGCCTCCCCAATAACAACGATATAAAAGCATCAGACCCGCTATCCATTTCCAATACACAGAAATCAGCTGGAAATACGAGTGGATTCACCTTCACAAGCACATCTTCAATAATACCTCTAGGGTAAACATTAGTACGATCAGTTAGTTCAAGAACAATACGGGTTTCTTTCAAAGGACCCAAATTCAAAGATTCATAAATAGATGTGGGAATAACATTAACTGATGCTCCTAAATCAAGCATAGCTTTTCCAGACCTTTTATTACCAATCACAACAAGTATATCGAAACTATCAGGATCCTTGCATTTAGGTGGGAGTTTCTTTTGGAGGATAGCAGAAACGTTTTCCCCCACACTCATCACCTCATTACCAGTTAATCGTTTCTTCTTGGTGCATAAGTCTTTCAAAACTCTTGTTTTTTTAGGAACTTGCCTAGTTGCATCTATCAACGGAATATTAACGTGAATCTTCTTGAGTACATATAAAATCTCTTTGCCTTGTTCCACCTTTTTGTTAGCAAACCTGCCAGGAAACGGTAAAGGAGGAATATAAGTAGAAACAAGAGGTTTAGAGTTCGTTTTAGGTACCTCATCGTTTTGGGAAGAGTCAATAATCTCTTTCTCCAAAACCGGCCCCTTAGGGTCTTTGCTTTTCTCAGCATCTTCCGGTTGCACAGTTTGTGTACCACTTCTCAATAAAACAACATTAACAGTTTCTCTAGGATTAATTGGTTGAGAAGGGAGTTTCCCACTATTCCATGCTTTCAGATCATTAATCTCAGTTGCCATTGTGCCCACTTGCGTTTGTAATTCTTTGATCGCATTATCAGTTGTTTGCTGATTTTTCTGCACCATTGTGGTTAGATTCTTCATCATAGCAAGAATCTTTGATGATTCTGAGTTATGCGCTGATTGTGGTTGTTGTTGGAAACCACTAGTGTGATTGAAAACCGGTCATGGAGCTGCATCTTTCTTGTTTGCATAACTGAAATTTGGATGATCTCTCCACCCTGGATTATATGTATTGGAATAAGGATCATACCGTTGCCTTTGCTGATTTGGGAAAATAACATTGACTTGATTGTTTCCTTCTTTATAAGAGGGAATGATTATTGCGGCCATTTGTTGCATCATCTTCTCCATATTCCAATCTTATGTTCTAAGTGCGGTGAAGAAGTAACCTCATTAACCCTTCGATTCATTGACACACCTCTTGTGTTGAATTGCTGCGTGTTTGCAGCCATATTCACGATCAATTATGTTGCTTCGTCAATGGTTTTGTTTGTCAAGGCACCACCACTAGATGTATCAATAATATTTCTCTCAGATTGGAGAAACCATCGTAAAAATACTGCACTATGAGTTTCTCAGAGATTTGATGATGTGGGCAGCTCGCTAACAACTTCTTGTACCATTCTCAGTAGTCGTAAAAAGTCTCACCAGTAATTTGTTCAATCCCACTAATTGATTTACGAATAGTTTCTGCTTTAGAGGCGGGAAAGTATTTTTCTAAAAATACTTTCTGCATTTCATTCCATGTTGTGATACTTCCAGGTGGAAGACAATAAAACCATTCTTCTGCAGAATCAGTCAAAGAGAATGGAAAAGCTTTACTGAAAGCTTTTTCTTGATCAGTTCCAGTTGGCTTCAAACTTGTCAACCTATGTTGAAACAGTTGCAAATGACGATTCGGATTGTCTCCTGGAAGCCCTTTGAGCTTCGGTAACCAATGAATCAACTGAGATTTGAGCTCAACTGAATCTTCCAAGTTGACACACAACTTTTGTTGATCAAACGATGGGGTTGTCAGATCTTTGAGTGTCCTCTTGGGAGGTGGAGGTGGTGGAGCGGCGCCATTTCCATGGTTCCCCTGGTTACCATTATGTTGGTTGTTCGTTCCACCAACCATCTCTTGTTGTTGTGATTTTCGAGGTTCTTGTAGTACTATTCCTCCGCGAGTTGAAATTCCGCTCCTTTGGTAATCCCAACGTTTGGATGCCAGAGATCGAGTACCCGAAACAAGATCCTAAAAAAAGAAACGAAATTAAAAACTAAAAATAAGAAATCAAAAACAAAATAACAATCCGCTATGCCTTCCCTTCAACAGCGCCAAAATTTGGTCGATTATCAGCCAAGCAAAAATAATTTAAGTTCTTTCACTTCACAATTATAAATAATAGTATAGTTATAAGAACATATTCGTTCCACAAGGAGATATGGATTGTTATTCGTATTTGAAAACTTAAGTAACTTGGGGGGATTTTAGATTTTGAGTCTAAAGTAATAAAACTAATAATAATATCAAAGAATGAATAAACAAAATCAATAAGTTGAGAATACTGGTTAAGGGTTTATCATCAATCATAAGACATGCACTTCGACTAATAACTGGTATTGTCACTCAATCATTCATTATGAAGAGTCCTAAAGTACCCCATCGAGAGCATACTCCGGTAAATTCCTTATGTCATCACATACCATAACGATGAATATACTACTCAGCGAACAACCTAATGCAACGTGCTATTAGGTTTAATCCTCCAAGAGCTTTAAGTTCTATGAATTAGGCTAATCCATGTAATAGAAATACTACGAGTAAACTATTTAACATAGGTCAAGCTTTTACTTTCAATCACACAAAGGCCTTGAATACAATTGGTAATCACAATATGCTACTTATGACAAGGTTTATCAACTATTACGTATCTCAAAACTCTAGTCTAGCAATAGATATGCATTCATGGTCATTTAGTAGCGCTCATGAACAAACAATCATACGCGATAATAAATAGTAGAACAAGACAATAATAATTTGATTGAGATAACAAAACCAATATATTAATTTGGTAGCATGTTTATGATATCCTACTACATCCTTAACCAATATGGAGTGTTAGCTACTCATGAATTTCTTAAATTCCATGAAAAATAATATAGAATAAATCAAATAGCAAACCCTAGAAATCGTGATATTAATAGCAACTCCAAGACCTAGCTCCCCTTTTCCTCTCTTCCAAAGTCTATTCAAAGATAAAAGATCTTATTAAAATCTCTCATAAAATAGGTATTCGAAACTAGCCCAAACCTTGCCAAATACTACTCAAGTCCAAAGCTGGACGCATGGAAGAAATTCTTTACTCAGATAATGGACCATGCATAGACGAAGTCCAGCCCATTTAGCCTTAGGCTATTTCTGCAGAATTTTTTTCTTTTGTCCTGTGTTTAACTACGGCTGAATTCCCTACCGTATTATTGTCTGACTTTCGCTACGGTGTAAAGACCATGCCGTAAACCTCCCTGTAATTGTATACGGTGGAAAAACCGTAACCTGAGTTTACTTCTCATCGATCAGACCCGGCCTCTCTTCCATGTTGAACCCTCTCCATTGTCCCAAATTCACAGCTTCACTACGTCTTCCATCATCTCTACTGTGTTTAAAACTCCATGACACTCCATGCAGACTCGACTGTCACCCTCTCTGTATTCTACAGACTTTCAATTATCACGAGACTCCCAGGTATCATTCTGGTCGCTGCCATCAAACTTACTCGAGACATCACACTGCCATCAAACCACGAGCTAGACTCTTTTTTTCTCCAAGCACTCAATACAACCACATCATCAATGGAAGCTGAAAATGCGGGGGTCTAACAACCTCACCCAATATTTCGATTAGCAATCTATATGGACTAACTCTAATACACTTTTAAGAGAATCAACTAGACAGTCAAACTCAATCTTAATAAAAAGTATATCAAGGAGTTAATATCTCTATCTCTTGATTTAAATCTTACTCAAGAAATATGCGAGTCTCGATTAAATACAAGAGAGATAAACTTGGATGGTACCAAAGACCAATATCCAAGGATCAATCAATTATCCAATCAACAACTAAAGGTTGGATTTCACTATTGATCGATACAACACACTGTTCTTCGTGTTCTTGAGTTTCTGCAGCAGCAGAAACTTCTCCTGCAGCTTTTTTTCTTCGACTCTGCAGCTCACCAAAAATTGATGAGATTTTAGATAGTGGTAAATAGGTTGTCGTTCACTCGGACTTGTTGAAAATGATTTTAGGATTTAATAAACTAAAATAAAAGAAAAATATATGTACAAATTGTCACAGTATGAAGAGAGTTACTGGGACTAGGATTTCGTCGAATTCATAGCATAGGGTTCAATTTATTTATTCTCAACGATGGAAGCTCAATAAATAAAATTAACATGGACTATTATTTTGCCAAGGTAGATTTTCAAAAGATTAGTTGTAAATCCTAAGCATGATGTATCAAAACATTTAAGCTAAGCATACCTCATCAAATTAAATGACAACCAATTAATTCAAATCATATTTCAATTAAAATTAATGCAAAAGTCTTAAAAAAAATTAAATCATTTTACCCATGTATGAAATTCGTCTTCCTCCATCGTCCCAGTGTTGGGGTTTAGCTCATCATATCGAAAACACACTCAAAATATTTATCCATGGCTCAAAAGGTATTTCTATTGAAGAAATATGAGAAAATGGTAAAAACAGCTCAACTGCAATGTAAATAAGCGTTGCAGAATGAATGTTACAATGGAAACAGAAGAATAAGACTGCTGGATTTCAACAGCTTATGCTACAGTAATATACGACACTTCCTGCGATTGACGCTTGAGGGTCGTTGTTCTTCGTGTTCTTGAGTTTTTGCAGCAGCAGAAACTTCTCCTGCAGCTTTTTTTCTTCGACTTTGCAGCTCACCAATCTTCTCTAACTTCACCCCAAACTCTCCATCCCCCTCTCTGGTGCCCGAAAACCTATTTTATACTCAACAGGGTCATCCAATCTCTGCATTAACTCCGGAAATCTCTTCATAACTTGCCAGTGAAAAAAAAATATTCTTGGGAATATTTTCTTCCCTATTCTACCTCCTCACGTGTTGATTCTCTGCCAGCACATTCTGAACATGTCAATACACGTTCCAGAATGTTGATCGAGTCATCAGAACATGTTCAAACTCTTCAAAACCCGTGAAATATTTTTCCCGAGAAAGTGTTGTTCTGCTTACTTCTACGCGAGAATCCAACCAATTTTAATCGATCAAATCACTCATGATAGTTTTTTTGGGACATATCACAACTACCCAACAAATTTCAGCCCTTTAGTCTACCTAGAACTCCTTCAAACTTCGATCGAAAATCACACGGTTATGTTCTTCATTTTCCCGCCAAAATGAAATTCAAAAGAAGAAGATGGGTGCTAAGGATGAATTTGGGCGCATAACCTTGGGTGCCCCTTAGCCAAATCTGGGGTCCGTATAGCAAATGTCCTCCGGGGTGCCTTTAGCAGTTTTTCGAGCCGAATTTTCCAAAAATGTTTATTTCCCAAAAATACCTACAAACACACAAAACACCATAATAAGTACAAAATCGAGTACCAACATAGAGAAAATTGAGGACAACTTAGACACAAAAATGTGTCTATCAAATACCCTCAAACTTATTATTTGCTAGTCCTCGAGCAAAACTAATCTAGAAAATAAAAACTTAACTCACTAGGTGTCCCTAGTGACCGAGATATAGTCTCGGGAGGGTTTACCAGAGGTGTACCCACAAAACCTTTACTCCAGACCCTAGCTATCTACGCAGAACCTTGGAAGGCACTAAAGAATCTCCTTGGTTGGCATACAATCATTGACTATAGGAGGAAGTACCCTGATGCGAAATTCCAATTGTTGTACACGAGTTTGCACTCAAGCATACTAAAATTCATATAAAGTGACAGAGCTCTACTCAGATAGTTTTTGTACATCATAACCGGAGTCAACCAATCACATGGAAAGATTAAGAAGATGGATAAAGAGAAAAGATAGATGGTTTAAAGTGAACGGTGTTTCCCATATCTGTCTGAAGGCCTTTGCCAAGATGGACCTATCCTAATGGACTGAGATACCGGTCTGACTAATATCAACACAACTGGCATATACAAGGGGACCAGTGGTCGATAGACCTAATTCTAGGTCAACACAACTGGCATATACAAGGGCACCATTGGTCGACTTTGTTGAATTTATTCCGGTTGGTCTGATGGTCTGGTCTTAATTCTCAATTTTTTTTTATTTTTTTTTTTTTGGTATCTCAGTCACCCTATTTCACCCTAGCAAAGGTAACAACTTGAATCATATGCCCCACCAAATCACTTAAAAAAATAAAAACAGAAGGATTAGGATTCAACGAGATATGGCGAAACTACCATGTTTTTTTAAATTCTAACACCTGAGCTCTGTGCTTTTATGAATAGACTCTTTAGATGTTTCCATCTAATCAAATTGGTTCCTCAACTCCTACAACCAAGATGTTTCCATCCACTTAGATAGGTTAGTGTTATCCTTAATAGGCATAAATTTCTAGGCTCTGGAGTTTATTTATACTGCAACTAAAAAGTTTCTCCCATACCCCCAAACTTAAATCTAACATTGTCCTCAATGTTCTAAAGATAAAATTAAAAGCATGAACAAGGAGAAACTGTTACCACTTGAAGCAAAAGAGTTAAGAAAAGATATTACCGTGTTGCATGAGCATGGGTTACCTCCCAAGAAGTGCTAAGTTTAAAGTCTTCAGCCAGACATCAGAAGGAATTAGTCACCTCATAGAATCATAAAGTAATAGCCGGAATAACTGTGGATCACCAAAACCAAATAGAGCTATCACAAGTAAAAGGAATCTGCAACATCCCAAGAAAATTAGCAAATAAAGCACACCCTTGTCTAGTTTCCTGTTTAAGACAACTACATCTAGTTGTGGTTCAGGTTCAGGTTTTATAACAGGGTCTAGATACAATATCTTCATGGGTTGCAATTCCTCATAAGTTAGATCCGAATGTTCAAGTTCTAGAGTCTGGAAATACTCAACTAAGAATTTAGAAGCACATAAAATTAACCTGAATAACTGGGGATCCTCTAAGTCAATCAAATTTTACTTACGCAGCTGACCACAATGAGAGTGGTGGTGTTCCTTAAACAAATGTATCGACCCTAATCTCCTAAAGTAATTAGGTTTAGTCTCAAAATTCAATAACTGACACATTTCAAATTCAAACGTTCCCACAATTGGAATAAAAGTTTTTGATGGGAAAACAAAATCAATCTAGGTATCATAGCCTGGGTAAACCACATCAACCAGAGGATGGGTTTCTAACAACTGAACTTCTTCCTGGACATTATTAGGTTCGGGAGAGCTAGTATGACGGTAATATGGCACAATGGTTGAGGCACATATATCAAGTCCCAAGTGAGGGACCTTTCTAAGAGTTGAAGTACATGGAGAATGATAATCACCCCCAAACTTAGAGTTTTCAGTGTCTCTAGAAAGACTAGTCACAACTTCCCTAATTTCTAGGTCATCAGATTCCTGGAAATGGTCAATTCATTCTTCTAAGTCAGGTTCATCCTCACTCATCTCTACGAGTTTATGGTCTTCTAAGACTAGTGTTTCTAAATCGCTAGACTCTAAAACAATATTCTCAGGGTAAACTCTTTCCTCTAAACCATCATCACAATCATATAAAGGATTATCAGCGAAAGTTTCTACTAAAGGATCATTAACTAAGGTGTTAATCATAATTACTTCCTCTGATTCACTGATAGGCACATCAAATGATGGATTATCCAACACACTGCAGGCTAAGGGATCATGAACTACATCGTCTAAAACGGTGGTATCTCTAGTCAAATCCTCATCCTTTTGAATAGGTGAATAATTATTAAAATTATTTGGATTTGTACTAGAAACAACACTATCATTATAAAGCTCAATCGGAGTAACAAATTCCTGATCACTATGCCTACATATTTTATGTTCTTCATCAATACTATCCTCATCATAATCATCATTATAATAACATGAAAATGATAGAACCCCATCTAAATAAGTAGTATTACCAATTCTAACCTCGTCATCTTGATTATGTGAATAAAAACTATCCTTATTTTCAAGGGTGGTATTGGGAACACTATATTGGTATTTAAGACTATCTTGAGCAAATTTTTCTACAATCCTATTTGTACTCTCAGTAAATTGCTTGAGGGACTCTTCTAGAGACATCTTAGTTGACTGCTCTACGGACTCTTCTGGGAGCGGAATATTATAACTCTCTTTCATAAATAATTGAAATTTCTGTGTTGACTCATTGAAACTCTTGAGAGACTCTTCTAGAGAAATAAAAGGACTATTTTGCTCGTATGACCTGTGGGTATGTGGATAGTAATTGGTCTCACAACGGTATAGACCATAACCTTCAAAAGTTTCGCGTTCCCAATCACTATTCACACTATGGTCATAAAAAGGATAATGTTCAAGATGCTCAGTCGGATACTCATTATATTGGCTACTATAATACCAGTTCAACATCCTAACTGCAAGGGAATTTTAAACAAGCACAAAGAAGGCTGACTTGACCACAACAAGCCTATTTTATCTAGCAAACAAAAAGCATGATGGCTCCACTTAGATTGTTTCTAGACCAGCTTCTATTCTTTCGAAAAGGAATTCGTTACAATCTGAGCAAACCCCTCTGGAATCAATCCGAGTTAAAGTAAGTTGAATAGAGACGAGGGAAGCTGCGTGGAGATTTGATACCCAAGGCCTCACCGGCATTACAAGGAGGCGTATTCAACTCACAGAAACCATCATGAACTTCAAAGTATGCTCAAAAGAGTAACCAATATTTTTCGAACGACTTTCCAATTAAGCTCGTTAGCCCATCGGTCTCGTTCTAGTCCAAATTTTAAGGCTTAGGTTCGCGTAGGTTACGTGTTCCTAAGGCGGGCAAGAAGGAAACGGTGATGAAATCCGAGTCCTTATCTTGATTTGGCCAGGACTTTCCCTTTACTAGAAAATTAAATCCGATTTCAGGTCCTCAACATATATGCATACAAAATTATCCGGTAAATCCGCTGTCAGGGGATTCACGGGTGTTTAGAATTCTTACCTCCCGTTCCAGACGGGGGATGAACCGTTGAGGTCGACTCGGGCCACCGACTCCAATGTCAGTGTACGAACCCGAGGGACCGAGACAGTATCGTAATTGACGTCCTTCCATGTGCAGTTTATATTCAAACCAACCCTTCCTTAGGGTTTTAAAAATAAAGTCCGATGTTCAATGTCCGAAAGAAAAGAAAAAAAAATGTCCAAAAATAAAATATTACAGAAATAAAAACCTTAATTACAGTTTCTAAAAAAATAAATAAAATAATATACAAAATCTTCTTCTTCACTCCTTTTGGATTTCTCTTTTCTTTCCTATTTGGGCTTTTCCTTTCTTTTCAGCACTTTCTCTTTTTTCTTTAGCTTAGCTCCAAATCTGGAAGCAAACAAAAATACCAAAACGCGTAAAAAAGAACAAATAAAATAAACCTAAAAACAAATCTATAAACAAATCCGCTTCGGCGGCGCCAAAAATTGATGAGATTTTAGATAGTGGTAAAAGGTTGTCGTTCACTCGGACTTGATGAGATTGTTTTTAAGAATTAATAGACTAAAAGAAAATAAAAATATATATACAAAATATTGTCACAAGATGAAGATATGACCGGGACTCAGAATTCCACCAGACTTCAATTTCATGCAGTTTAAATACCAATTCTAAACAATAATAGCGCATAATATAAAGTTTCATTGACTCTAATTCATTGCCTAAAGTAGATTTCGAAAGTAATGGATGTAAATCTAAAGCATGGGATATCAAAACATTTAAGCAAGCATAACCCATCGATTGAAATGACAACCATTCAATGATAATCATAATTAAATTAAATAACTGTGCAATTAGTCATAAAAAGAATTACTATAATTACCGCATTAGTGAAATTTGGCTTCCTTCATTATCCCGGTGATGGGATCTAGCTCCACATGTTGGAAACACGCTCAAAATTCATTTTTATTACTCAATGGGTGTTTACAAAGATGAAAAGGGAGGAAAAATTATTAAACCAGGTTGTAACACTTATTTTTGTTACAAAAAAAACTGTTACGGAGAACGATAAAAGCAATGTGTCACTGTCACTGCATCTATACGACTGTCACCTCTTTGTCGCTGTCACTGTAGCTTCAGCGACTGTTTTTAGCAGCAGTTGTTCTTCGTGTTCTTCCTCCTTACGCAGCAGCAAAAAGATATTCTCTGCAGTTCTGAATTTCACTCTGTACTGCTCCCTAAACTCTCCATACCCCCTCTCTGGTGCCCGAAAACCTATTTTATACTCAACATGGTCATCCAATCTCTGCATTAACTCCGGAAATCTCTTCATAACTCGCCAGTGAAAAAAAATCTTCTCGGGAATATTTTCTTCCCTATTTTACCTCCTCACGCGTTGATTCTCTGCCAGCACACTCTGAACAGGTCAATACACGTTCCAGAATGTTGATCGAGTCATCAGAAAATGTTCAAACTCTTCAAAACCCGTGAAGTATTCTTCCCGAGAAAGTGTTGCATTGTTTACTTCTACGCGAGAATCCAACCAATTTTAATCGATCAAATCACTCATGATAGTTTTTTTGGGACATATCGCAACTACCCAACAAATTTCAGCCCTTTAGTCTACCTAGAACTCCTTCAAACTTCGATCGAAAATCACACAGTTATGTTCTTCATTTTCCCGCCAAAATGAAATTCAAAAGAAGAATATGGGTGCTAAGGATGAATTTGGGCTACGCATAACCTTGGGTGCCCCTTAGCCAAATATGGGGTCCGTATAGCAAATGTCCTCCGGGGTGCCTTTAGCAGTTTTTCGAGCCGAATTTTCCAAAAAATGTTTATTTCCCAAAAATACCTACAAACACACAAAACACCATAATAAGTACAAAATCGAGTACCAACATAGAGAAAATTAGGGACAACTTAGACACAAAAATGTGTCTATCACGCACAACCTGTGATATTTCAATTATATAACAAAATATAATGCGGAATAGAAATAACACAGACACCAGAAATTTTGTTAACAAGGAAACCGCAAATGTAGAAAAACCCCGGGACCTAGTCCAGATTAAACACCACACTGTATAAAGCCGCTACGGACACTAGCCTACTACAAACTAACTTCGGTCTGGACTGTAGTTGAACCCTAATCAATCTCACACTGATTCAAGGTACAGTTGCGCTCCTTACGTCTCTGATCCCAGCAGGATACTACGAACTTGATTCCCTTAACTGATCTCACCCACAACCAAGAGTTGCTACGACCCAAAGTCGAAGACTTTAGTAAACAAATCTGTATCACACAGAAAAGTCTACAAGGATAGATTAATCTGTCTCCCACAGATAAACCTAAAAGTTTTGTTCTGTCTTTTGATAAAAATCAAGGTGAACAAGAACCAATTGATAAACCGGACTTATATTCCCGAAGAACAACCTAGTATTATCAATCACCTCACAATAATCTAAATCGTATGGTAGCGAAATCAGATATTGTGGAATCACAAACGATGAGATGAAGATGTTTGTGATTTCTTTTTATCTTTCCCTATCGAAGATATAATCTCAAGTCAATTATTCAATTGAACTCGTACGATAGAAAATGGCAAGATCAGATCGCTCAACTACAAGAGAAGTAGTTTCGCCTGGCTTCAAATCCCAACGAAGTCTTTAATTCGTTAATCGACAGGGTCTTGAGAAGAAACCTACGATTAAAGGAGAATCGACTCTAGCAAACCAACTAGTATCACACAGGAGGTGTGGGGATTAGTTTTGCACAGTTGCTAGACGTCTCCTTATATAGTTTTCAAATCAGGGTTTGCAATCTAAGTTACCTTGGTAACAAAGAATTCAATAATCACCGTTAGATGAAAAACCTGATTTATCCAAGCTAATATCTTTCAACCGTTAGATCGAAACTTAGCTTGTCACACACAAATGAAATGTGTTCATCTAGGTTTGAGAAACCGTACCTAAACCTGTACATAGGTTGATTCACAAAAGGTTGACCAATGGTTAGCCATATGAGTGCTTTCATATTAACCGTATTCATCTTTCTCATAACTAGTTCAAATGACTCATAAGAACTAGTTCAAGAGTTGTTCAATTGCTTAGGTCTTTACACATAGACACAACAGAAACAAAATCGGTTTGATTCATTGGAATCAATTCATGAACAATATACCCACGGTTTGCAAAGATTGCATTCCTTATAATTTATTATTTTAAGTCCATGAGATACCGATTTGAGAAATAACTAGCTTGGGTACGCGTACCTTAGCTACCGGATTTTGAGTTGGTTTTAGTTTCCAAACTCAATAGACTTTTTCGGGTGACAAAGTTCCGCCAGTACGCGTACGGGTACGCGTACCTAAGGTGACTGGTTTTTGAGTTCGTAAACTTCAAACTCAGCAGAATTTCACGGACGTGAATTTCCGCCAGTACGCGTACCCAACCTGTCTTGTTCACCAATACCGCATGCACACATATGCACACACTTGGTTTCCGGTACATGGATTTATACACTAATGTGCGAACACACTATATGCTTACATCCATAGGTGGTTACATATTCTCAACTCTACATTTCAATCGTTGAAACATTCTTCTATAATGTTATAACAGTCGTTAGACACAAAGAATCGACTATCGTCATCAAAGCTATTTTCAAGATTGAAACGTCATCATGACTTTCGTCACGGGTAAAGATGAAGATGGTTAAAGAAAAAGCTTACCAACACGTATTTCGAGAAAAAGATAGGCGAGTAAACTCGGCTCGAAATAGCAAATGTGTATGTATGAAAATATCATACTTATACGACTTTTGTCTCAAGAGTAGGAGATAGAGTAGATAGACTTTTGTGTGACAAGATGAGTTCAAGTCTCCACATACCTTTTGGTTGGATGAAGTTCCATTGGTTCCTTGAGTAGTTCTTCGTCTTTGCAAGATAATCGCCATGGAGTCTGGAGCTCAACTATTCCTAACTATCCTAGACCGAGACTTAGTCATAAGTATACTAGAAATAAAGACATATAGTTTTGATCACTAATATTGACAAACATGCTTGAGATAGCAACGCATGCGAGTTCGACCGAGCAATGCTCTAACAATCTCCCCCTTTGTCAATTTTAATGACAAAACTATCAATACATATGGATTACAAAATAAATAAAAATTTATAGCTTCTCGTCCACATGCTTGATCTCCTTGGTGCTTCAACGTTACTTGAAAACTTCGTCTTTTCCAAGTACTCCCATGATTCCATAGATGTTCAATTTCAGCATCATAGTTGTTGAAGTTCCGTAGCCATAACAATGAGAAAACAAAAGCTCTCGATCATTGTTATACAATGTCATAGTATTATTACACAGCATCAAAGTTCTCATATCACAACTTCGACAACAATCATATGGTGATATGTAGCTCTCGATCATTGTTATACAGTGTCATAGTATTATTACACAGCATCAAAGTTCTCATATCACAACTTCGACAACAATACTATGGTGATATGTATCACTCCCCCTTAGTCAATACTTTCGTCTCAACATGAAAACCACTCCCCCTTACATAATGACCCATAAAGCACGTAAATCATATGTATTTGTAGTGTTAACTACACATTAATTCTCCCCCTTTTTGTCAATAAAATTGGCAAAGGTACGAAAACGGGATCCTAATGAAATTTCCACGAAGACGCTTCAAGACCAAATAAAAGTACATATCAACTTGTTTAGATGCAATCATAAAGCCGAGGCTAAATGCATTCATTAAGGAGTTTATAAAGATACAAGATAACCCTAAATAATTCCACAACCGCACTCCCCACAAAGATATGGAAATTAAGCGCAAGTTCAAAAGAACTCTCAAGAGAACAACAAGATCGACCTTTCTTTTTCAAGAAAAGAAGGATTTTGTTAGACACCAAAAACCATAAAAATGATTTTCTATATCCAAAATTCTCAATTAAACTAACCACAAGAGAACCCGTGATTAATTTAATCGGAATACACAACCACAAACGAATCTATGATTAATCTAGTTGGAAATGCTCGACATAAGAGAGCTTACGGAGCCATGACTAAGTTCACCATAAAAGAATGATTAACTCAATCTTCTTATGCTCAATACAAGAAAAACTTATGGAGCATTGTAGTATGTACATAAAATATGGATCAGGGAATGATCAATACTGCGGCATATACAAGGATTCATTCTATTTTCCATCACTATTTGCACAATGACATACAATAGACATAATCCTTGTAAACAAAAGATTTTAACCTATCTTCCATCAATAATTGACATAATAGGCTTAACTTTTGTTTGTCAAAATTTCATCGATCTTGTATCAATAGTCACATCGACATACAAAAGATATAACTTTTGACATCATATGGGACAATAATAGTTCACGGACGCAAACACACATATCCCATAACATATTGCAATATATAAAACCATAGAGATTAATACTGCAAAAATCATCTTCCAAACATTTTTTTAGAATTTTAAATAAATAAACCTAAAAATAAAGATGAAAAAACGATGGACATAGCTATGTGTACTCACAATAATGGCTATTCCAAACTCTAGTTATTCTTCCTAAAAACACTAGAATAGAAGATTTAGTAGACAAAAATAGCATTTCACTTACTTTCAGAATTCTTCTCGTATTCCCTATAATCTCCAAGCTCATCTTCAATCAGATCAATCCTTGATTCAAGGTTTTCGATATTTTCTTCCAATCTTTTGGAAGATAGAATCAGTTCGTTTTTCAGAGCACTCACTTGTTCCAAAACGAGATTCATGGTTAAAAAGAGCTTCTCAAACTGGGATACAGACGGATTTCCATCAAAAGAACCATCACGTTTGTCGGAGCACAACTCATTATCAGATGAGTCGAAACAAATCTTCTTGGATGGAAATAGAACAGTCCACACATCACTTTCTTTGCTTGAAAGACTGGATGAAGACATGATAGAAGAGAGAAATGAAATGCTCAGTCTTTGAAAGAGACTTCTTAAAAAGATATTCCAAGAAAGTCTTTTGATTGAAACCCTAGACCAAGGGTAGGTAAGAGATAACAGTTTTTAAAGGAGAAATCGTTTATGAACACTCATCGGAAGAGACTATTAATCAAACCTAAAAAATTAAGAATAGATATACAACCCTCTCAGTTGGATATGGTCCTTGTTTAAAGAGGAGGGTACAAGAACCATCTCTTATTCTTATTACAAAATAAGTTCCTTCCTATCCAGACCAGGATCGGAAGGTCTCCATCTCAAAGATGTACTTCGATTTTGTTATGCCTTTGAGAGACCAGAATTGAGAGTTTTATCCATTCTTCTTAAAACTGTTTGGAGTGTTCTGTTTGTTGATTTTAGTGGGCTATGAGTAGCCTTGGAAATCTCTTCTGTACTATTAATAGTACCAATGAAAGATTTCTTTTTCCTCTTTGACAAGCGTTTTTGGATAGAGGAAACAATTTTTTGATTTCTTGTGCTCAGATTATCTGGATGATCCTGTTTTTCATACAAGGTATTAAATTTTTTTGAAACAGTCTTGTGATTTTCTATATCGTTCCTTTCGTTGGATATAGAGTCAGGAGTAATTTGCTGAGAAGAAATAATCGAGTGATGGTATTTCTTGTGTGAATCACTATTGCAAGTTGCAATTTCTTTTCTTAGAATAACCAGATGATCTTCCAAAAATTCAATCCTTTTCATTAGACTTTCTTCCTTTGAAGTGACAGGATTGAGTGATTTGGAGAGAACTGGACTGTTTGGAGGACATGTGTGATTGTCAGCAAAGAGGTTAATGGAACTTATACAGACTTCTTCCTCTGGACAGTAGTCAAGAGTAGTCATCCAAGCCTTTGTTAACTCATTGACCTTCTCATCAGAATTTTTTGAAGTATGAACACTTTTGTAGCACTTTAAACAAGACTTATTTTTATGATTCTTTTGATCTTTATTATTCTCCTTATTGATTGAGTTATTTTTCTTATGGGACTTTCTTTTACTTTGTCTGAGTGTCTTTTTCAACTGTTGTATGAACAATGAAAGAGATGAATTAAAGTTATTCTCATTTTCTTCAATCATTTTTGAGCGGCGAAATTTCTTATCAGTTGTGGTAACAGAGTTTACTACCAATTGATGTTTCTCTCGCTGTTGTAATTCAAGATCAAAAATATTTAACTTTCCGACCAGAGTATTTCTGGAGAGAGTATCAAGGTTATTTCCCTCAATGATGGCATGCTTCTTAGAATCGTATCTAGATGGCAGCGATCTGAGAATTTTCATCACAATGTCCTTTTCAGGAATAGTCTTACCCAATACAAAGATGCATTAACAATTTCAGACACTTTGTGATTAAACTCATCAAATGAATCTTCATCTGCCATACGAAGGTTTTCCCAATCAGAATTAAGTTTTTGAAGCCTAGCTTCCTTTTCACTGGTATTTCCTTCGAATACGGTTTCTAAGATATCCCACGCATCTTTAGACCTAGTGCAATTTGACACATGGTGATGAAGATTTGGGGTAATGGCATGTATGATGGTATTCAAACCTTCGGAGTTTTGCTTTGCAGCAACTATCTCAGCAACATCGTATTCGCCAATATTTTTTGGAACATTAATGTTACCTACTGCAACAACGGGAGCATCATAGCCATTAACAACATATACCCATGATTGAAAATCACGCGCTTGAAGAAACGCTCGCATAGCAATTTTCCACCATAAGTAATAAGAGCCATCGAAGACTGGTGGTACATTAATAGAGATAACACCTCTGTCCATAGAGTCAGATGGCTACAAACACAGACTTTTGAGGTCTTGAACGTGTTTGCCTGCTATGATACCAATTGAAAATGCGGGGGTCTAACAACCTCACCCAATATTTCGATTAGCAATCTGTATGGACTAACTCTAATATACTTTTAAGAGAATCAACTAGACAGTCAAACTCAATCTTCATATAAAATATATCAAGGAGTTAATATCTCTATCTCTTGATTTAAATCTTACTCAAGAAATCTGCGAGTCTCGATTAAATACAAGAGAGATAAACTTGGATGGTACCAAAAACCAATATCCAAGGATCGATCAATTATCCAATCAACGTCCAAAGGTTGGATTTCACTATTGATCGATACAACGCACAACCTGTGATATTTCAATTATATAACAAAATATAATGCGAAATAGAAATAACACATACACCAGAATTTTTGTTAACGAGAAAACCGCAAATGCAGAAAAACCCTGGGACCTAGTCCAGATTGAACACCACACTGTATTAAGCCGCTACAGACACTAGCCTACTACAAACTAACTTCGGTATTGACTGTAGTTGAACCCTAATCAATCTCACACTGATTCAAGGTACAGTTGCGCTCCTTACGTCTCTGATCCCAGCAGAATACTACGCACTTGATTCCCTTAGCTGATCTCACCCACAACCAAGAGTTGCTACGACCCAAAGTCGAAGACTTTAGTAAACAAATCTGTATCACACAGAAAAGTCTACAAGGATAGATAAATCTGTCTCCCACAGATAAATCTAAAAGTTTTGTTCTGTCTTTTGATAAAAATCAAGGTGAAAAAGAACCAATTGATAAACCAGACTTATATTCCCGAAGAACAGCCTAGTATTATCAATCACCACAATAATCTAAATCGTATGGTAGCGAAACTAGATATTGTGGAATCACAAACGATGAGACGAAGATATTTGTGATTTCTTTTTATATTTCCCTATCAGAGATATAATCTCAAGTCAATTATTCAATTGAACTCGTACGATAGAAAATGGCAAGATCAGATCGCTCAACTACAAGTGAAGTAGTTTCGTCTGGATTCACAATCCCAATGAAGTCTTTAAGTCGTTAATCGACAGGGTCTTGAGAAGAAACCTACGATTAAAGGAGAATCGACTCTATCAAACCAACTAGTATCACACAGGAGGTGTGGGGATTAGTTTTGCACAATTGCTAGACGTCTCCTTATATAGTTTTCAAATCAGGATTTGCAATCTAAGTTACCTTGGTAACAAAGCATTCAATAATCACCGTTAGATGAAAAACCTGATTTATCCAAGCTAATATCTTTCAACCGTTAGATCAAAACTTAGCTTGTCACACACAAATGAAATGTATTCATCTAGGTTTGAGTAACCGTACCTAAACGTTTACATAGGTTGATTCACAAAAGGTTGACCAATGGTTAGCCATATGAGTGCTTTCATATTAACCGTATTCATCTTTCTCATAACTAGTTCAAATGACTCATAAGAACTAGTTCAAGAGTTGTTCAATTGCTTAGGTCTTTATACATAGACACAACAGAAACAAAATCGGTTTGATTCATTTGAATCAATTCATGAACAATATACCCACGGTTTCCAAAGATTGCATTCCTTATAATTTATTGTTTTAAGTCCATTAACTACCGATTTGAGAAATAACTAGCTTGGGTACGCATACGGGTATGCGTACCTTAGCTACCGTATTTTGAGTTGGTTTTAGTTTCCAAACTCAGCTGACTTTTTCGGGTGAAAAAGCTCCGCCAGTACGCGTACCTAAGGTGACTGGTTTTTGAGTTCGTAAACTTCAAACTCAGCAGAATTTCACGGACGTGAATTTCCGCCAGTACGCGTACCCAACCTGTCTCCTTCACCAATACCACATGCACACATATGCAGGCACTTGGTTTCCGGCACATGGATTTATACACTAATGTGCGAACACACTATATGCTTACATCCATAGGTGGTTACATATTACCAACTCTACATTTCAATCATTGAAACATTCTTCTATAATGTTATAACAGTCGTTAGACATAAAGAATCGACTATCGTCATCAAAGATATTTTCAAGACTGAAACGTCATCATGACTTTCGTCACGGGTAAATATGAAGATGGTTAAAGCAAAAGCTTACCAATACGTATTTCGATAAAAAGATAGGCGAGTAAACTCGACTCGAAATAGCAAATGTGTATGTATGAAAACTATCATACTTATACGACTTTTGTCTCAAGAGTATGAGATAGAGTAGATAGACTTTTGAGTGACAAGATGAGTTCAAGTCTCCACATACCTTTTGGTCGGATGAAGTTCCACAGATTCCTTGAGTAGTTCTTCGTCTTTGCAAGATAATCGCCATGGAGTCTGGAGGTCAACTATTCCTAACTATCCTAGACCCAGACTTAGTCATAAGTATACTATAAATCAAGACATATAGTTTTGATCACTAATATTGACAAACATGTTAGAGATAGCAACACATGCGAGTTCGACCGAGCAATGCTCTAACAGAAGCATCTTCGTATCTCTCACAATAACTCCCAGTAGCTCTATCATCATCTCCAGCCATCGATCCAGCAGACTCAACTTCGTAACTGCTAAGTTCTACAGCATAACCAAACTCAATCATTATTGTATTTTCCATCAACGCAATCTACATCACTGTCACTGGCAGCAACCTCCTTTATCTCCCTTAACGGCAGCGAACCACAGTATCAGCACCAGTCCTCCATCGACAACCAACTTTGCAAACCATAGCTCTTAATCACCAATCCAACTTCATTCCTCTATGTTTTCTTATCCCGAGCATCTCATATTCATTACTGATATTAATGGTGCCCTCCCATGTCTGGTTCTTCTTGTCTGCAAGTTCCTTTCAAGTGAGCTTAGCAGCACCCATGTATGGTTCCTGAGAACTCCTCCATATCCACCAATCAGCACAAACTCAAGCTTTACTCATTTTCTTCATCAACTTTGTTCACTGCCATATCTTGTCTTGAGTTCAACTGCTATTCTTCATATAGGGCAGCATGTTCACAATTCCATCGAGCATATCTGTTGTCATACATCACCTTCATTCTCATTATTGAACCTGTCATCATCGAATCACCACAGCATCACCATGAATCACCATAAACCATGGCAGCTGAAGTTCTCCGCCGTCTCACTGGTTTCGTCTTCGATATAAAAAAGAAGGAAAAGGTAACCCCCAGTAACTCATGTAGGCGCCTTTGGCAATCTTCATTCAACTGTCAGTCTTAAAAGACTGACAGTTCAGTTTCTGTTTCGTGGTTGCCCTGAGTAATTGTGCCGCCTGCCTTTAACGGTTATGTGCTGTCTCACTGCTGCGAAAACTTTAACTTGCTTCAACTGCTTCTAACTTCTTCATACGAGGTCGTAATGACCTCATTCTTTCGTAGTTCTATTCGTATTTTCGTTCTCTTTAAGATGGTGCGAAGAAATCCCGTATTTGAACAAGTTCCACTTCATTTTGGTCAAGATAGCCTCAAACACCTAAGAAACTCAAAACAAACAAAATCAAAGCATAATGATACAAAAACTATCAAGAAAGCAAAGCATTTGAGTACCTAACTAGTGAAAATAATGAACCTATCAACTAGCAACTCTTTGTGGGGTGATTTGTGACGGCTCGTCCATCGATGTTTTTCCTTTTACATCATTACCTCGATTTCTTGCTAATTTCTTAAACCAATTGCACTACCAAGTCTTATTTGGACTCCACTACCATCATTTGTTGTTGATCCTTCTTGGGATGGAACAACCGTCTCTTTAATTTGGACTCCACAAGCAACTTTTGTTGTTGAGCCGTCTTTGGATGGAAAAACCGTCTTCTTGGGGCCTTTGACCTTCACTTCACTATTTCGACTTGGTCCGCCTTCTTCCATTTTATTCATTTTACGTTTATGTGTAGCCTTACCTTCTCCTTTAATGCCCTCCTCCTTATACAAGGCGTTCAAGTGCTCAAAACCCGAAAGATCTCTATGGATTGAAGACGGTAATTGTGGACCTTCTTGAACAATTCTCTTGGCTTTTACCCTTCGTTCTTTCTTTGTTTATTGAGATGGAGGCCTACCCTTTCCCTTCCCCTTGGTAGGTTCAAGAATATCATTTGACGTGTGGGGACGGTTAAATTTTCATAACTTATACAACCAGAGTTATCTTTGAGCCGGATACAATGAAGCATACTTGTCAAATAGTTTTTTGTGCGCCTTGGTGTCGCAAAACACTTCTCCAAAACCTTCATTGGGTAACGGATCATCGAAGCTAAGTTGTCTCCAAAAAGGATCGATGTCTTGGATTAGGATAACCTTTGGTGAGTACTTAGCTATAATATGCTTGCATGGAAGGCCCAATGACGACATGTTGGGACAAATACATTCCCTTAGAATAAATTTCTTCAAAGCTTCCACTTCCTTCATAATCTTCTTAATCGCCCAATGCGATACATAAAGATTAATTTCTCGGAGCCAAGGGTTATCCACATAAAGAGTATCCTTTCTAGATCGATTAAATTCAAAATCCTCATTAACTCTATCGAGATCACGCTTAAAGTACTCTTTCATAGATTGAAAATTCACAACAAAACCACCATCGCACCCATTTAGCCTCCTCTTGAATCGAAAGTGAGATGACTCCACCGTATTTGCGACTCGATTGTTATAATGTTTATGCCTGTTTACCCACGCACTAACGAATTTTTTCTTGTGGGGATCCAATATTTCATTCTTCAAATACGCTATCAACTCCGGGTAGCTTTCCCAATTGTCAAATAGAATACGCTCCCTTACAAAATACATTCCTTCCGTGGTCGACCATGTCAATTTATCCCACTCTTGTTGGAATCTAGCCCATTTAACCGCGGCTACTTTGTCATCTTCAACAAATTTCTCTTTGGCTTCTTGTTGTTTATCCAACGGGAGTTTCTTAATCATCTCCATCACGGTTTTCCTTGTTGTTTAAATCATGTTCTTGCAAGCATATTGTTCCATAAATGAAACATGCAAAGATGATGATGTCCGCCGGCAAAAACACGTTCGATCGCCCACACCAATGATTGCTCCTTATCCGTGATCAATACCTTAGGAGTATAACCTTCTTGGTACAATAACTTTACTTTTCCTAACGCCCACAAATAACTCTCCTTCATCTCGTCTCTCAATAAACAAAAACCGACGCTAAATGGCGCCTTTGTAGACGTTTGCCCCACAAAGTTCAACATCGACATATTATACTTATTCGTTTTATAGGTGCAATCCATGAAAAGTATTTGATGGAAGCATCTTGCCAACCTTACGAATTCCGGATGAGCAATGAAAAGATGTATCACCTCATTTTTCTCATTTTTATCACAGGCTACCGAGTAGTTGCCCTTTTCCGCCAAATACAATAGTTGTTGCATAAGTAGTCTATCTTCCCATTCCTCATTCCTAATTTTTTCTCTTTCATTGTAGATGGTAGACAAGATAGATGTGTTATTTTCATTTAATACCTTCACACTAGCTAAAATATCAATATGTCTTGTTCTTTTTTTAGTCAACACTTTTACTAGCTTCTTTTCTTCGGGGTTGTGCCTTGCCAGATAAGGATGATTAAGCAAACTCCTCAGGATAGGATGGTTATGATAACCCGATTTAACTTCACTCATATACCACACTTTCTTTTCTTTGTTGAAATTAAATAAAAGTTTAAAATGACACTCGGTCTTCTTTGTATGAATAACTTTCTTTTTCCTCGTGGTCTTTGGTTGTACTCATAACCTTTTCTTTGACGACTCTCATATTTTCCACTAGACTCGCAAACCATTTGAAAGCTGAATTCTTTAACTTGTTTATTTTGGATTATGATACACTTCTTCTTCAACCCTTGTTCTCGAGCCTACTTCTTTGCATCCTTTATATCTTCCCGTTCAAAGTTATTGGCATAATGAGCACTTGTATCCTTGGACAAAATATACATAGCTGCAGGCTGATCTTCCATTAGTTCAGGTAGAAGATCGAGCTATAAATATGAAAAATATAGCAAAGCATTAAAAGAATATGCATCTGGAAAAATAAGGATACGGTGCGGAACATAAACCGTAAACCTGTATACGGTAGGGCATTCCATACCGTAACCTCCCTTAAGAAAGTATACGGCGTGAATAACAAACCGTAAGCACCCTATACTACTCTGGGACTCTCTACGGTGTGGATTTATCACCGTATAGAATTTAATGTTTGCATGCACCTACGGTGGGTTTCCACACCGGTTTGGAGTTCATATTTCCAAACCGTATGAACTGGGTTCAAAACGGTTTACGGTTTGGATTATTCATCTTTCCAAACCGTATATTATACCTACGGTCAGTTCGATAACTTTTTTCAAACCGTAATATACATACGGTTCAGATTTATTTATTTTTTAAACATAAAAATCCAACTTTCTACGTATTTCATGTGATTAAAAGCAAAAACATTGTTATTGGACTTAAGTTAGAGGTATACCTCACTCTGTTGAGCATTTGGTTCTTGATATTCATCTTCTTTGGGTTCTTCAAATTCATAATAGTGTTCATATTCTTCATGTGTAGGTTGAGCTTTTGGTGGGGTTAGAAATCCTTGATTATCTATAGTAGTTTGAGGATTTTTGTTTGATTTGGTAGATGAGGATTCACCTACCTCACTAATCTTACCAGGGCCACTTATGATTGAGAAAACCTAAACTTCTAGGTTTTTCTCAAACTTTTTCTTCTCCCTTTCTTCTTATTTCACTAATCTTGATATTTTGATTTTCAGAAACTAGCTAGAAATCAAATAATTCGTAGATGGCATTTTAGCCAATACATAAAACAGTTTATTTTCTTGAAACAAAAAAGATATTATTATTGCAAAATTAAACTGTTACATAAGAGGAGTGTGTAACAAGTTGGGATCTGATCTCAGTAGGACCAGAGTCAGTCCATAAGCATGTCAACTCATCTTGTCTTGCAAGTTTAGATAAAATGTCTGCAATTTTATTTTCTCCAAGAGGTGAAAACAGAAAAAAGAGCTTTGATTTCCTTCGTGTAATTGCTTAATCTCCTTCATGTAATTGCTTTTGTAATCTCCAATACATAAAATAGTTGGATAAGGAGATTTGTTGGTTACTATTTGGAAACCCCGTATTTTATCATCTTGTGAGGCCTCAATTTTTTTTTTTTGGAACCCCTATAATAAGTTTCTTTCTTTGTTGCTTAAACTTCGTCCTTCCCCTTACGTCTAACAGTTTAAGCACTAAGCAAGCAAAAGCAAAAATCTGATACGCTCATTGCGTTGCCAAAAAGGATCCTTACCCCCCATTAAGATGTCAAACAACGCAATATGGTCAAATGCAGAATAAAAAGACTGTTGTAAAAATGTATTGACTATAATTGCTCACAAATAATGCTTCATCATATGTTTTCACTACATAGTGTCAGTAAAACAAGCAACCTTTTCCATACCAATTTTTTTTGAAAAGAATGAGAAATGAGAATCTATTTTCCTTTCGTATTGAGAAAAACCTACAAAAAAAACAGCAGCCATATATCTTTAGGCTCTAGCTAGCTAGCTCTAATTAGTTTGATTCAATTGCCAAGCCATTCTTCCTGTACTAGAACCAAACCACTCTTTCGTAACCATTTTTAATCTATTATCATGAACATCACAAAACCTATGAACCCATCCTTTGGGTTCAACAGGTTCAAATCCTAATCCAGGTGCTCTATCTTTAGAATTAGGATTCAACCCCTCTTTCCAATCAATAACATAAGCTGAAACCCTCCTCCTAAACTTCAACCTAAACTCAGACCAAGCTTGATATTTATAATGATTTATAACCATTTCATCTAATGATAATTTCTTATTCCTATAACCTTGTTTTAACTCAAAATGATGGATCACGTTCAATAATGATGTATTAATCCCATCAAGTAATACTATTGATTTATGTCTTGAATCTATCTTTCTTCTACACGAATACCCTTGTGTTACTCCTTCCACGGGATTTGACCGTTGATTTGACGGCCCAAACTCATAACATTTTATTGATATTTGTCCTACCCTTCTTTGGTTGTTATGATGTGATGACGACGATGGTAGTAGTGACCTGATTGACATCGGCGAGGATGATGACGGATGTAACCACGATGGTGAAAATATGAACTCATCAACATCCACATACATCATCCATGTACACGTGGCATTTGCATAAGTTGCACTGTGCGAGAAACCAGCTTCTTGTGTTTTCGGCCATGGCCAAAGAATCTTCTCCACTTGATAATTTTCTTCTCGAAGCTTCGAAATCACTTCATCTAAATTATCATCACTTCCATTATCATATAAGATAAATTTATCCACCCCGATTTTCGAATGATAATACACCCATTCTCTCAAAAATTTCGCTACGTTGTGTACCATCGTACACGCGCACAGTAGAAATTTTTTGTTATCACCTGTTAAACTGGGCGCAGGGAGTGTGTAATACGCCACGGACGGAACCACTCTTTCACCACCTCTGATTCCCAAAGACACCTTGATTTGATCGTTGTCCCTGAATAACGTAGCGTTAATTTCAGGTTTGATACACCGGAAAACTTCTTGATACGAACTTATAACTTCCGTGATGACGAAGTTATTGTTGTTGTTACTGAAAATGCAACGGAATTCAGAAGGTGAACGGTTAATTCCTTGTCGATTGTTGACGCCTTTAACGAACAGAATAACGTCGGTATCTGTAGAAAGAGATTCATACACAAGGAATTTCCATCTCAACATTATCTCCTTATTCGAAGATTCTGACAACATTGATTGAGATTCCAAAACAGTTTCCGGCGATGAATTATCGATAAGAATCGGACTAAAATAAGGAAGAAATCGACGGAGCCTATTTGGAAAGATACATTTAAACATTGATTGATTACTAAAAGGTAAAATCCCAGCATAAATTTCCGGAGAAGTAAGGCTTTTGTCGAAAAGACATAAGAATTTGTTACCGGAATCCGACAATAACAGATGATGATTTTCATTACCATTATCATTGATGACGTTTAGAATTTCCCAATCCGGAAACAGAATAGAATCCGGTTTGATGAATGGATACAATGATGATGGTGGCGGTGATGTTATTACTTGGCGAATGACATGTTGTTCATGTTGATCTTCTTGAATAGCAGAGTTGGCAGTGAGATATCGATTAACATTAATGGCGGAATTGGAAGAAGAATGAGTAGTTAGGATTTGTTTTAGAGGGATGATATTGACAATGGTGGTGGTGTTGCGGGAGAGATAGAGGGAGAAAGTGAAGAAGATGAAAACAGAGGTGAAGACGAATAGAAACGTTTCACGTACTTTCCGGGGCATGATTTGGTGGAGATTGAAAGAGAGAGAGAGACAGAAAATGAGAACGGAATTGAATGGAATGAAATATTTGTTTGACGGAACAGAGAGATATTCGAGGGTCGAAGAACGAGACAAATCACTGGGACCTACAGCATATCCTTCAAAACGCATACTTCGGTTGCCAAATAAGTTGGGATTTGGGTGGTTCCTCCTCAGAGGGCAGCTCCTTGTTAGAGAAGGTATGTTCATCTTTTTTCCCAATCATGTCATAAATGAGACGTTCGGGATATTTTTGCGTCTTAATTGGCATTTATCAATATTTGTTCGTTGGATATTAAACTTAATGATGATTGGTGCGATCAGGTTTGAGATCGAATTAATGAGAATATCCACTGGATCATGTAAAAATAGGGAGATCCGTTATGTAAAATCTACTCATCAATTTCTAGTAGAAAGTCGGAAATGAGTGGCCACAGGTTAGCGTCTACAAGTGAGCCAAGGGGTGAGGCATTTTGGAATTCATTTAACTGTGTCACTATGTGTATCAATAGCACACGTCAGGGTCATTTTCAGTCGAACAATCATTAGCTTAAAGTACTATATATAACCACATTATTGAATTTCTATAAGAAGACGATATTTATTTCAATAATTTGTTCCAAATCTACTTAAAGCGTCCACGGTGGTGCGAGTATAACTAAAGACCAAAGACTAAAAAAAAAGACCAAATTTGGGTTTAGTCCGTCCTGTGGCGTAGCGGGTGACGAGTAAATTTGGTCACGCGTTGATATAAAGTCCGCTTCATCCTCCAGCGTAGATAAAGATTACGCCTGGCATGGGGCGTTGATAAAGATAACGTCTGGTATGGGGCGTTGATAAAGATAATGCCTGGTATGGGGCGTGAACTATAGCAACGCCTGGTGTGTGGGACGGAGATTACACGTTCGCCCGGGTTCAAAAAAAAAAAAAAATGGGGCGTTGATAAAGACAACGCCCCAAGCAAATTTCCTAAAGTTTTAAAACTTTAGGCGTTGGCTATATAAACGCCTGTTACCCGCGTTAATTTTACGTACGCCCGACGGGGCGTACATTTAACCAACGCCCCATCCAGGCGTACATTTTACCAACGCCTGTTCGTTGGGCGTTAACTATACGAGTGCCTGATGAGTGGCGTAGACTATATCAACGTCCGTGGTGTAGGCGGAGATTATATAAACGCCTGACTATATTTTGGTTTGGTCTTGGTCGCCGACCAAATTTGGTCTGGTTTTTACTTTTTGATCAAATTTTGATCGATAATCCATCCCACTGCGCCAGCCCACTGGACCAAATATATGGGTTTACTCGTCCACTGCAGTTGCTCCTAGAGAAGCAACTGAATGAATATTAGTAATTAGTAACGACCAAATTTACAACGTCCACCGACATCAATAGATATTCCAGTAGAACATCTGTATTACGTCTGTGTTGACATGGAACACACTGTATATTAAGGTTCTAAAAGTAAAGTCTTGCATCCAGGGCAGATTATAAGATGATTTAGGAGGGTCTTTTTTCTTTCGTGGGACATGATTAGCAATTCTATATACAAGTTTACATCAACAAACTCTTGCCTTGAAGGGGACGATATATATTTGCCGACACTGCTGATTGAAAATTGTTAGGAAGTTGGACTTTTACCCAACAACACGCTTAGTATAGAGTTTAATCGTAATTCATACTCGATGCTGACATTATCTAATTTCTCCTTGAGCTCCATATATATAAAATCTCCTTGAGTTCCATGTATAAAATAAAATACTCCCTCCTTCCCATTATTAAGTGACCCAGTTTAAATTTGCATAATTTTTAAGGCAAACAAGGAAAAGAGTATTTTTAAGCATTTTTTACAATTATATCCTTATGGGATAATAACTAGCGAAATTTATAAATGATTTATCTCTCAAACCACTTCACGGATGTTCGCAAACTTCATACCATTGAAAAACATTTCAAAACACCTACGTAACGAATTGAAACATGCCTATCAAATTATGTATATTTCTTATATTTTTTATAATTAACTAAAAGGATAATTTTAAAAATATCTCCTTGTTTAGTGATATAGGTCACTTACTAGTGAGACAAAATCTAAAATCAAATAGGTCGCTTAATAGTGGGACGGAGGGAGTAAAAGATTGCGATGGAGATGCATACTCACCGAGTTGTACACTTAAGCGCCCGTACGGCCTGTTGGAAAATTCAAGATAATAGAGGATGAGAACAAAGAACAAAAAGAATGTTGTATCACTGGAGCTTCAAGGCCTTGCGATTCTTTTCAGCAATTATTTCGACCTTTCTGAAATAATTGGCGAGTACAATCGGTCAGCGAAATATTGCTGTCAGGATACAATGAAGCCTAACAACGTTGTTGGATTCAAAGGTTGTACTCCCTTGACCCAACCAACAACACACTGTAATTGATTCTGAAGATGCTTAGAGAGAAAGAGATTTTGATGATTGAGATGGGAGAAAGCCTTCGCTATTTAAAGAGGA